>NW_024100585.1:0-600000 GCF_016545835.1 Crotalus tigris | reverse complement strand
TTTAATTTCTTCTGTGGCTGTTCCTTTGCTGAATCACTTTCCCTCTGCAGTGACAAATGTATGATGAATTCAAACTTGGCACTTTTATGACTTGTGGGCTTCAACTCCCAGAATTCCTCAGCCCTCATGTCTGGTTGAGGAATTCTGGGAGTTGAAGTCCACAGGTCTTAAAGTTGCTAAGTTTGTAGACTCTTGAGCTACCTGGTTGGCCCTTTTGAGCTTTTCCAATGCCTTCCCTGTACCCTTAAAGACACAGGAATCAAGTGCAAAGCAAGAAAATAAAGAAACACAAACTCCGTTTTTTTTTCTCTTTAAGCTGCCTTAGGCATGTCACATGTCACAATGTTGCCATCCTTGGCTGAAAGGCTCGGGCAATTACGAAAAGCTTTAGCTTTAAATTAAGCCTATTTACCTTCAAAGAAAACTTTCTAAAAGCCACAAACAGACTCAATTAAAGGGGGTAAAACTAATTACATTTGTTTAAAGGGATTAAACCTTTCCTGTTGTTTTTTTTCCCCTTCCCCCACCCAAACCACGTTCTTTTACAGCTTCTCATCTCCCCCCCCCTTTTTTTTCCTTTCTTCAGTTCACCTCCAGCTCCAAGCTGCTTCGGAAGCGCCAATCAGCTGGAGCCCTGCCGGCTCCTGGGGCTTCTGCCAAGCCCAGACAGTCCTGCAGTTGCAGCTGCCTCTCCCTCAGGCTTGGTTCGCTTTGGCTCATTCCCCTCCCCTGCTACACTTGGCTAGCAATCAGGTACCACCTGTCATGTGGCAAAGTACCACAAGTGGTACGTGTACCACCGGTTAAAAAGCCCTGATATATAGTATGTATATGTTTTCTGAGGTTTTTGCGGGTGTTTGTATGTATATGTTGTAAATAGTATGTTTAGGTATGTGTCATGTATGTGTTCACTTTGAGATCAGGCAACTAAATTTCATTTTTGATGTGTGCTGTTGTGCCCACAGTAAGAAAATGAAAATATTGTCTTGCCTTGCCTTGCCTTGCCTTGCCTCACCTCGCCTCACCTCACCTCACCTCATCCTATCCTACCCTACCCTATCCTACCCTACCCTACCTTACCTTACCTTACCTTACCTTACCTTACTTTACCTTACCTTACCTTACCTTACCTTACCTTACCTTACCTTATCTTGCCTAGTAGCTTGCCCTACCAATGCTGGTGGGACTGTGATTTTCTCCTGGGTACTTTCTTGAAGGCGTACCTTGAAGTAGCTATCTTGAGATAGGTACCTTCAAGGTAGTTCCTTGAAAGAAAAGAAAATTGCACCTCCACCAACAGTAGCAGGGAAGCTACTATATATAAGCAGGGAGCAAACCCCACACTCACTATCACTGATGATGTTAGCTAATAGGATAATGAAACATCTAAACCAAGCAAGCAGGCAAGCAAACAAACAAGCTCTGAGAGCATCAAGGACTCCACATTTAATCTGAGACTGGAGCAGAAAAACATATCTCAAGATCATTTTGGTGATGTATAGGGGAGTAACAAAGAGACATCACCCCTTTCTTTCTATCTTTCTTAAATGATTGCCTGATAACTGAGCAACCAGATCCTACAGTCAAGCCTTGAAACAGAAGACAAGAAGTGTTATGGTTGGAATCTGAAGCAGAGGTAGAGAGATTAGTTTGGAAAACAGACTTTGCACTTATGTGCATTATCTCTCACAGCCTTATATCTCGAATCTAAATTCCCTGAGAATTTCTCCCAGTTTCCAGGGAGAGTTTAAGGGAGATTTCTGGGCCACATTTCCCTGGCTCTTATGTTGCTGAGCAAGCACTATTGCTTTGGAAGATGTGACATGCTTGTCTACTTTTGGATGGGCTCACTAGGAATATCCAAAAGCTGCTGCTGAAAAATTGTACATTTGGAAAGTTTAAACTTCCCATGATGATGCAGGGGTGAATTAGTAGCCTGGAAGCTGCCAGCTGGATGTGGCCTAGTTTAGTTAATAGGCTTCTTTTAATAGGGTTCTACCTACTGAGAGCAGCCGAGGATCACAGAAGCTTAGATGCAATTGATAATTGCCAAGTATTTTGTGCTTAGGATTACTAAACAAAAAACATCACAGCAGACAGCCTGCCCATAAAAATAACAGCTACAAAATTGGTATCAATAAACCCTATGGGACACGCCAAAGTAACAGCTGTAACATAAGGACATAGCCTATAAGTGACTAATTGAAATGGTTAACATTCTGATTCTGGATTCTCTGAAAGTGCCTGCCCCCCCTCCCATTAATATACTTTATTCTCTATTATTTTCTAGTTTACTGTGTGGTTGTTCCAAATGCCGAAGTTCTAAAAGTATGGTTGGAGTCCCTCTTAGAAGGATTAGAGGAGAGTGCAAGAAGAAACACTGCAAAAAAAAAAAAAATCAAAACTGGGTAGGTTATAGAGAGAAGAGATTTGAGATAGTAAAGAAAAAGAGTCAGATGACTATAAGAAAAAAAATAGTTGAAGTGCAGCTGGGTAAAAGAAGAATTAAATTATTATTATTATGGTTCATTGCACTGTCAGCCAGGTGTTTAGACAGGATTTGGTATTTTGATCAAGTCCTTCCCAAGGACCTGGGATAGGCAGATGTTATTTGATAGTGCTAAAGGTATCAGCGCAGGATGTAAACTGTTCCAAGTAAAGCTGCCTTCTGGAATTGACTGATGAAGATTTTGTCAATGTCAGTGGTGTTCAAGTGGTGCTCTAGTTGTTTTGGGATTACTATTTGGGTAGTATGTATTACTATTGGTACTACCTTTACTTTCTTTTGCCACAATCATTCTATTTGCAGATCTTTGTATTTTGTGACTTTCTCTAGCTTTTTTCTCTTCTCTTTTGCTCTCTCTCCAGGTACTACCACATCCACTATCCAATTTTAGAGATGACATCATTAATCTAATAAATCTAATAAATCAGCAGGTATGTGTACCTACATCCTTCTATTGCGATGCATGTTTAAAAGACTATTCATAGTTCTCCAGCTATGTAGATGCACTGTGGAAAACAGCACCCTTATATCATCAATCAAGGATTTCCTGTTCACAAATCTCTTTTTAATTGTCTAAAGAGACAATTTTATTTTATATTTTATTTTATATTATATATATATATATAAAATATATTATATATTTTACTCAAAAAATATATAAACACAAACAAAAAAGCTAATTAGTATATCTGAAGAAAAACCCAATTGAATGAATCAAATATGATCAGAAGCATCTGCAGCTAGCCTATTGATGTCACAATAATGAAACATTATGATGTCATGATGTGAGCCCTCTTTTTTTGAAAGTGCATAAGGCGGAATCTGCATTGCAGTATTGAAATGCATGTTTTTTCATTTGCTGCCTTTGAATAATAAAGATGCAATAATATTATCAAACACATTGGAGATGTTTTCTGTGTGACTTCAGTAGCCACAACCAGATGAAAAACTAACATATATTGCCTTAAAAATAAACACAAAAACTGGAACTATTACATAAATTTGCCTTTTTTAAAATCAGAACTGTGACATGCTTTGGATTTGATTTCAAAAAGCTTCTTCAGAATTTACAGACAGATGAATTTAGCACCTCTCTGCAACTCTTTAAACTTGCCATGTCTTAAAACACCACTATGGATCTCAGCACAAGAAGCATTTTATAGAAAAAAAAATCAACAGGAAAAGACAAATGGTTAGCATACCAGTAAGTATTGGAAAATCAACAAGGGGCATATAAAGTTATTATATTAAAGGAATTATATTAAAATAAACTTGGAGAACAAACTGCACCCAAAACCTAAAACCCAAGCTACAAATATTTTCTATTATTCCAGAGTTATATGCAGTGGTGGGATTCAAATATGTGAACAACTGCTTCTCTGTGTGGATGCCACTTCCGTATTTATTTAGATCCAACATATCAATATGTAAGAAACTAGACGATTCAAAATGCCAATCAACAAAAGAACCAATCAGCTGCTCAGAATTCAAATATAGCTCCAAACAACTGACCACACTGGCACACAAGACGCTTATGAGCTAAAGAGAATAGGACAAGAAAATCCTGCTGATGATGTTACCTAGTTTGGTAACGAAACGTTCAGAAACTATATTAAAACAAGCATGAACCATAGCGAAAACGAACCATAGCCAAAATCTAAAACCCGAGCTACAAATATTTCCTATTATTTCAAATATATAAAGTTAAATCAAGTAAGCAACTAATGGCAAAAGGATATAGTCAATGGTTTTCACAGTTATCAGAAAGATTTAAAATAGCTAAAAAGATTTATGGTAAGGAGCATAGTATGACAGAGTGTGAAGTGCAATTGTGTATGAATGATGTACATATAATTGCTAAAACATATAAACTTTTGTTGAAATTTGAAGTGGAAGAAGAATAGGTTAAAAAACGTATGATAATACGGGCTAAGAATTTTTGTCATAATAAACAAATGGATCAGTGGGAAAATATGTAGCTGAAAGAATTGAAATTTACATTATGTTATGATCTTAAAAATATTTTTTATAAAATGAGGTATAATGGTAGATGAAGCCAGAGAAATTATCTAGAATGTATGTTGTAAATGAGAGCAACATGAAGGGATATGTTTGGTGGACATGTAAAAAAGCTAAAAAAAAAAAAATTGGAGTCAAATCCGTACATTGATATAGAGGATTTAAAAGATTAAAATTCAATTGAAGTCAATATTCAGTTGAAGTCAGGACTATTCCTTTTAAGATTGATGGATAAACAGTCAGAAAAAAAAGCCTGGAAGATTATTTTGATATATGGTTACTGTGACAAGATACTATATACATCAAGATGGAAAAATTCTGCATTACCCACAATGCAGGAGCGGGTAATGAAATTGACAGAATTTGCTGAGATAGATAAACTGACTTCTTGATTAGAGAGAGATCATTACTGATATTTATCAATGACTAGAAACCCCTTAGGGACTTTTTGTGTAAGAAACAAAATGATTTTGTGACTTACAGTTTTGTTGATTAGAAGTTATAGATTATGGAAAGAAGAAAATGACGAAATGTTGGAGAAGCTTGATTAAATTTGTATGTGTAACTGCTGAGAAAAAGTCAGGCATTTCTCATATATATATATATATATTTGTTTTCTGAGGTTTTCGCGGGTATTTGTATGTAGGTCTTTGGTTGTTCGGGTTTTCTCCCACGTAAAATTGGAAGTGTCTTGGCGACGTTTCGACGAAGTCCCATTCGTCATCTTCAGGCTGGTGCTTTCAGCTTCGTGCCTCGAGCAGCAGTGTGTGGTCTTGGCTGTTTCTTCCTTTTAACTGCCAGTGGAGGTATGAACTGATTGGGTGGGAGCTTGGCTGTGTTCTGATTGGGTGGAGGTGTGTTCTGATTGGTTAGGGGCTTGGCTGTGCTCTGATTGGCTGGGGGGTTGGCTGTGCTCTGATTGGCTGGGGGGTTGGCTGTGCTCTGATTGGCTGGGGGAGTGTTCTGTTTGGTTGTGCTCAGGTTAGTCTGAGTTGCAGAGGGATTCAAGATTTTGGGCTGCCCTGCCATTCCTTGGCTTCGTGTTCGTGGTCGTGCTTCCTCTTCATGGAGGGTGTCAGTTTGCTTCATGTATGGATTGGGGGGGTTTAAAGTGGCTAATGATGCAGCTGTGGTCTGGCTTCTGGTTTGTGGTCGTGCCTCATAGTCAGTGTGGCTTTGGGTTTGTTTTTTGCGTGGATGTTTGGTGGTGACATCCTGTGTGGTTTTTGTGAGTGTGGGTCTGGTATCATTTTTTGTGTTAGGGAGTCGTTTGTCAATGAGGGCGGGTTTCCAAATGGCTGGTAGGCGGGAGGTATCATCTCGCTTGTTCATGCTGTGTGGGCGTTTTTCTATCTCAATGGCTTCTCTGATTATTCTGTTATTAAAATGTTCACTTTTGGCAATGGTTCTGGTATTTTTAAAGTCAATTTCATGTCCTGTGGCTTTAAGGTGTTGGACCAGGGAAGATGTTGGTTCCTCTTTTTTGACTGAGTTCTTATGTTCTTCAATGCGTGCACTTATTCTTCTGTTGGTTTGTCCGATGTATGTGGTGGGACAAGTGGTGCATGGGATTTCGTATACTCCTTGATTTTCTAATTCAATTTTATCTTTGGGGTTTCTAAGGATGGTGGATATTTTTCTGTTTGTGCAGAATGCTGTTTTGATGTTGTGTTTATGGAGGATCTTACTGATTCTGTCTGTGGTGCCTTTTATGTATGGGAGGAGGGCTTTGCCGTTTTCTTGTTCTTTGTCTTGGATTTTAGTGGGGGTTTCTTTTTGGATTAGGTTTGTAATCTTATTTCTATGGAATCCATTGGATGTTAGTACATTGGTGAGAGTGTGTAGTTCGGGTTTTAGGTGTTGTTCGTCAGCTAAGCGTTTTGTTCTGGAGATGAGTGTCTTGGCTACAGAGTTGATCTGTGCTGGGTGGTGGTGTGAGAGAGCGTGCAGATAGCGGTTTGTGTGTGTTTTCTTCTGGTAGATGGTGTGTCCTAGGGAGCCATTGGATTTCTTGTAGACTAAGACATCCAGGAAGGGAAGTTGGTTGTTAGCTTCTGTTTCCATGGTGAACTGTATTTTGGGGTGTAGGCTGTTGAGGTGTGTGAGGAAGTTGTCCAGTTTTTCTTTCCCATGTGGCCAGATTATGAAGGTGTCGTCTCCCTAGGACACACCATCTACCAGAAGAAAACACACACAAACCGCTATCTGCACGCTCTCTCACACCACCACCCAGCACATGATACCTCCTGCCTACCAGCCATTTTGAAACCCGCCCTTATTGACAAACGACTCCCTAACACAAAAAATGATACCAGACCCACACTCACAAAAACCACACAAGATGTCACCACCACACATCCACGCAAAAAACAAACCCAAAGTCACACCGATGACGAGGCACGACCACAAACCAGAAGCCAGACCACAGCTGCATCATTAGCCACTTTAAACCCCCCCAATCCATACATGAAGCAAACTGACACCCTCCATGAAGAGGAGACATGACCACGAATGCGAAGCCAGAAAATAGCAAGGCAGCCCAAAATCTTAAACCCCTCTGCAACTCAGACTAACCTGAGCACAACCAAACAGAACACACCTCTACCCAATCAGAACACAGCCAAGCTCCCACCCAATCAGTTCATACCCCCACTGGCAGTTAAAAGGAATAAACAGCTAAGACCACACATTGCTGCTCAAAGCACGAAGCTGAAAGCACCAGCCTGAAGATGACGAATGGGACTTCGTCGAAACGTCGCCAAGACACTTCCAATTTTACGTGGGAGAAAACCCGAACAACCAAAGACCTACATACAAATACCCGCGAAAACCTCAGAATATATATATATATATATATATATATATATATATATATATATATATATATATATACCGTGTTTCCCCAAAAATAAGACCCGGTCTTATTATTTTTTGCCTCCAAAAGAGGCACCAGGTCTTATTTGTGGCGGATATCTTACTCACCTCCGGCAGCAACAGGCCTGCCCAGCAGGTCCACGTTTTCTGGGGCTGAAGGATCAGCTTTATTCTGCAGCTGCATTCTGGCCTACATTTTGCAGTCAGGCCTTTCCAGAAGGCCTATGCAACCGAGGACCAAGCTATGGATTCAATCCATAGCTCAGTCCTCAGCTGCAGAGATCTTGCAGAACCAAGCTATGGATTGAATCCATAGCTTGGTTCTTAGCTGCAGTGGCCTTCCGGAAAGGCCTGTGACAGAGAAATGTAGGCCTGGCTGCAGAAGATGCTGCAGAAGAAGTGGGCAAGTGAGGAGAGGCCTCACAGCAAGGTAAGTGGGTGCGGGGTAGGTGGGGCAGCTCCACCCTCCACCCCCACCCTAACGTGATTTTAACTAGGGCTTATTTTGGGGGTAGGGTTTACATTAGGCCCACCCCAAAAAATCAAGCTAGGGATTATTTTCAAGGTAGGCCTTACCTTCAGGGAAATACGGTATACACACACACAATATATATATATATATATATATATATATATATATATATATATATATATATATATATATATATTAATTATTACAGTTGCTTCTCATGGAAAGCATATACTGTAGAGATGAGGTCAATATATATACATATATGTTTGCTGTGTATGTCTCTGTTTGTATCTTCTGTTATTTTCTGTTTTCTATCTTTTTTCTCTCTTCTCTTTTTTTAAATTTTTCACATTTACTTTACTTTTTTTCTTTCTTTGAGTGTATTTCTTATTATCTGTATAAAGTCTTTTAACAAAACATTTTTAAAAATTAGCAATAGCACTTATATACTGCTTCACAATGCCCTCTTTACAGCCCTCTCTAAGCGGTTTACAGAATCAGCCTATTGCCCCCAACAATTTGGGTCCTCATTTTACCGACCTCGGAAGGATGGAAGGCTGAGTCAAACTTGAGCCGGTGAGAATCAAACTGCCAAACTGCTGGCAGCCGGCAGTCAGCAGAAGTAGCCTGCAGTACTGCATTCTAACCACTGCACCACCACAACTCTTGCCATGTCTTTTCCCAGAATCACATTGCATGTGCAGAGACAGCCATAAAATTCTGGGGAAAGAGACCGGTATTTTTCTTAGGTCCATGTGGATTCCAAAACAACTTTTTGGAATTGAATGTGGAGCAATGCACAACCTATTATTTATCTCATATTTTGATGTGAAGATTATAATTTCTTTATCAGCATTAGTAATCTAATGATAAGGAGAGAAGACCAGGATATGCACATTGTAAGATAGGGGGTTAGACAATGGGGTAAAGTAAAAAAGTGCAAATGAATTTCTCCTGTGACAGGCCTTCTCCAACTTCCAACTTCTACATCTTCATTGTTTAAAGTAGTGATTAAGAAATTTGCACAGTTGATTTAGTTAGATATGTACGAAGCTCCATTAATTAATTATTAGAGCTGCTTCTCATGAAAAGCATACAGAGGTGAGGTCAATAACTGTTCATGTGCAGAAGTAATTACATTAATGTTGTTACCATCAGTTGATGAATATAAAAATCTGAACTTTGTAAGTAGGTGAAGGTGACAGATAGTCTGGAAAATATGCAGAATAGCACTTACATAGCAACAGAAAACACAAAGACAAAGTAGTGTTTAAATCTATCAAAGACTATATGAATTTTCATGAAACTTATGCTATAGAAAATCTATTAGTGCTTAAAGTGCCTTTGTTTGGTTATTGTTGTTGTGCTAGTCTAGTGTAGTTATCCATCTGGAAAAGAAAGGCAGAGGAGAAAGAGGGCAAATATTTATTCATTTATATCCCACCTTTATTATTTTTACAAATCATTCAAGGTGGCAAACATATCCACCACAACTTCCTCCTGTTGTTTTCCCCTCAACAACAACAACCCTGTGAGGTTAGTTGGGCTGAGAGAGGGTAACTGGCCTAAAGTCGTACAACTGGCTTTCATGGCCAAGACAGGACTAAGACTCTTGATTTCTAGCACAGTGCCTTAACCACTAGTCCAGACTGGCTCTAGTTAGTTAAAGTAATAACAATAACAAAAAACAGTTTCTATTCTTTCTGAAGCAGGTGGTTTTTTCCCTAGGAAATGTCTATTGTATATTAATATTGATTTTAATAGAAGAGATGAAAATTTGTAGTACACACAATGCTTTTGCAGATCCATTCAAGCTCCTCCATATTTACTAAATTGATTAGCAGAAAAGAAAAACCTGCATGTAAAGCAAACAAACCTAAGTTGTGGGGACATTTTTTGAGAATAATTCATTTAACTTCACTCAATTTATATTCATGTGAAGCAATATACAATGGGAGGGGGAGGAAATGAGAAGATGCAATTTGCACCCATAACCTTATCAAGTTGAAATAGTTTGAAAAGCAACTTGGCATCATCTCAGCATTTCTCTTACCCAATGAAATGTTGCAATAGGTCTGCAGTTAAGCTTTGGTCATTTGGAGAGAAATTTCCTTTTCCTCTAATAATATAAGTACAACTACATTATTCTGTAGAGCAGACGTGTCAAACTCACGATGTCACATGACGTCATGCAACGTATCGGGAGAGTTTTGCCATTGCCGGCAATGGGGTAGGCGCAGCTTCTGCATGACGCATCCGGCCTGTGGGCTGGCAGTTTGACACCCCTGCTGTAGAGCAATATAAGCTAGAAACCCAAGTGAGTCATATATTTCCCCATATCTATTGTTCTTCTGGGTCAGTCATAACAATTTCTGTATACCAGAAATTTTAAAAAGTTATTTAGAAGGGGGAAGTCAAAGCAAATAGATTTTTATGGGTTTTTTTTTTAGTTTTTAGGAGATTTCATCAATCTTCACAACTAAAATAGTGCCAAGGTGGAAAGAACACATAAAACATAACCCCAAATATGTTTTATCATAGGGCCAGAGGTCTGGGGCAGGTTTTGATGACACAAAAATTTCAAAGATAATCTTTGTAATAATAATTTTGTCAGATAAATAAGACCGAAAAAAAACCAGTTATACCCCTGTTCAAGGAGACTAGAACTTGATTCTTCCTGTGTTCAATGCAATGTTTAGAGATTGAAGACAACTGAACAAAATGTTTGAATAGTTGAAATCAAGAGCATTTCAGTAGAATTTATGTTAGTTTAAATGAAGAATTGTTTACTCATTTATCTGCAGCTAAAGATTTGGGTTCTTTCCAGCTATGCAGAGGGAAATTTTCTTATTGTATTAACTGATAGGTGATGAGTACTTTCATCAAGCTATCTGTGACTGAAAACATTTCTGCTGTGAAAGCACTTTGCACATATGGTGGAAGTAAAGAAAAAGTTCTCTCATCCTCTGTGCAACAGCCCTTTAAAACCATCATACTTGACATCCATGCCTGCTCCTTATTTTTGAATTATTTATATTTTTAGAATAGAATAATAACTTTATTGTCACTTTAGTGCCAATTGTCACCAATCAGCATACATTAAAATGAAATTTCATTGCATACAGCTCTCAAAACAAGATGGCGGCACCTGGATTGGCTGTGGCTGCATTAGCTCTCAAAGGTGAATTTATATTTTTATTTATCCATTCTAATTCCTGTAGTAGAACTGGGCAATTTCAATCATTCAAAGGACATGAGAAGAAGTTTAAATACTATGAAGCTGATTGCACTGTTCAATAGCTCTGTTACAGTTCTGTCAAAAAAGCAATGGAATGTCTGCCAATGTCAAAGTTTATACCTTGTAAAGGAGAGAGGGAAACATATGACCCACTAGTTCCAACTAAACTACTTGTCTTAATGTTCTTCCACAGGCCATTGCTGAAAGATGTAGACAGAGCAATGCAGCAAACACTGGAACTACAATCTCTAGATACTTCTACCTATAACAATTCTAGTATCTTAACAGAGGTTTAAAGAAGCAATTGTGTAGCATTAAAAATCTTACTTTGTACTTAGAAAATCCTATGGAATAGTAATATCATTGTGTATTGTCTACAAGAAAAAACATGCTTAACAAAAGGAAGGAAGGAAAAGTAACAGTGCCTAAATCTAATTGAAAGCATATTGCTATCATATAGTTGTCTCATCAGGTGTCCACAGGAAACACAAGAAATTTGGACTTCCTTTATGGCAAGCAATTCTGCACATTTGTGGGCTTCTCCCCTCCTTTTACAAAGATATTTGTCTAAATGAACTGTGCCTGATGTTGTACTGGTTTGCATCAAACTATGATATGTCACATCTGCTACGCACAGTAGTTTATGTACTGAAAAAAAAGATGAGGTGAAATAGAGGTCAGAAGGATACTGTAAATGTTATTCCTGCTGTGTAAGGGGGTTTCTTGCTAATATGCATGCATTTAGGGGTGGTTATTTTATATTTGTGGATTCACATGATGGACTTGATCATGAGAAGTGCTGAGCCATCCCAGCTGTCACAATCAGCTTTTAGGATGAAGGCCCCAAATGTCAGAGAATACAAAGGAGCCAAAAACTAACTATTCCTTGCTTGAACAATTTTCTCACTGTTATTTTAATGAGATACAAACTCTCAAAGCCAAAAGGCTGACTTGGACAATGTGGAAGTATATGCTGCTTTCAGGTTTTGTGGCTTGGATCCATCTACAAGTGTAACTATTAATTGTTTCTCCTGTTCTGACTGGAAGATGCTACATGGAGGAGAGAAAATTCACATATGCAACATCAGAATAAAAATAAGATATAATGCAGCAGCTCTTGTGTGGGATAAAAAAGGAAACTTGGTTATTTTTTAATTGATCAATGTTCTTTTTCTACCCATGTTCCACTTATAGATACCATAGTACAAGTTCCGAGAAACTAAACATTATAAATGGCAGAAAAATTGCCTCCATAAACTCCTTATGTCAATCATTCTGTTTTCTTCATTTTTAGGCAAATAAATATTTCTTCCATCTGCCCAACAGTATGCAGACTAATGATATAAAAGTCCACAAGATTTGGAACATTGAATATGATAATCAAAAAGATATATAAAAATAAATAGCAATAAAAATAATTTGATAGCAGGAACTGAAAGATTCAGTGAGTTTTGCATGTTCCGCTATACTACAAAATCATGATATTCTCATTTATTTTTGCCCACCCTTCATTAGGACTATTCTAATACTGGAAGGATTACTGTAGGGAAGAAGACATTGATTTTTTCCTCATAGCACCTGAGGGTAAGGCAAAAAGCAATGGGTGGAAGCTCGTCAGAGGGACATCTAACCTAGGACTAATGAGGAATTTCCTGACATTGAAAATGATTAATCAGTGGAACAGTTTGCCTCCTGGAGTTGGATGCTCCATTGTTTGAAATTTTGAAGAAAAGATTGGCAATCCATTTGTCCAAGGTATATGAGGACCTCTGGGTTGGACAGGGGGTAGGTTAGAAAATCTTCAAGATCCTTTCTAAGCCTATTATGGAAGGAAGGAAGGAAGGAAGGAAGGAAGGAAGGAAGGAAGGAAGGAAGGAAGGAAGGAAGGAAGGCTTGTGGGATTTTTTTTAGTAAAGTTTCCTGCTGTACAGGTAATTGATTTCAGCTCAGCTCTTAAAGCCAACATGAATTTTTCAAGAAATATTCCTGCCACATGAATCTTATCTTTATCTACTTGAATTAATAGGATGTGGCTTATTGGGACTAAAAGTCTTAATAAATAAGTGGTTGTAAAGATCTTCAGGCAACTAAAGGTGTTTTAGAAGTGCAAATATTTTTATTACTTTCTGTCAGATTTTAAAACAGTATACCTCTCCTGTTTCTTAGTTTCATCCAAAGGGACTCTCTGGTTACTTAATGTCCAGTAGCTTCAAAAACACATTTACATCTAACATGGTAATTTTTCTTCTTTTAGTTTTTGAGCTGTTAGCAATTCATTAGGTAGCTGCTAAAATTGTCTACCTTGTACCTTCCTGATATATAGAAAATATGGAATTTCTTAATAAATATAGACAGTATCTATGTTTCATTCACTTATATTGGTATTTCTTTAAAAACAAAAAAATCAACCAAAATTAGCCATTGATCAAGCAAGAGTTATAGTTTTAGCATCAAAAGATTGTTCCATTTGATTGAACAATTTGAGTAAACAATTGTTTCTAGACAAGATGTTTATTGTGCAATTTGTCTGCCTCATTTGTATATTTTATTTGTACTACATTATATTACATATGTAGTATCCAAACATATTTTCTGTATATTAGATTCCTACCATTTTCTCCAATTACTGCTATGTATAATATGATCTTGTTTAGTAGAATGACACTTAAAAATTTCTTTAGGAGCAAAGGGCTTTAAGACACATAATTTCTTATAAAATAACAGAATTGGAAGGGAACTTGGAAGTCTTCTAGTTTAAACCCTTACTTAAACAAGAGATCATATACTATTCCATACAAATGGCTATCCAATCCCTTCTTAAAAACCTTCAGTGATGGAGCACCACAACTTCTGGAAGCAAGCCATTTCACTGGTTAATTGTTCTCACTATCAGGAAGTTTCTTCTTAGTTCTGGGTTGTTTCTCTCCTTGATAAGTTTTCATCCACTGCTTCTTGTCCTGTCCTCCGGTGCTTTGGAGAATAAATTAATCCCCTTTTCTCTATGACAGACCCTCAAATATTTATAGACTGCTATCATGTCACACCTAGTCTTTCTCTTAGAGTTGACATTTCTAGTTCCTGCAACCATTCGTCATATATTTTAGCCTCCAGCCCCGTAATCATCTTTGTTGCTTTTTTTTACACTTTTTCCTAGAGTCTAAACATTTTTTTTTATATTGTGGTGACAAAAACTGGATACACTATAAAGCACTAGTAACATGCCCTTGATACTTTCCCTCTGTTAATGCAGCCTAGGACTGCATTGGCTTTATATCAGCTGCAGACATTCTGGCTCATTCTTAAGTAGTTGTTCACTAGGACTCCTTGATCCTTTTTACAGTTTCTGCTGTTGAGCCAGGTGCCACCTATTCCATACCTGTGTATTTGGTTTTTCTTGCCTAAGTGTAAATCCTTACTTTTCTCACCACTGAATTGCATTTTGTTGGATAGTGGCCAATGTTCAAGTTTGTCAGTTTCCTTCTGGATCTTGAGTCTATCTGCTAAATTGCTGACTATTACTCCAGCTTGGTTTATATGCAAATTTGATGAGTTCCCCTTCCATCCCCTCATCTAAATTGTTTGTGAAGATGTTGAAGAGTATTTGGTCCTGAGACAGAACATTGGAGTACCCCACTACATTCTTCCCTCAGTATAGAGGCAATTTCATTGAGAATATGTGGTTGGTCAGCCTGTTATTAGTCCATCTAGTGATGATGCTGTCAATCCCAAACTTTTATATTTTACCAAGAAATCTACTTTTTCAAATGCCTTATTGAAGTCAAAACATACTATGTCGACAGCATTTTGCTGGTCTGTAATTTAGTCACTTTGTCAAAGAATGTGATAAGTTTTCTCTGGCATGATCTGTTTTTTGACAAACTCATGTTGGCTTCTAATATTAGCTTTGCTTGTTTCTAGGTGTTTGTAAATCCATTACTTGATTATCTTTGCCAGGATCTTCCCAGGTATTGATGTCAGGCTGATTGGTCTGTAGTTTCCTGGATCCATTTTTTGGAAGATGGGGGCCACATCAGCTCTCTTCCAATTCTCTGGTAGTTCCCCAGTGTCCAGGTTCTTTGAAAGATCTGGTTCAATGGTTCTGAGGTCATGTCTGTCCGCTCCTTCAGAATTCTGGCATGTTTCCATCTAGTCCTGGAGTTTGAACTTGTCTAGAGTGGGTAAGTGATGTCTTACTATTTTCTTGCCTATTTTGACTTGTATTTGTAATCTGTCTTTTACAATACTGATTGTGAAAGGTTGGACTGTTTTTTTTCCTTTTGTGTAAAGCAGGTACAAAGAATGAATCAAGAAGCTCTGCTTTCTCCCTGCTGTCTGTCACCTCCCTGCCATCTTCTCCCATCAGTGGACTGATCATTTCCTTGGCTTTTTTTCTTTTCTTAACATGTTGAAAGAAGGTTCTTTTTATTATTTTTGATATCAGTTCATTCTGAGTCTTAGCTTTCCAAACGTCATCTTTGCACATTCAAGCTATATGCTGCCATTTTGCCTTAATTATGTGTCCCTCTTTTCATTGTTTACATTTGTCTTCTTTTTTTGTCTTTCAATTTATCAGAGAGTTCTTTATGCAACCATGCTGGTTTATACATTATACATTTATAACAGAGTTGCCCCTGGCTCGTCCCACAATCTGAATAGGACTTACTTTCTAACAGAAATAGAAATTGTAGCTAAATAAGAATGACATGTTTACATGAAGCTCTTTGTTAGAATATGATTCCACTCTTTAATCCCATCTCTATGGTCTGTGACTTCTTTTGTCCTCCCAATTTTCTTCTCACAACTCGATTAACACCCAAATGAACTCTACATGCTTGTTTTGACTGACCATTCTTCTAGTATCTGCTAACAATTACTTCCAGGCCAAAAAGGAACAGATTTAACAGATTTGGATCACTAGAAAATTTTGCCTATTTCCTAGTGATCCCAGAAAGTGCTTAATGGCTTGATGCAAGAATAATTCTCTTTTCTATCAAGTGCATTAGATATAAAATAAGTAGTACGCCCAGACAATGGAATCTTATAGAAAAGGAAAAACCCAGAAGTACATGGGTAAAGGTCCAGTTTCTTGGAAATATATATGGTCATTTTTGTTCCAAAATGTTATGTTACTATATCTTCCTTCTAGGACCACTGATAATAGAAAATTGAGAAGATATGATGGTCAAGGAAAAGACAGAAAAAAAGAACACAAAGGAAATAACTACTTATTTACAATTACTGCTTTTTAACAATAACAATGATAGAGTTGGAAGGGATTTTTGAGGTTTCCAGTCCCTGCTCAGGCAGGAAACCTATACCATTTCAGACAAATGGTTTTCCAGTCTCTTTTTAAAACCTTCCAGTGTTGGAACATTCATAACTTCTGGAGGCAGATTGCCTTTTTTATTGTGGTTGTCTTGAATAATAACAGTTCTAGTAGCATAATGAAAAAGAGCTAAAACAAGATAACTTCGTATATTAATCTCATTATTTCTATGGTATTAAATTACTTGAATAAATACAGAGGGAAAGACTATATTCCAAAAGTGTTGGGGGAAAGGAATTCTACTCCTGTAGACTGCTGGCAAAAGCAATAATAAAACTATCTTTTTAGATTATTAAGATTTTTGAATTTCATTTTCTGGGTATATGCTGCTGGTATTTCACAAATTTATTTTTATAATAAGCTGGATAAATTTATTAACACAGAAATTGTTCATTAATCAACACATCCTTGCTTTTTTCAGTTTCATCTTCATGATTTAATTTTTCCAATGTATTTGACAATATATATCAAATAATAGAAAGAATTTTAAGAAATCACACCTAGTCTTATTTTATTGAACAAAAGCCTAGACATTTATTTATTTTTTTACAATAAGCTATAAAGCACTAGAAAGAATAGCACACACCTAAGTCAATACAACAGAGGTTCAAAATTTGGGAAAGCAGAAGTGTCTCTATTGCCACCTGCTGGGGTTTGTTGATTCATGAGCAGGACAATTTGATTCCTTTCCAAATATAAAATTGGAACTGCTATTGCTGTCTGGAATGTCACTTGTATAAACAAGCAGGCAAATGATCTGTTTCTCAGATTGGGTCGGGACTATATCAGAATTAGGAACATCAGCTTTCGGTGTTAATTTATAGTGGTAATCTCTTGCAAATATTTAAAACATATGTTGGCTCACACAGCTGAGAATTTCTTGTCTCAAGGAACTTTTCAAGTGGAATGTTTTTTCTCTTAACTAATCAATCATGCTTTCCCTTTAGGTTTAAATGAATTTATTTGGGTCACACATATGTCCAGTATTGCTAGTATAGTGCCCCCCACCCCCGCACCTCCAAAAGGTCAGAAAGAATGTTGGAGAGTGTTGAATGAAAAGAGTGCTATTTTTCATCCTTCTGTCTTGTAATGTTTTCTACTGTCTTAGCAGCATGTTTAGGATTGCCATCTCAGACATAACTCTATATTAAATAGGATTGATGGAGGTACGAGAAGATATAGATTCAGAGCTTTAAGAAAATGTGTTGGATGAGTTTATACATTCACTTTAAGTAGTAATAAATGGAAACCTCGTGACAGCGAGAGGGCAATTTTAGGCCCCTTACATATTGATTTGTTGATTTTCCTGTGTTTGAAGCCTTCATGTCAAAGAATATGCATTTATAAATCCAAGATACAGAAAAAGATATTCGAATGGGTAGTTACAAAGAGAAGTTTAGCTAAATGAGAGAGAGTTCACAATGCTTTTCAACAACGTATTTTCATAAGCAGCACTATAAATGAATCAACATAGGACTTCAAACTTGAAAATAATAGGGGAACCCATTTACTGGAAGATCTGAAAGGTAGCCTGTATATCTTATATCAATTAACAGGAAAAAATATATTTCTTTCACCTTAGAATTTTCAGTTTAAGTATGATTTCCTCAAAATCCTAAGTGGCAATAATTTCAAAATTTTTTGATATCACATAGGCCAGCAACTCTGTGAATTCTTACCTTCTTTTATATGTTAGTGATTTGAAAATACAGAAGAGGGTAGTGGAAACAGATATGGTTTGCTCTGATTGCATTGATAAAAAATATTTCATTTATAAAATTTCTTCAAACTCTATTTTTCCAGCCCAAATTAACAAAACAATAATCAGTTGATCAACCAACAATTGATCAGTGATCTGAGTGCAGCATAGCCATTAAAACATGGCCATCTTGTTACAATAATGCCAGATCTGTTTTCTCTTTTCCTTAAGGGTGGCTCTTAAAACTTTTTGCTACTAAAAATGAAATGTGAATGTTGGCAACTGCATTTGCTTTTGCCTCCCATTTCTTTCCTGCAACTGCACTGCACTTAGACTATAAACTTCTCAGGAAAGGAACACGCGCCATTAGCTTAGGCTGCTGTTCAGAATGCTATATAAGTATCCAGTGTGCAATTTAACTTTGGAGATATTGAGTTCTTGCCATTGCCAGCAAAGCAATAACGTAAGGGTAATTGGTGTTAACAAAAGACTTTTCTTTTTACAATTGCTTTCCAGAATTATTTCCTCAAATATTGTTAACTCTAGACTCTCTAATGAATTTTGGTTACTTTCTGAAATATAATGATAATTTAAGCCCTATAGCAAGATGTTTAGAAAAGGTGTTAGTAAATGTCTGCAGACTTTGGTCTCAAGTGTTCTGAATGCAAAGATAGAAATTTCCGAAACTATAAATATAGCAATTAGCAAATGGGCATAAAATCTTCCAGATGATTAAATGCTTGCAAAAAAGGAATGCAAAGGACATTCTATGACATACACTATTTACACATGTGCATTAGTGTCAATTTCTATTGCAATGTGTAAACGCAATTAATCTTCACCCTTTCTACTGGCTAAGCTTTTGTCACATGCTGCCTACTTTGTGTGTGTGTATGTTTGTGTGCGTGCATGCAGAAATGAGAGAAATAATAGGTAGTCAATTCTAGTCAATTCTTGTTTAGTCAATTCTAAACTACTGCTCTTTCCCAGGGTAACATATCCAATTGTGTATAGATTGAAAGGTTTCCTCTGTCCAGTCCTGACCAACTCAAGGGTGTGATGCTCATCTCCAGTTCTCAGCTGAGAGAGCCTGCATTGTCTGAGAGACATTTCTATCATCTTGTGGCCAGCATGAAAATAAGGGATGCAGTAACCTTCCTGCTGAAGCAGAATCTATTTATCTTCTTATATTTGTTTGCTTTCAAATTGCTAGAAGGGCAGTAGCTGGGGCAAATATTAGGAACTCACCCTGTGATATGGCACTTGGGTCTCAAACCTGGGCTGTCAGTTTTCTGACAAGCTCAGCATCTTAACCGCTAGGCCATTGCCCTGCCCTGTGCATACATACATTAAGTCTTTAGTTTTTTTTTCTTTTAACAACCCTGTAATACCTTGCATCAGGGTGGAGTCAGGGTGACTGAATGGAGTTGAGCATTTACTGGCTGGATGCCCTTCCTGATACCTACGTGGAGTTCACAGCAGGCAATTACTCATTGAGCCCAGAGAGAGAAATATCTGAGGCTACCTAGGATTGAGCTCAAAGCCTCCTGATTTTAAAGCTAGAGCTCCACCTCTAGGCCACTGCACTGCCCACATTAAGTACTTAGTTATTGCATTTAAAATCATTCTTAAAATTATATTTAAAAATTTTATGCAGAGCATTAATTCCTTGTACAATTTTTGATGAGGAGCGTATTTATTATTTCTGAATTCAGCTGATTTAAACATATTTATGTAACTGGTTTAAAAATAAATTCATGTTTCCTTTTTCCTATATTATACTGAGTACATTGAAGATGTTAACAGGAACAATGAAGTCTTATTTTATTTATTTATTTTATTTGTTAAATTTCTTAAGTCTTAAACAACTTCTATTGAGAGTCAAACATTACTGAATGAAATGAAATTCTGTCTTAAGAATATATCTAACAGGCAATCTCCTCATTTGTGTTCTAGCATTTATACCTTTTAATACCATTTCAGAGATATTATTGAGTGCCCAATAAGGTTTGCATGATTTTCTTTCCAAATTCAGTTACTTGAATTGTTCCTGAGAGTCTCCTGAATCCCATGAATATTTGTTGATTGGAAGTTAATTACAATAATGAAAATGCCAGAATTTAATTACAGTAGAAGAAAAGATTTAAATTTATACAACTATTGAGAAATTAACTAAACAAAATTTGCATTTAAATATTATCTTGTTCTTATTCATTAATATTAATAACATTAATTAGTTTGAATCCCTGTTCAAATCTTATGGTGGCAGTCCAGTGGGGCAAGGGGTGTATACAAAGGGGTGTTTCTCTTTACAGTTGAACGTTTTGTGGTATTTTTTTATTTCCACAACTAGTGGCATAGCAGTTATGTTGTTGTGGCCCTTGTTGAAACCCTTCTTCTGCTGTGATTCTCTTGAAATCAACCTATCTTGCAGATTGTTTTTTTTTCCTTGTTTGTCTTTTGTTGAATACAAAAAGTGGACAATAGCCAGCTGTTGTTACTGCTGCCAATATGTGTTATGTGGTGCTCTTGCCTGCAGACTGTATAGAGTAGTGGAGGGAGGGAGGTGAGAAGGAAGGAAGGAAGGAAGGAAGGAAGGAAGGAAGGAAGGAAGGAAGGAAGGAAGGAAGGAAGGAAGGAAAGATCCAATAAAGAAAGAGACAGAGGAGGTACGGGAATAAGGGAAAAGACAAAGGAGGTAAAAAAAATGTGCTACGTTTAGGATGCATATAGCAAAAGGGCAGGGCTGACATCATCTTGACTTTTTTAATAGCATCGCCCACATTTGAGAAGACAAATGGGAATTATTGTATGCAAAGAAGACTTGTAGGTCCCTGGAAATCACTATGTGAATGCCAGGGTGCCTGAGCTGTAATATCCAGGACTTCAGGCTATTACCGTAATTTCCGGCGTATAAGACGATTCGGCGTATAAGACAACCCCCGACTTTGGAGACGATTTGCATGCTTAGAAAGTCGTCTTATATGCTGGAAACTACCGTAATTTCCAGCGTATAAGATGACTTGGCGTATAAGACGACCCCTGACTTCGGAGCCGATTTGCATGCTTTAGAAAATATGGTAGTTCTAAACTCTAACTGCATGATTGCATAAAAAACATCTCTGCTTTCTCTTTTCAGTGATATTCATATGTACTCATAGCCCTAAGCAGGGCTTTTTTTTGGTCATAAAACGCCCAGAATGGAGTTCGGGCACCTTTTTTGGATGGAACCTTGTAGGGTAGGCAAGGCAGGTTGTATGACATGTGTGAGTTCTGGCACCTTTTATTTTTACAAAAAAAAAAAGCACTGGCCCTAAGAAAATTTTTCCATGGCTTGAAATGAATGCCTTAGAGTCATGGGTTTTCATTTGGATTTATGCAGTGCAGAATTTTAGAAGAGGAACTGACCTATAGACTTAATACATTGAATCTGTTTTCCCTTCATACAGATTAAAAGGTTTACTGAAATATCACTAATAGACCTAAAAAATATTTTTCTCAAATAATATGGAATTTGTGGACCATTTTAAATAAACTTCTTTTCAGGCTAGGTGATTTTGATTTTTTAAATACATATATATCATAACTTTTAATATTATTCTTGTTTTCATTAGAAGGCAAACATGATAGCTCAGCAGTGAGAAACAATTGGCTCTCAGCTAGCTTCCTTTATTGCATGGAGACCTCCAGCACACTTCATTTGAAAACAGATGCTGGTGACAATTTTCTTAAAATTGTCCAATTTGTTATAAATACCTACAAGCAGCTTTAGGACATGAAGATGAAAACTCAAAATATATTATTCCTTCCTTTATTGCAGTCATCTTCATGGTATTATTTAACATCCAGGATTGGATTTCAGCACTTATTTTCCAATAACCATCAGCTTCTTAAAACATTTTATCTAAGCAGTGTAGAAAAAAAAGATTAAACAGTGCTTGGCTGAATCACAATTTTTAATTTACACTAGCATTCACTTGTTGGAAAGGACCTTGGAGGTCATCTAGTCCAACCTCCTACTCAGACAGGAAACCCTATACCATTTCAGACAAATGGCTGTCCAATCTCTTCTTAAAAACTTCCAGTGTTGGAGCATTCACAACTTCTGGAGACAGGTTGTTCCACTGATTAATTTTTCTGACTGTCAGGAAATTTCTCCTTAGTTCTAGGTTGCTTCTCTCTTTGGTTAGTTTCCATCCATTGCTTCTTGTCCTGCCTTCAGGTGCTTTGGAGAATAGCTTGACTCCCTCTTCTTTGTGGCAGCCCCTTAGATATTGGAACACTGCTATCATGTTACCCCTAGTCCTTCTCTTCATTAAACTAGACATACCCAATTCCAGCAATTGTTCCTTATATGTTTTAGCCTCCAGTCCCCTAATCATCTTTGTTGCTCTTCTCTATTCTCTTTCTAGAGTCTAACTGGTTCTCTGATTCTTCTTTGATAATGAAATCCTAGGTCAAATTGTGAGAGGAATCCTGGAGTCCAAGTGGACAATCACTTAAATATGAGCCAACAGTGTGCAGCAGCACCCAAAAAAGCCAATGTGGTCCTAGGCTGCATTAATAGAGAGATAGAATCAAGACCACATGAAGTATTAGTACTACCTTATAAAACCTTAGTATGACCGCACTTGGAATACTGCATCCAGTTTTGGTCACCACAATATAAAAAAGATATTGAGACTCTGGAAAGAGTGCAGAAAAGAGCAACAAAGATGATTAGGAGGATGGAGACTCAGATATATGAAGAACGATTGGAGAAATTGGGTATGTCTAGACTAGTAAAAAGATAGCAGTGTTCTAGTATTTGAGGGGCTGTACAAAGATGAGGGAGATAGCTATTTGCCTAAGCATCAGAAGGCAAGACAAGAACCAATGGATGAAAGCTAATCAAGGAGAGAAGCAATACAGAATTCAGAAGAAATTTCCTAATAGTGAGAACAATTAACCAATAACCTTGCCTTCAGAAGTTGTGGGCACCCATCACTGGAGGCTTTCAAAAGGAGACTGGACAGCCACTTGTCTGAAATGGTATAGACTCCTGCTTGTGCAGGGAGTTGGATTAGATGACCTCCAAGATCTCTTCCAACTCTGTTCTTCTACGTTCTATACTGGCCCTTCAAAGTCATCCTAAGAGATACACCGAAGTCCTAGTATGTTATCAGAATCAAAATTTTCCCATTTGGAACTCCAAATGAGCAGCATTCCTAATTCCAGGCTTGCTGACAAAGTGCCCTTTTCTATTTACCCTCAATTCTTCCAACTTCATATAGCTTCTATGTGTTTTGTAATGTAATATTAATTGAGCAAATTTGTATTAACCATTTTCTTTAAAAGTACATGTCATTGTTTCCTGCACATTTCCTAAGCTCTCACTTATTAGTGATTAAGGATGAAAAAAGAGGAGTAGGTTGGAGATTGAAGCTGTGTTTGCAAAAGAACAAGACTAACACCCACAATTCTTAGATTACTAGACATCATATGGTATACCATCTGTATTAATACAGTTAGTCTTTTCTTCATAATTATGGTTAGAAATGCATTTTTGGACATGAAATCTAAGATATCTCAACCCACTCCAGGAACATGATTCTATACATATGGAATGCACTGTTAGAAGCAATAATTTCTTAGAATTGTGATGTGACTGGTGCACAGCACAGTGTGAATTTGTGGCCAAAACTTTTTCCAGAATATGGAGAAATAAGAACATGCATTCTCATTTTGATCTGGCAAGTTGGAAAGGAAAGAATTAGATTTGAACACTCAGATACAAGGATGCTAATTTGCCTATTAGGTTTAGCTATTGTGAGACATCTAACCAATTGGTCAAATGACTCCCACATGAGATTTGTTTTTTATATCCAAACTTCATTTTCATAGTCTTCTTGAAATATGAAGTTATAAAGTGGTTGAAAGCTAAAGAGTATGAAACATGTCTGAGTCTTCTCCAACCTCGCACCATCCTGCTGTATTGGAAACTAAAATCCATATTGTGTTGCAACTGTGGGGATGGCTATCTGGATGGCTATCCTCATCCCTCAAACGGAAGAAGTATTTTCTCCTATTTTAATCAGTGCTTGGAAAATGTCAGGTTCATGTTTTTATATTCATACATACAATAAACCTGATATAGACAAATCCTTTTAGACTGGTAAAGGCATTCAGAATTTCAAATGTAGTTGCTATCACAATTAATTGGCCATGAGGAGGGTCTTGTAGAATTTTTTAAAAAGGCAAATTTTCAGTCCATTTTTTTATCTGGCTTTCTTTTCGACCTTTTCAGAAAGGCTGCTTTCTCCAATTTTTTTCATGCTATGTATAACCTTGTGTCATATGAGTTCTACAAACGCTGGGCAAGTCAGAGTGAGTGGTCAGTCTGGGTCTTTTTATAATTTTTTCTTCACTGAAAAATATTTCTTCCAGGTTTTTTTTGGGAAAGAGACTAAAATAACTCCAATTTGAATGTAGGAATGGGTTATTTTAATTTACATCTTGATGGCAGCTTATTCTTTTTCCTTTACAATAATTATTTGACCATATCATGTTTCATGTTCAGCAGACTATTATATGATGACGTGATTACTTAAGGAAAGTAGAAGGGAGAAGATTATGAAGGACCGTAATACTAATTATGGATTAAAACTTTCAGGTTAAAAATCAGCATGTGTGCTCATTAATAGTGTTAAAACTCTTGTTTCTTACCATCATTCTCTCTGTAGTGGTTACTGGACTATATAAAACTATATAGTCATCTGGTCACTGTTTTGTTAGGTAATCATTGCAAATGATCATTGTAAATAAAAAAAAAGAAATCAGATGTCTTTGGGAATGATAGCAAAACTTGTACCACTGATGCACAAACAATATACAGAGGATTAATGGTATTCCCCTCCAACCTGAATTCTGAAGAGAATTCCGGCATCATCCATCCTTTTTTCTGGCACTTTGAATTCTGTCTTCTGCCCTTCAAACTGGGAATCTCAAAGAGCAGCAAACCTTCTGCACAACATTATAACCTGTGAGCATAAAACAAGGTTCCCATTTATTGTGCTGGTATTCCACAGTAAACAATAACCTAGGATGGGTGTTGGGGAAGTAGCATACAAAACTGGTTTTGGGATTGATACTATTCTGCATTGTATCATACAAATCTTTTCAATCATCATCCACACTCACATCCATGTAGGTATGTAAACAGCCTTCAAAGATTTTTTCTATCTTGTAAAAGGCAATGGCTACAAGATCATGGCACAGGAAGGCCAGCAAATGTAAACTAAGTCTCTTCCCTCAGGTAGCTGTAGTTGTATGAAGTGAAGAACCAGAATAGACCTCAAACTGACCCAGAAATTTCATGTTAAACAAGGGGCTAAGAGGAGTGGAATTATCTGGAACAGTTGACCTTTCTCCCCCAAGACATTCAGAACCAATATACAATGTATTTGAAAAGGAAAATTTGATTATACCCACTTTTGATGAAGGCTATCAAAACTTGTATGGTCCTTATGTTGCTGCCGATTGATCCCTTAAACAGAAAATTCATTACTAAAAATAAACATTCTTATACATGATTTACTAAATGAGGAGTCTATCAAACAAAACCATTTCTTAACAGACATTGCAATACTTAGAAGAACAGTAATCAATGAATAGCACGAAGGCCACTGTCCTTTCTGTGAAGGCTCCATCTTGCAGAGGTTTCCATAAAGGTTCTTTTTGTCCTTATGAGCCACTCATCAATAATTGCTGCAAAACACTGTCAGGTGCCCCATGTCCCATATGTCACTCACATAATCAATAGTACATTAATTTTATGCAGAGCAGACTTGGAATGATTCTATATGGTTCAATGATTCTTCAGTGTTGAAACTTTTGTTCTAGAGGTGAGAGAACAATTTTGTCCTTTAAATCCTTAACATGAGGAGAGCTTTATTTTGGTATCTTTGGTTTACAGGACCGCTGATGGACAATCAGTCTGTCTGGCAGGAAGGTACGGCCACAAATACCACATGGAACTAGCTGGCTCTGGGCACTTTGCCAAGCAGACTCATTTAAAGCATCAAGATCATAGTAACCTTTGGCTGGAAAAATTTAAAAGAGAGAAAATATCAGTTTCCATTCTAGAGAATCATACTCAGTTTTTATGGAAAATAGTTTCAGGAAATACCTGTTGACTGAGCCTTTCAGTTTTAACTAAATCATAGTCCTTATGAGGGAAGAAAAACCCAGCAAAATTTTGCTTGTTGTCTCAGGGGTCACATAAAGCTAACTACAACTGAATAATCTTGTACTTCTGGAGAAACCATTTCAGCATGTGCTGCATTACACATTTTTAACGTATTTGCCTACCCTTCAAATATCAGACTGTGTTACCACATGTCTTTAAAATTTAAAAAACAAAAACAAATCCTGCTTAAGAACCAACATTATCCAACCAAGGGATGTAGAAAAAAATGTGCAGTATTCTCTATCTCACTTTTTCACCCTTGCTGTTTAGGATAAAGAATTGTGCTTAGTTCCAATTTCATTTTTTTAAATGTCTTCAGTCTGACTCAGAGTACTATTAACTCAATGACCCAAAGAGCAAAATCAGCAGACATCAGGTTAAGTCCATTTTTGTATCCTTTCCCATACACAGCAATTTCAGCTACAGTTTTATCTGCAATTATTTAGAGATTAAGGCAGCTGGCATGCATTTTAAATGCTATAATTTGCATCAACATCTTTGTTTCCACTTTTGATTTAAAAGGGGGATTTAATGCAATTTCTTTTTCAAAGAGCTACCTTTAGCTGAAGTTTAAGCCAGTAGCATCTGAACCTCACATTCTTTGTGGCAGGGAAGGATGAAAGAAATCTCAAATAATTTGCTTTTCTCAAAAGGACTGGCATTTGAAAGCACAGTTTTTAATGCATTAGCTAGATTTGAAGATACTAAGTGCAAAATTCCTGAAAACAAAGATTATTTCTGACAGAGACAAAATGATATCTTTTTTTCCATAAGAAGCCATACGCTTGAACTATGATTCATATAAGGGTAAGCTTTACATCTTTTAATGTGTATGTTCCTAATATACCTCTTTCCTAGATGAGCCATCAACTGTAGTCTTTTGGCAGCAGCAATTATACTCCTTTTCAGGAAATGAATGTTCGTGCCATATATTTAACATTAAGCAATGTGAAGCAGCACTACATTGGCCTCTTCTCCTTTCAAAAATATCTCTCTCGGAAAGGGTTTTTTGCAGTTAAAAAGTGAATGGAGAAAGTGAATGCTTAATCTTTTTCCTGTTAGTTGCATTCCCTGTTGAAGTTGTCTCTAAAGGTTTCTGTCTCGTGTAAAGTTCAGAGTTTTGGATTTATACTTATCTTGCCAGTATGAATCCAGAAGTACTAGAGTTGTGGAGAAAAGGCTGAATATTAAGGAGAACATTAAGTATGATATTCCCCCCCACACACACATTTCTTCACTAACCCCCCCCCCAGCCCCAGCCCTGGCAAAAGGAGATTTGGATTGCTACATGCAGTTCTTGTATCACACATATAGTTTGAACCTTTTGGGAAAGAAAAAGTGAAACTGGGGTAACCTATTGCATGATTGTTCCTACCCATCTTAAAAGTCCACGGACTGGGCGTTGGGGACCCCTGGTCTAAGTATCCAGTTCAGAGGTTCAATTCAAAAGCAATTTGGTGAATCCATTTAAATTTCTAAATTTAATTTCCACGGTAATTTAAAGTATTGAATAGAGTCAGGCACGTCTGAATCAGTTTGGGGGAAAAATAGTAACAACATGGAGATGTTTGATAGGTTTGATGGGATAAGTGCAAATGTACTTTTTCTGAACTGATGCAAAAATCCAAACTGATCCTTTCATAAATTAAGGTTGTTCTGAATTTGCATATGCTTGCTAGAAATCTGTGAATAACTTTCCTGTAGCCACCCAAACTTCTATTCCTATGTTTAAGAATAGCTAAAACAATTCAAGTATGAATAGTAGTGCAAAGAAAGAACCAGCTCCTCATATGACTTTTAAATTTTTTAAAGCAACAATCAGTCTGCTTAGATTTGCAGGAAGATCTGTTAAAGATAGATGCTTAGGTGAAACCCACAGTTGATTTTTCAATGGGATCTACAATAAATTCCACTATTCTACTTCTGGAAGTCTCCCAATATCCAGACAACTTCATAGATCTGGGCAAATGTTCAAGGTGTAAGATTTGGCCAGAATTCCATTCCCTGGTTCCCCAAAATTTATAATCTTTCCATAGTTTTTATTAAGTATTTTGAAAAGGAGGAGGTTGCTATGCTCATATCAAAATGTCATAACTTTTTAAAAATAATCTGTTTTTTAGCTTTAAATATATATTATAGTTACAGAAGAAAAAAACACTGAATAAAGTATTTTGGAATTTTTCTGGGATCTGTATCACACAAGTTCTCAATTATATTATGACTGCTTTTGATTCATATGAATGTCCCTGTTCCATATAAAAAGTTTAACTTTTTATTATTGCTTCTTCAATGTGGTTGCAAACACAAATAATGGAAACATTTAATTTAAATTTCCAAGATATTTACTATGCAGACTGAAGAATACCTGTTAAAATTTGCTGATGCCTTTGAAACCTACTCTAGAAGTCATATTGTCATGGCAATAGTGGCACTGTGAGGCCATGGATCTCATGCTTGCCAGAGAATTTGGTGCAGTCTTTCACAAATCGGTTTCATCCTAAAGTGTGGTCCTTCATCCCTAACCAGCATCTGCTTGGTTTGCTTGTTTGTAACTTACCTCCTATGGAACTGACAACTGGCTTTACAGGTTCAGGTCTTCGCAAATGCTTTGGCAGTTGATTGTTCTCAATATGCCATTTTTTCAGGCACTGTGGCTCATGGATGCCTATGGAATGCGTTCCATACTCACGGCCACAAATATAACAAATAACTGTAGGAGGCCGCCTTATCATGGGAGACTGCAAACAACAAATGCAGTTAAAACACAAATGAACTCTTAAAACAAATTAAATTGCAGGAAGGGAGTAATGTTGCATTAAAGAGACCTCTACTGAAAATGAGTTAGAAAAGCAAGCTCCAAAGTGTATGATAAGATATTTTAATATCTATAAAACATGGATTCAGAGGTTGATAATTTCTAATTCATAGATAAATATTTGTACTAGTTACCATGAATCTCTGGGTGGCTGGCTGATTTTCCAAGCTTTCAAGTGGGTTATTATTTGTTTTTTATGAAATCTACTGTGGACATTTCATTTCATTAAGGAGATGATAAGAAACCAGTTGAAAGAAAAGTTTATGAATATTGTAAATGGGTCTATTCCAGATATGTCTGTAGGAGATGTAATATAACACCTGCAACCAGGTGACTGAAGTCCTGGCTCATTTTGATGGATGTCAAGCATGTGACACACATAAAAAAAGGGACAGGCTTTGGTCATGAACTGAACAGTCTGCTTGACTTTTTTGACTCTTCCCTCAAGATAGCACTTATACACCACTTCATTCTGCTTTTCAGCACTCTCAAGGTGCTCCTAGTCCAGAGTTCCCCAACCTTTCCAGCTTTGTGGACTGTCAGGAGAGGGGAAGAGGGGATGGTCCCATACTGGCATGTGTTCTCATGCAAATGGAATGCACACACACATGCTCACATGCTGCCTGTGCAAGTGGGGATGCATGTGCATGCTTCCCTGCCACTTCTGCAGCCTGGTTCCAAATGGCTTACAGCCCAATAGTGGGCTGCAGCTCAGGGGTTGGGGATCCTGTCCTAGTCTGCATAACAACTTGTAAAATATTGTTCTCTAATTAGTACTAAATCTGGATTGATTTATATTTGTCTAACATTCCTGCAACATTTCCAAGATGGCAATTGCATCCTCCCCATTAACTTAAAATAATTGAAACAATAATTTTACCTTAATAAAAACATTCAGTTCAAATTTATTTTTATTAAAATGAAATAACAATAACTGAAACCTCACTAAGTAATCCAGTCTTTTGAGATGTTGGCATTCTCAAATCTCATAAGATTTGGGTTGAGGTGAGATTTCAGAATATGTAATGTAGTAAGGAAGTAGATCCCCAGAAGGGAAGAGTTGCATAGTAGAGGAGTAAGAGGCAACTTAGCCCAGATATAATGTATGAGAGAAAGAGGGTGAAGACATCTCTTCCATAATAGTTCACAAAGTATATTGTAAATGCAAACAGTAGGGTCCTTGGTCTGGTAAGATTTTGTCTAAAGTTGTGAGACAATAAAGAACTCAGATTGGAAGAATTGCCATGCGTTGTTTTGGGTTTGGGCCTGGGTACAATCACCCAAAATTATGAAAGTTAATATGGTCAGATTTTAGTCATTTAAAATGTGTTGGGGCACATATGCCAATGCTATGGAGATTCTCAATCATCCAGGTCATAGTTGTCCCAAAGGTGCTTTTTCAAGAGGCAACTGGACTTGTTTTTCTTTGAAGACTTCCTGCTTCTCATCCAAGAAGCTTCTTCAACTCTGACTGGATATTGGGAAACATGGCACAACATAGGAGAACAAACCCACCAGGACAAGATTCAACAGTCCATCTGCATTTAAAAGACCAAGGCCATTCTTTTCAAGATAGCAAAGTCCACATTTTGGACAGAGAGGATTGCTGGTTTGAAAGAGGGGTCAAAGAGACCATCTATGTCAAAACTGAACAGCCCTCTCTCAACAGAGGGGAAGGGATCTGACATCATCTATCTCCAAACTACAACACAGTCTTTTCAACAGTTCCAGGAAGGCTCCACACCCATTTGCACTACTCAGGTGACCCTGAGACACAGATAAGCCTCCAGCTGGCATCAACACCATCTCTAAAAGAATGCAAATGACCAGCTGTCTGCAAAGAATATCAGTGTTTCCATTTCTCATCATCAAGTCAGAGCTGAAGAAGCTTCTTTGATGAGAAATGAAATGTCTTCAAAGAAAAACAAAAAAGTCCAGTTGCCTTTTGAAAAAGCACCTTTGCCATATGCCAGTGCTATTGCATAATGTAACAGAATAGCACATGATATTTGAAAAAGTTGCTAGCCCCTTGCATTGTATTAACTGATTCAAATGAACTATAGCAAACCTTCTTAACATCTGCTGGAGCAGATCTACCTATCCTAACTGGAGTCTTTAACCTGGAGAGATAAGAGAAGATTTTATAAATGCAAGGAATTCTTTTGTTAGATTATGTGGCCTTTCCCCCAATATGTGAAATAGTCCCCAGATATTAAAAATAGAAAAGATTCAAAACTACCTTTGAGTGGCAAAAACGAAAACACATTTTAACCAATGTATTGTACTTGCTAATAGGTTGATAATGAGAACTTTTCAAAGTAGAAATAATCATCCTGCCTTCCACATCATGAAGTTCAATAGTTCAATATTTGAAAGAATCCAATGGTTCAATATTGTTCATTCAAGGCAGCAAATCAATTGGTTAAAATATCATGCTAAGAGTTAATTTGTTTTGGGATTCCAGCTCCCCCCTTTCCTGCTTATTGGATTATTGACTTCAGCAGGGGGAAAAAATGAGAAAATTGTGGAAAAAATTCATAGATGAACTTTCTGCCTCCAGGCTACTCAAAGCCTTGAGGTCCTGCTTCGGAGTTAAAATTATTTTTATTGTTAAATATATATTGATTTTCTGGAGTTTTAGCCCTTGCATGGCAAATGTGGGGGGTGGGGATGAATTAAAAAAATCATATGCATTACAATATCAACCCACAGATGATGGGAATTGTGTACTGAATGTCATTTGTGTCATGATGTCATAATGGGACTGCCACAAATTGCAGAACCTTGCACTTATCTGGTCAATTGTTTAAAATAATGTGGGGAATTCTTCTCAGACTTAATATACAATGATATACTTAAGGTATTCAAATCCTTAGAAATCTGCTTTCTTTCAAAGCTCACTGTTTTCTGGTCCTGTATTGGTTTTTTTTCCTTAAGGATTTAATAAAAAATAATGATTTGGGTGGAAAACATTGCTGAAATTGGTAGGTAGCCAAGGGTTAAGATTCCATCTTTATTCAATTTTATTCAGTTTCAAAAACTGATTACCTAGCACAGTTAGAGAAAAGGATCATCCCTTTGTTAGCACTCACTGAATTGACCAGTATTTATGTTCCCCACCCTAACGTTCCCCCAACATTTGTTCAGAATAGTAACTTTGCAAACAATACAGTGAAAAGAACTTGATTTGAAGAATTGCACCCAGTGATGATAATATCTAGCTATTAGCTAAACAGAGAAATAATTCACTCAGCCCTATAGAGAATGAATATTTGTGTCATATACGTGAACCAAAAATGGTTTTATGAATTGTCAGTCTTTGACCTTCCTGTATTTTATTTTTCTCTCTCCACTTCTTTTTTTAATCCATTCCCTAGGTATGTTTTAGTGTGTACACTCTTTTCTTAGAAGAGAACTCCATACATCTGATGATCATAATGTCCAGAATACCCTATGCCTTAATAAATATTTTTAGATGTTGCCAAATTCTTTGGCAGTTTTAATGCATCAGAGTAACAGAACTATCCCACTGGAAACTGGAAAAAAATGAAGCCTTTGTGGCTTCATTTTTTAAAATGATGTAGTTGTACTGGAATTCAAATACGACTTTCAGGGTGTAATGGTATGTGAGATTGACCTTGGGTGATAGGAGGGACAGCTCCACACTACCCAACCTGCCTGTAAAAGATATGTCAGCCCATAGAATGAGGGAAGGCATGAGGAATGTATCAGAAGGGACTCTTCCTAGATTTTCAGAGACTAAAAGGAAAGGAGGGGAGAAATACTTTCGGTCATGCAGGATTCTGTTAATGTACCTCTTCTTTTATAGTGATACCTTGGTACTTATCATTAATTGGTTTTGAGAGGTACAGTGAATACCAAAAATGATGAGTACCAAACATTTTTTCTCTATAAGGAATAATGTAATGAGTCACAAGGCAGCTGATACCAACAAGTTCTAGCTTTTGTGTTGAGTACCAAACAATGAGTAAAACTTTTGCATCAAAATGCATTGAGTACCAAATTTGGTGAGTTTCAAAGCGATTGAGTACTAAGGTACCACTGTACTTTATGTTCTGTTATTATTCTGTTACAATAAAGACAAAGCTAATACTCCGGGTTGTGTTTCTTGTGTGCACTAACAAGGAGGGCAAACACAGGGTAAGAAGTATCTCTATATTAGCCCCTCAGTTGCAGTGAGGAAATAGAATTTTTGATGAATAGTGACAGGAAATACCAGAAACAAAGTGTATTTTTATTTTGTAAGAAGACATACAACAGAGAAAAGCAGCAGATGGCAGTATCTGATAGTCAGGAAACAGAGCCAAGGGAATTAAGCGGTTGCCGTATATTGACAAGAAGAGCATCAAAACAAGACATTAGAAGCATTTAGTAGCAACCAAGGCAGGAAGTAGGAAAAAGTTTCCATGGAAGATCACAACCGATTTTCCTTACTGGAAGAATATTAATCTCTGGAATGCTTTTGTTTCCCATACCAAAAAGCTGTCCAAAGCAGAATTCAAGAAGCAGGATATCCAAACAGACCTGCACAGCTTAGACAAGCAAGCTTGTTTTTTTTTTTAATTTCAGCAGTTTTAATCTTAACGTTGTTTGCTTGACAAACACTGCTTTAGACTGTTTTTTGAGGTGCAATCAAGCTTGGTTAATCCAAATGAACCCATATATTCTTAGCAATGCATAACAAAACAATTATATTGAATTAACAAGCTCATAATAGAGAAACTGGCTTTCTCTACATATCAAAAAAAGACTTAGTTGGGAATAAATCAGGCCTTGAATAAAAATTCAGTGGAGCATTTTTTTATTTCATTGGTCTTGTATGGGGACCATCATTATCTTTAAGAATAGAGTTATGATTGATAGCAGTTTAATTTAACCCATGATTTTAAAGGGTTGAGAAGGTTAAAGAAAGACAGAACAAAAGCATGCCTTACAGGAAATTGCTGAAGCGGAAGGATTTTTATTTCCTTAATCCAAGAATATGAAATTATTTCCCCTACATTTTCTGTTAAGGTGCTTCTCATGAAACTCTCAAAAACTGAGTTTAAATACCCTCCATATTGTTTCCCCTTTCTGATTAAAATGCTGACTCATTCCCACAGCTAGGACTGTATATTTTCTGTTGTATCCTGTAATTAATGTTGATCCTCTATTGTTCAGTGAGAGACTTTATCAGGCCAGTCTTCAGAACAGTGTTTTTCAAACTTAGCAATTTTAAGATGTGTAGATTTTAACTTCCAGAATGCTTCAGCTGGTTTGCTGAGGAATTCTGGGAGCTGAAGTCCACACATCTTAAAACTGCCATGTTTGAAAAAGACTGCTATAGAAGGACCCTGTGGGTGGGCCTCCAATTCATTTATTCCTGAAAATTTCCCATGCAAATCAGTGAATCAAGCCAAATTACCTCTTATTTTAAGTTAGCATAGATGCCATGGGTGCAGTTTCAACCAATTTAGTAAAGGAATGTACATCTAAGAACCTAGCTCAGTATGGAGAGTAAGAATCCCCAAGGTACAGTAGTAAAAGAAAACACTAATTGCTTCTGACTGAATTTTGTGCAGATTCATTAGTTCTGGGAGAAAAGCTCTCAGTTAAAGATTAGTCACTGCTAGAACTACAAGTGCATCTACGAGTGCTTGATTTTGGCTTAGTACTAACCTGAGTTACTGAATTCTAGATTTTGTTGTTTACACTGTTTCTAAATATGATGCTACTATTTCTTTGATTTTTGAAATTTCTGTCTGAAACCTTTGCGATTTTGACTTTAAATTGAGCCTACTCCATGTAAGGATTTGACTGTGAAAAGCACCCCAAACTCTTAAAAGTTTATAAGGTATAAAAGCCTGACAAAAAAGATAATGGAATATTTCAAATCTTTTTATTTATGAACCAAAAATGGTTTTGTGAACTGTTAATCTTTAACTTTCCTATGTTTTATTTTCTTCTGTACACTTTTTTTTAACTATCCATTCCCTAGGTCTGTTTGAGTGTGTAAACTCTTTTCTTAGAAAAGAATTCCATACAGCTGATGATCATATGTTATTAGTAGTAATATTTTAAGTAGATGATACAATAATATTATAGCCCATTCTACCTTACTCCATTATAATAAAAAATATTTCTCTGGAGAAGCAAAAGAAGTATTTTTGAATTTTTTTCTGAAAGAAAAAAAAAAGTCCTATAATAGTAGCTGAATCTTTAAATTTAATTTTTTTTCCTGTGCACATTCAGCCTGAGGGAAACATAGAGATGAAACCTTAATAAATTCCATATTTAGCTGATGCTCATAGCTGTTGCTGTATCCCTAGAGGATGTTTAAAGAATATATTTTCTTATCTAAATTTTTGTAAATCACAGTTAAAGGACAAGCTCATGAAGGATTTCTTGCATATTCTGCAAGAAGCAACTTACATACCTCTGTACTGCCCTGCCACACATATACTAATCTAGCACAGAAGACACATGAAAAGATCTAAATCATTTCCATCATAAGAAGAAGTTAAATTACATTAATTTGTTTCAGAACAATCTACCTTTTGAAAAATTTTGGTCTTTATCCTAGCATTGCTATAGCAATTTCAAATTGCAAAATGTTCTGTGTGGTTCCTGTTAACTTTTATATTCAAATACATTAAATCTATACCATTGCTACAAAAGAACAAGCTGTTATGCTGAGTATTCTGTCAAAATGAAATAGTATGATTGTACCTCTCTTCTTATTTTGTCCTAGCCAGAACTGGACATTCTATGTCCTGCGGGCCACATCTGGCCCTTTGCTTGTCCCAGTCTGGCCCACAGCGTTGGTGGGGGCTGTGGTGGCAGTGGCTAAAGTGGTGGCCCTATTGATTCAGCCCTCCACCATAGTCCCAATTTTGTATTTGGTCCTTTGGGAAAATTAATTGCCCACCTTTGTCCTATAGACACAGGTCTTGATTTGAACTTCTAAGATTTTGTTGTTGCTGCCATTTGCTTATAATGTAAAATACTTATTTATATTTTCTGAAATAAGACCTTAGCATGACTGAAATCAAGAGTGAAGATTTTATCATTAACTTCAATTCCAGTAGAATATCATCTTGAAGTCTGCACATGAGAACAATGGGGCCTCTTTCATTGGTATGATGCCTTCTTATTTACCTTGTCTGATGACGATGCCCCATAACCTGTAGATGTAAGCAATTTGGAGTTTGAAGAACCTGGATTAGACTTCAGTTTGCAACTCTTTTGATGTACAAGGAGGCGATCTGGGAGGAAAGTGCGACCACAGTTTTGACAGGGCTGGAGCTGAGCTTGAAAACTTTGAGCTGCTGCTTCATTTTCAGCCACTATACCAGAAGACTTTCCAGAAAGAGCCTGAGGTTTTACTGGTGGTGGTCTCCTGAGACGTTTAGGTAGTTTGTCATTTTCAATATGCCACTTCTCCAGGCATTTTGGTTCATGAATAGGAAGAGATTTTGAACCAAATTCTTTGCCACAGATATAGCACACCCTTAAACCTGGTCTTCTTGGTGGAATAACTGGTCGATCCCATTGATCCTGAGACATGCTTCCAACACTTGACCTTTTTGATACTGTCACAGTTTTAGGCCTCTTCTTTCCAGGATTTGTTTTAACAACAGAATTTAAACTCACTACATCTGGTGAAAATGCAGGAAGCTCCGACCCAATGGAGGTTGAGGCCTGTTTTGAAGACAATCTGCTAGGAGCATTAGTAATGGTTTTTCCAGAATTTGGCAGAGTTTTATGATGTTTGCTCAACGTCTTTTTCATTAAAGCTGTTTCCATGAAAGTTATAATATTCCATTACAGTCTCTCTGGACATAAGTTGTAGTGCTTGTTTGGACTTAATCTTCTCTGTGGTTGTCTTTCAGTTGATTTTTAAATACTATGGAGTTCTTTGGGATAAAAATATCAGAAATTCTAATCTTAAAGGGTAACTGAGAGAAATCTGACTACATTTGCAGTGCTCTGATGTTTCAATAAGGTTGGTTTCTATGTGTGTGGGGGTTTTTTGATTTTCTGTTTTTTGGGGAAGTATCTTTTTTAATTCTGAAAAGAAATATATACACGTGTTTTAATGTTTTTTAAAAATACATTTTTGAAAAAGGTAAAATAAACCAAATTAAGTAAAAAAATGATTTTAAAACATATCATTATTGCACTCCTGTCATGCCTGGAAGCAGGCCAGCTGACCACAGTGGAATTTATTTTGAGTGTATATACAGTATATTCCTGAATGTATTTGAATGCTGTCTTACAAAGGCCACTAATGAATAATTTTTAAGTTATGTCATTGCCTTCATAGCAGCCAGTATAATTTTGTATTCATAACAAAAAAATGATTATCAGCATTATAGCATTTGTGTTAAGTAGAGTTTAGCTCATTCATAATGAATTTGAAGATCTCCAATACCTTAAGCTATAGATTTCATCTGCCGCATAACATAGAATATGAAACAATCTGTCATCTGTAGTAGATGGATTTTAATAAGGCAGGTAACATCATTCTAGTAGGCTGTTCCTTGAATATTCACTTGAAGAAATAACACAGTTGAAATATTTATATATCACGATAACCTTTTTTTCTCTCATCAACTTTACTAGGGAAGGTAATAATGAAATGGATATAGTGAAACATGCCGGGAATCTAAGGGCTTCACAGGGTTACAAAATGCTAAGTTGTTTAGGTCATGGAGAAGGAAAATGTGAGATTTATTAGAGAACACTGAGAAGAAACATTGGAAAATATACCTTGTTTTCAGCCTGCTAAAATTTGGTCCATCACTCCAATTTGCATTAATTGATGCATATCAGGATCGACCAAGCTGTTTACCATTTAAGGTAGTTTTAAACAATACTGTAGGTTCTGGAAAAAAGAATGCTGAATTAATTATACCATTTTGCTGAAGATCATTTTAGAAGAGAAAAAGTAAACAACTTGATGGTAATGTCTATTATTGGACTTCAAAGTTCTCAGTGGGGTACAGAATAGATTTATGTTTTATTGTGAGATTACACCGTGTGGTCTTTTTTTCTTTCTGCCAAATTGGAAGTGACTTGTAAGTTCATATTCATAAATTTGAAAACTGACAATTATGTTCTCAATCAGTTGTGTAACACATAAGTTTTTAAAAGTAATTCAGACTTTTCTTTATAAAGGCAAGGTGAAGTATTGTTTCTTTTAATGTTAGGACAAAACTAAATAGCTATATATGGTCATCATTTTTCCTTCATACAATACTTGATACATTCAGAAATCCTCAGTGGTGGCTTTGATTCAAAAAATATACACTTGCAATGGAAATAAATTTAGAATAATAGACTTACTGGCTCCAAAAAAGAGTTTATAGGAATAGAAGAGATAATCCAAATGTTGTCAGAAGGAGATGCTTTATATTTATAGCATCTCATAATAAAATGATACTTTAGGCTTAAAACTATTTTTTTTCCTTTTCTTGATGAAAAAGAGACCTAACTTTCTCCACTTGAACCTAGAAAAACAAGTCATAGCCTTTTAAATATTATCTTTATTGTTTTGTTCCTGTGTATTTTCAATACCAATAAGCAAAAACGTATACATCCAGTAAGTCAATAGCTTTCCAAAATGTCTATTTTATTGGTTTCATGATTTGTTTTTGGAAGTAACCTCATGCATATTTGTATGAGAATATTTGTTTCCTCCATCAGGGCATACCTACATTGAATATTTAAATTGCTTCTGTCCTCTGCTCCTGTTGGTTTGACTCTAAGCCACTTTAAGAAAATCCTGTCTGGTCCAGTCCCCCACCTCAAAAAAATGGGGGGAAAAACCACTAAATTGGTTTTTATAGGAAGTGCTGTTAAAAAAAAAAAAGGTTTTGACAGCCAAAATTTTCATGCATTTTACCTACATGCAAGATGTAAAATAACTACAATGTTTTATTATATCAAGTATCTTGTAACATTGTAGCCAGAATGAAACATGAAGAATTTCTAACATTTCATTGTAACAATTTCTTTCTTTCTTTCTGATTTTTTTTTCTGGAAGTTTCAGAGTTCCAAGATTTTTCAACCATAGTGAATCATGAAACAAACGGTGACTATATGCCTTCCTCCTCTGGAAAATATTCTTGAGCTTAATAATCATCATTAAAACTTAGCTTTTCCGGACTAAATAATGAGTCCCTTAGGCATCAACTGAAAGAGTTCTACTTGTTTTATTCATACCCCAAGGATTATTGCAGGAAGAGGGAAGTATCCTGTGTATTCCTGTTTTTTAGCTTTGCTCATTTAAGCAGTATGTTAAGTAAATAAATGGTTTAAGCACTAATTGGACAGATTTATAGTGAGCAGTTTAGACTGGAGGAGCCATAAGAAGAAATAAATATCTTTTCCCCACAGTAACTGCCCTAATAGAATTTCGAGTACCCTCTGCCTGCTTTTCTAAATAAAAACAACTACTCAACATTGAAAAATCCAGTGACTCATTCTTGTGTCTATGTGCAGGTATTATCTAGGTGTTCCAGTGTGGTAGAGTTTGACCCTGGGAAAAGCTTTTTCTTTCCTAAGCAGGACTTCTGTTTTTCCCAGGCTTGACTATTAACAGTAATTGATAGTTAGAAATCATGATTCTATGTTGTCCACAATGATCTGGGAATTCTGATGCAACATTTTTTCAGTGATTTGTGGAAAATGTCATATGATCTCTATCACTAGTGAGATAAAGGTAATAGTTGGTTAAGGACTCCATCTTGGGGATTAATTAGCTATTTGAACTTATTTTTTCAGTAGTCCATGGGATCTCTTGGTTAGGCTGAAAATATAATGAGAACTCAGCCGATTAATGAAATTGGAATGTCTTTCCAATATTTACTTATTTTATATTGCATAAGCAAACTCAGTGCCCTGGATATTATGGTTATTGGGTCATTTAGAAGTAAATAACTACATCAGCATTAAAGTGCTGATGAATAGGTTAGATAACTTCTTTACTCCTTCAAAACTTGTTTGAAGAAAATCTACCCATCTTCAAACATCACCTTCCATTCACATCCGTATTTTATTTTCTTCTCTAAAAAATGATCTACTGGTTCCTAAGAGGGATAATCGAAAAGATATCAAACTGTTGCAGCCCTTGAAAAGGAGAGAGAGCAAAATAGGGAACTGGGAAGTAAGTCAATTCCTACAAATGAGGAATTCCTACAAATGAGGAAATTGGTTTCTCAGAAGATCCACAAGCCTGCAGTATTATAGGAGTACGTTTTACTATGTCTTTAAGCACATTGAAACAGAGCTGGAATTAAACCGACACAGTTCTCAAGTAGAAGAAATGTTTTTGCAACACAGAGGTACAAAATTACTTGGAACTGACAATATTAGTGGGGAATTGACTGGTTTTTCTTCTTCACTCATATCTACTTGCTGTTTCCTCCAACTAGGACACTCTGCACACCCAACTCCCAGCATTAGCTTCTTGCTTCTTATGGGATTTCTATATGAACTCAGAAATAGTTTAGAACTTGCTTACCCCCACAGTGTTAGCTGTGTTTAAGGGGTTGGCTGACTTATTTCTCATTCAGCTGCAACATATTTGAAGCTACTGTAAGCTGGACATAGCAACAGCAGCAGAAATCAGGAAAGTAAATTTCCTGAGCCAATCAAGAAGACAACTTATTGTTGTCCAGTTTGCAGGTCTGCTAAAGACCCAAATTAATATGAAAACAAAATTCTCAGCATTTCACAATACGGTGAACTCGGTTTATATCCTACATATGTCTTCAGCCCCTCCCCCTCCCAAATTAGATGAGAACGATTCTTGTCCATGTGCCAAGCCAAATTATAGCTCCACTATTCCTTGAAAGATTCAGCATTAGGATGACATATATGTCCATTCATTTATGTCTTAATGTTCATTCCAGCAGTTTTCACTTATTCAGATCCCTCATTATCAGCTATCTCCTGTCTTCTGCTCCCTCTAAATACTTCCAGCCATTTATTTTGATAGTCATAACATTTGCCTTCAGAATCCCCTGAGGCCAACCATCCCCATTACTATTTTAAAAGCTGCACCACAAGGCTTTTCTGACAAAGTATATGTAGTTGGAGCAATTCCATATTTTCCCATCTGCCCTTTAACAATTTATATCAAATCGTTAAGATCCCCGGCTTTAAACATTTGTTTGCCTGTTTTGATAGAATGATAGAATATAAAGGTTCTTATTCTTTAATTCTTATATGACAGCAGAGGATTGTGCCAGAGAACATAGCTACTGAATCATGCTTATATTTGCCCTGACTGAGCAGTGATGATTTCATAGAATGGTGCCTTCATCATGCTATTTCTTAATCTTCATTTTTGTAACTATGAAATTTCTGTTCCTTGAGTTTTATACTAGCCTTTGCTAAAGTTTTAAGGGTCAAATAAATAGAGCAGTAATAAGAACCATTCCATCCAATATGATTATGTATAAAAACCAAGAATCAGTACAGCAAAACAGCTTTTATATAAGCTAATTAGCATTCATAGTTACTATCAGGAGCCAGAGTCATTGCAGTTCATTCTCTGAGAGGTGTTATACCAAACTTTTAGCCAATTAGGAATACTGGGAGCATAAGAAAGTATCTGTTTCTAAATTTATACATTCATAAAATTAGACACATTTATGATAATTTTCCTGTTAATTAGCAAAGCATCTGTGTTTTTGACAGCTTGTGATTTTTCAAAAATATGTCCTGTAATTTGCAACAGCTTAACCAAATAGAATTATATTTAATATATTCCAATTTGAATATATATAAATGAAATTAAAATACCAAAAAATAAGCAGGAACCTGAATTTCATGACCCTGAAATCTGGCATTAAATCAACATAACATGACAGCTAACTATATATCTGTATTATTTTTATACTTCATACAAATGTTTTTGTTTAATAACTAATAGTAATTTGAACAGTTCAGTCTTATAAAAAATAGGAATTCAGTAGCTGAACTCACCTTCTACTAACATTTGCATTTCTCCACTCCATGTTTGCTGTTGCTTGGGCTTACCTCGAAATCTCTGAGTCTTTAAACTTCTACTTAATGATTCCTCTGAGGACGCTGAAGAATTAACAGAAGCAAAGCACTAGGTCTTAATAGGCCTTTTCTTACTTATTTAGTATGTTAGCATCTGATGTTGCTACGGCAATGGACATCCCTTTCTTTGTCTCTAACATGTTGCCTAGCTGCACCTATCAACAAAAGTGAATGCACAAAAGTGAGCTTCTTTGAAGTTGATTGCTCTAGTCTACAGCATTATTTGAGAAAGGGGGAAAAAAGTGTGAGCGGGACCAATTTTCACAATAGATACAGAAATTCTCTAAAGCTGTTGAAGGGAAGTTCAGGCTTCCTCACTTTTCCTCTTACCTGCCAAATACTTACTGAAATAAATCACATGTTATAAAAACAAACAGTGAAACGACTACTGGCAGATCCTGGAGAGTTTAAAATCACTTGGAGATTTGGAATGGCTTAAGGTTAGGATCTAAGGCCTGAGGAAGGACTTTATACCAAGAAAAAATGAAGCTACTAAGCAAAATAGCCAAATAAGAGGCAATAATAACTTGAGAATTTGGCACATTCTGTTCAATGAAAGAAAGGCCAGGGATACCCGGAGGAGCACATTCGATTCAATGGGAGAAAGTTGAAGCAGAAGTTCAAAAAGTGGCAGTTGGAAAAGAGGAGATTTGAAGAAGGAATTCACCTTAAGCTATAGAAGAAGAAGCCAATAAAGGAAACCAGAGACTCATGCTACTATACAGAAGGATAGGTTTTTTAGAGGCTTCCTGATATAGCAAAAGTGGGAAAAATTACAATATATAGCATTCATGTCCATGTTGGTAAAAAAAAAAATTATCAAATTTTGCACAGGGATAACTTCATTTGGGCAGATAAAGAAATATAGACAGCATTTCTGGATTAAGAACAGGTGGAAGAGTATATTACTTTTGCAGCCTCTGTGTAGATTTCTGGTCTTTGAAAATTAGTGTTGATCGATTCTCCAATATTTGGAGGGGACCCAAGATGAACTCATATCCATAACTGCTTTGCTAGTACTGTTTGGCTAGGAAAGTTCAGCATGCTTCTTAGTTTCTTAAAGCCATAATTCTCCTAGAGCCATGATACTCAGAGGCTTGAAAGGTGGATCTTTGAATACTGCTCCTGTGTCTGATTTTGGATCAATTGATCATGTGAACCTGGCTGGCACTTCCAGTATGAAATATAACTGAATCAGGCTGCTACAATGTTCAAGGATGGCTTTGCTTCCAAAATCTGAGAAGGCAATGAATTAGAGAAGTTTGGTTCAGCTCCTCTGAAATCTAGCAACTTCCATGGGGCTTAACCGCAACATTGTGGAGGACCTCTTACTCACATGGTGACGCCTCTTACTCATATGATGATTGCAGTCTGTGAGGTGAGTCTGGTTTTAAATGACTCAAGAGGTTTCTCTTTGGGATAGGCAAAGTGAAATAAATACAGGAAGTCATTTATTCAGCGATTACTTGAAGGTACAATGCTGCTGAAGGAGAAAATTTATGGATGATCTTCAAAGCTGTCAAAGAGTCCATGTGGTCAAGAGAACATGATCTTTGCACTTGGCAACTGGCTTGCAATTACAATGGTCTCAACATCCGATGGTCACATGAAGACAATTTGCGACCTTCACTACTGACTTCTGACAAGCAAAGCCAATGGGGAAACCAGATGGAGGTTGTAAATTGCAACCACATGAAGTTGCATCTCACAGCTGTATGAGATACACCTAATTAGCAATGGAGTTCCTGGTCCCAATTACTATCTTTAACCAAGAACTACCTGTAAGGTAAAAAGCTTCAAACTTTCAGCGGTTCTCCTGAAAGATTTCAGTTATGAAAATAGAGGAAAAAAGGAGAAGAGAGCTGGGTAAAGTTATCTTTCTGTAGTTATAGCACATTTCTTCACGGTGGGAAAAACATCTAGCTGCAAAAAGTCTGTCTAAAATGTTGATCAAGTCCAGTTAAAGAGAATTGGGAAGAGATTAGTAAAAAGTGAGAGAAGATAGATTGGGGAAGGTTGGATTTATGGTTTTTCTCCTAGTTTGAACAAAGAATTGCCAAAACATTGATAGTCCTGAAAAAATTTGAGGAAGTCCAGAGGTTCCAAGGAAGAGCCCACGAGAGATTGAGAAATACATGCCTATTGCTTTGAATAAAATAAATGAAGAAGTGTCTGTCAACATTACCTTATTATACAGACATCCATCTGGCATTGTACTATCAAGATGTTGCAATCAGCAATGCAATAGTGTCTTCACGGTGCTACTAGCAGTTTGAAAGGTCGTCTCTGTTGCTCCTACAATTGTTGAACCTAAGAGTTTACAAAATGCTTCCCACTTTTCTTTAAACTGGGACTATTTTCCAAGCTGTATCCTTCTAAGATTACTTCTACCGAAGAAGGAGAATGCTTAGGAAAGTAGAGTAAGCAATGTTTTTGACCTATTAGCTTGACACAATATTAAGATCATGCAAACTTTGAACCAAATTTGGGATACAATTTAAAGGCAGCAAATCTGCTAACACATCACAGCCTTTTTTTCCACTTTCTGCAGTTAAATAAATGCAGAACATGTTTCCATTTGGTTATACAACTTAAGCAGTGACAATGTATTATTTGTTTTTTTTTTTCAAAAGCAAAAATACTGTTTAGATTTTATTCCATTTTCCTTTCTTCCCGTTGAACTGTCTCTAATTCTTGCTAAGTGCATTGGCAGAAACAGTGTTTTGTTTTGTGCTACTCAGCAACAAGAGTCTTTTGTAAATATCAACCTATAGCAGAGCTTTTGCAATAAAGCAAGAAAAAAAAGGGGAAATCAAGCTTTTAACAATAGCTGTCTCTCCTTTAATGCACTGAAATCATAAAGCAATATTCTAGTGCAGTTGAAGTAATGTTTTAGAATAAAGCTATACTGTGAATTCAGTAGTTTGAGGTCAAATACTTCTTACTGCTGAAGAACAATCTAAGGGGAAAAAGACATTCCATTTATTTGGTTATTTATTTAGGATAATGGCATCCTTCTTTTCTACCAGAAGGTACTTTGGTCTCTACTTGATTTACCTTTTTGATTGTTAATAGTTTTTTCCCCCTTCACTTTTGCCAGTGATTACACAGAGGTATCCCCTGTTTTGATGCTTTTGGCTGATCACTGAAATTTTGCTATCTCTCCAAAGAACTGACTGTTCTTAAAAGGTTCCAAATTGTCATATTTAAGACTGAAAATGCAGGTAGGAAAAATTGAGAAATATCAGCTTTGTTGACTTAATAACAATACCAGTTCTGTCGTCTTAGGCAATCTTGTAGGGTCAAAGGAAGAAGTGAAACCCCATGTTAACATGGTTGCCCATTATTGAATTAAATGCTCAGCTAAACTGCAGCTTCTGTCACATCCATTTAGTATTACAAAGACTATTCAAGAAGATGGGAACAGCCATCACCTTGTTTTTAAGATGATCTATACAGGGGTGTCAAACTGCCGGCCTGCGGTCCGGTTTCATCTTACTGAAGCCACGCCCACACCATTGCCAGAAATGCAAAAAGAGTCGCGATACATTGCGACACATCACGTGATGTGGCGAGTTTGACACCCGTGATCTAAAAGTTTTTAGCACGTCAGAGACATCTGGTTTCTGCAACTTTCTCCTTTTTCAAAATTACTTTTAAAAAAACTTCTGATGAATAAAGTAGCTATAGTTGCCCAATGTCATCTTTTCAGACAAAATGTGAATAACTGCTTGACTACTAAGACACGTATATCAGCTTTCCTCACTTGGTGTCTTCCATGCATATTAGATAAAATCCCAGAATTATCAGACATTGTGAGTTCCCACATTGGAGATGTACAAAGATGTTATTCTCCTTAGTTGATCTTCTGTTTTGAAACTATTTCTTTTTATTTGTATTATCTGCCACTACAGTTTTTGTGGCCCTTATAGTTCTAATGAGCCTACATTTCATGTTGCTTACCACAAATGTGTAGGTGTTTCCATTAAATGCAAAATATCATTTCTAGACACCAGGGATTCTATCCTGAAGATATGAATGTTCTCAGTTGACACAAACATTCACATTGCTACCAAAACACATTCAAATGTTCATAAACTATGTTTGCCTTTGAAGTTTGAAGTTATTCTGTGAATCTGACCGTTGTTCCAGCTGAAGCAACAAGAACTTTTGCACATGTCAAAATCTGTACTGTATGCCAAAATCAATCAAAGTAGCTATCAAATCTCAGATTACAATTTGTTTCTGCTTGCAAGTATGTCGGTGGCAATTTGGACTGATTTTATCATTTTTTGACAGAAAATATTTTGATTCCAATTCTCTGATTAGATTAGAAAGAATAATGCAAGATTTGTATACAATTTCAGACAGGAAAATATACCCAAGAGAGGCCATGTTTCTAATGAAGAGGGGGAAATTGTATTTTAGAAAGAGGAACAAAATAACAACAGCAAGCCAGAAACTTTTTAAAAAATCATTGTAATGATGGACAAAATCCAGGAGCTGTCATGGAGTGGTTCAGGGAAACATACCACTTTTCTACCAAGCAACGAAAGTATGTGATATGTATAGTGTACCCCTCTAAAATGCCCCACAAAGCTCTCCCTTGACAAGCTGACAGATGACAGGGGATGTACCAATATACCACCTGGAATACTGCATCCAGTTTTGATCAGCACGTTACAAAAAAGATGTTGAGACGTTGGAAAAAGTGCAAAGAAGAGCAGCTTAGATAATTAAATTCACAGATTTTCTGGAGGGAAATTTAAACTAAACAGCGGGGACAGGGAGTTAATTGATACGGAACAACCCTGTCCCCGGCAATTTAAAAACTATAGGGCTATCAGTGCATGTAGCATAGATGTGTGTGTGGACAAGAATACCAACCTTGCTACCAATCAAAATGAAGCCTCTAATAGCGAGTGCCACATAAAGTGCACTAACCAAATAGGTGGTAAGACAATAGGGGAACTCAGGCACCACACAGGTTATGTAGAAAGGAAACACAGGGCCACCCACAAAGGACTCAAATGTTTATACACCAATGCACAGAGTATGAACAGCAAACAGGGTGAACTAGAAATTCAGGTTAACGAGGGCAGATACGATATTGTTGCCCTTACGGAAACATGGTGGGATGAAACTCACACATGGAACACACAGCTAGAGGGATTTAAATTATTTAAAAGAAACAGACCAAATAAAAGAGGAGGTGGAGTTGCTCTCTATATAAGAAATAACTACATCTCCACAGAAATAGAGTACAACAATGATAAAAACTCTCTTGAATGCATTTGGGTCAATATAAAAAGGGGGGGGAATGACATTGCCATAGGTGTATACTACAGACCACCCAACCAAACAGAGGAAATAGATGAACTTTTTGCTAGTCAGCTAACTAAGGTATGTAGGAAGCACACCACAATAGTAATGGGGGACTTTAACTACCCTGACATCACCTGGGAGACAAACTCCGCACCAAGTGGAAGATCAAACAGGTTCCTGGCAAACCTAGCAGACAACTTTGTCTCCCAAAAAGTAGAGAAGGGAACTCGGGGATTAGCCATTTTGGATCTAATTCTCACTAACAGAGATGAAATGATAGACGGTGTTGAAGCCATAGGAACCCTGGGAGGAAGTGATCATGCAATATTAGAAGTCAACATTATAGAAGCACAACCAATAGAACACAGTCAAACTAGAGTCTTGGACTTCAAGAGAGCTAATTTCGATAAACTTAGAGAGGGCTTGGGAAGGATTCCATGGATGAGAATCCTCAAGGGGAAAACAACTCAAGAAGCTTGGGAAATTTTGAAAAATGAGATAATAAAAGCACAGTCTAGCACAATAGCAACAAAGAGGAAAAACAACAGCTCTCAAAAAAACCCAGCATGGCTGCATAAAGAACTCTCTGACAAATTGAAAGATAAAAAGGACAAGTACAGAAAGTGGAAAGAGGGGAACATAACTAAGTCAGAATATCAGCAAATAGCCCGAGCCTGCAAAGATCAAGTGAAGAAAGCCAAGGCTCAAAATGAACTAAGGCTTGCGACCAAAGTCAAAAATAACAAAAAAAGCTTCTTTCAACATGTAAAAAACAAGAAAAAAGTGAAGGAAATGATTGGTCCATTAGTGGGTGGAAGTGGCAAGAAGGTGACAAGCAACAGGGAGAAAGCAGAACTATTTAACTCATTTTTGCATCTGTCTTTACACAAAGGGAAAAAACAGACCAACCTATCAAAAATAGTGCCATAAAAAACAAAACAGAAACACAAGTTAAGATAGGCAAGAAAATGGTTAGAGAGCACCTGTCCAGCCTAGATGAGTTCAAATCGCCAGGACCAGATGGATTACACCCCAGAGTTCTCAAGGAACTGGCAGATGTGATATCGGATCCACTGAACTATATTTTTCAAAGATCCTGGAACACAGGGGAACTACCAGAGGACTGGAAAAGAGCTGATGTAGTTCCCATCCTCAAAAAAGGAAAAAAAATGGATCCAGGAAATTACAGACCTATCAGCCTGACCTCAATACCTGGGAAGATCCTGGAAAAGATAATCAAACAACGAATCAACGACCACCTAGAGGCAAACAAAGTCATTACTAAAAGCCAACATGGGTTTGTCAAAAATAGATCATGCCAGACAAATCTTATTGCATTCTTTGACCAAGTGACAAAATTAGTGGATCAGAGGAATGCTGTGGACATAATTTACTTGGACTTCAGTAAGGCATTTGATAAAGTAGATCACCAACCTACTACTTGACAAGATAGAAAAATGTGGGGTAGACAGAACCACCACCAGATGGATCCGTAGCTGGCTGACGGCCGTACTCAGCGAGTGGTCCTCAATGGAACTGCATCTATATGGAGGGAAGTGTGTAGTGGGGTGCCCCAGGGCTCTGTTCTGGGCCCAGTACTCTTCAACATCTTCATCAACGATTTGGATGAAGGGATAGATGGGGAACTCATCAAATTTGCAGATGACACCAAGCTGGCAGGAATAGCCACACTCCAGAAGACAGGCTTCAGATACAGAAGGATCTGGACAGACTTGAACACTGGGCACTAACTAACAAAATGAAATTCAATGGTGAAAAAAGCAAGGTTCTACATTTAGGCAAGAAAAACCAAATGCACAAGTACAGCATAGGTGGCACCATGCTCAATAGTAGTAACTGTGAGAGGACCTCGGAGTCCTAGTAGACAATCAGTTAAATATGAGCCAGCAGTGTGCGGCAGCTGCCAAAAAGGCCAACACAGTACTAGGCTGCATTAACAGAGTGATAGAATCAAGATCACACGAAGTATTAATACCACTCTTCAATGCCTTGGTAAGGCCACACTTGGAATACTGCATCCAGTTTTGGTCACCACGATGTAAAAAAGATGTTGAGACTCTAGAAAGAGTACAGAGAAGAGCAACAAAGATGATTAGGGGACTGGAGGCTAAAACATATAAGGAACGGTTGCTAGAATTGGGTATATCTAGTTTAACGAAGAGAAGGACAAGGGGGGACATGATAGCAGTATTCCAATATCTCAGGGCTGCCATAAAGAAGAGGGAATCAAGCTATTTTCCAAAGCACCTGAAGGCAGAACAAGAAGCAACGGGTGGAAACTAATCAAGGAGAGAAGCAACCTAGAACTAAGGAGAAACTTCCTGACAGTGAGAACAATTAATCAGTGGAACAGCTTGCCTCCAGAAGCAGTAAATGCTCCAACACTGGAAGTTTTTAAGAAGAGACTGGACAGCCATTTGTCCGAAATGGTGTAAGGGTTTCCTGCCCGAGCAGGGGGTTGGACTAGATGACCTCCAAGGTCCCTTCCAACTTTACTTTACTATTATTACTATTAGAGTCCTGGAGATTAAAACATATGACGAATGGTTGCAGGATTTGGGAATGGCCAGTCTAGAGAAAAGAAGGACAAGGGGGGACATGATAGCAGTATTTGAGAGGCTGCCACAAGGTGGAGGGGATCAATTTATTTTCCAAAGCACCAGAAGGCAAGACAAGAAACAACGGATGGAAACTAATCAAGGAGAGAAGCAACCTGAAATTAAGGAGAAACTTCCTAATAGTGAGGACAATTAGCCAGCAGGACAGCTTGCCTTCAGATGTTGTGGGTGCTTCATCCCTCAAGGTTTTTAAGAAGAGACTGGATAGCCACTTGTCTGAAATGATATAGGGTCTCCTTTCTGAGCAGGGGGCTGGACTAGAAGACCTCCAAGATCCCTTCCAGCTCTATTCTGATTCTGATATCTTGCACAGCATTGGTCCCAGTGCTTGTTGTCCCAGCTAACCAAAGTCCCTGGAGCATTTGTGGGAAGCAGAGAATGGTATTTGGGGGAAATCACATTGAGATAAAAAGTATTGGGAATTGGCAAGTTATTTCTCTGTATTACATAGTTTATTAAAAAAAATAAGTGATGCTCTTAATTCATTCTTTTTCCCCTTCTTAAATTCTTCCACACCTGGGAAGGGGGGGTAGACAATTCCTGCCCTCACGTTCACTCTTGAAGCCTGCTTGTCAGCTCCTCATATGTATCTTCTTCATCTCAAAGAGAAGCATGTGGGTTTTGCCACATACTCAAAAGGCAGATTCTCTTGCATCCCACTTCTTCCTTTCTGCTAGAGAGGAAGGCAATTTATCTTTTTTTAAACTCAAGCAGAAATTGTTGGAGAAGAAACTGGAAGCTAGTGGGATTCATCAGCTCTCCTTAGCCTTAGATTTAAGCTTGAATTTTTAGAAAGAAGGATTTTTCCAAGATACCAATTTAACACCAAGATCATTTATTCTCAGAAATAAAAGAAAATAAACAAGAACTGCATCAAATTCTGTTTTTCCTGGGCCTTATATTTAGGATAGTGATTATTGTCTTCATACACGTTCAGTTCTTGCACAGATGTCCACGGGTAGAGCAAGGAAGGGGAGCAAATGATCATGATATAAACACCAAAGGTGGAACCTGCAATGTGTTTTGCTATTTTACGCTCTTTGGGGCTAAAGGTAGTTGCCTTCCACTTCTTCTGTGTTTTATGCAAATTGGCACCTCCTCACATCCTAGTTGCCTTTAAGGTGGAAAGAGTTTGCTAGAAAGTTATCTTCTCCTGTATATTGTTCTTTTAACATGAGTCTGTAATTAAAGCAGCTTTTTATTTTTAACTCCTTCACAGCTGAATACCTTGCATGCTTGACTACTTAAAGTGAAGTAATGGTGACAGTGTTCATACCTTGTCAGATTTATCTCCAAAAACAGAGGGACTGATTTGTCTGTTCATATGCTTCAGTTTTATAGGATCAAGAACTGGACTATTAAATTTATTTCATTTTCATCATTTCATTTTCACTTTGATTTGTCAGTAAGATGGATAGCTCCTTTCATACTTTAGGCAGGCATGTAAAACTGCCGTCCCGTGGGCCGAAACTGCACCCACCCCATTGCTGGCAATGGGGGAAAAGTTGCGATAGGTCACGCGACGTCACATGATGTTGCGAGTTTGACATGCCTGCTCAGGGTTAGAGGAGAGTGTGCTGGATAAAGGCGTTCCCCCTAAGAGATAGGTGATAATAGTTGGAACTATCAAGTCACAGCAATAAGGCAAGAGATGAAATTAGTATGTGGGGACCCAGAAGAAAGAAACAGAACTTAAGACCTCAAACTGTCATCCCTTGTGCTGAGCCTCATTCTCACCCCTGCATCTTCCGTTACTAAACCTTTTCCTTCCATTTCAGAAACTGCCTGTTGGTTCATGCACCTTTCCTATTTGCATCTTCTGCCAATCCATTTCACTTCTGTGCTTGGTTCAAGAATCATCACATATATTGGAATGCAGGTCTACTAAAATTATGGCAAAGGTCCAAGAGCATAGATAATCACAAGATTAAGTTTCCTGTTTCAAATATGTGGGGGTAGTCCATTCTGCCAGGAGTAGGAAAGCCAAGGGGGGTACATTGCTGAAAATGCAGAGAAATTCATTTGCCATTCTTAAACTGGCTATTATAAACCTACAGCACTCAAACTATTTGAAGGAAAGCCAATAGCAAAACCTTTTAAAGGTGCCCAGCTGGGCCCTTTTTCCAATTGTGCATCATTAGAACATGTACAAATTTCTATGTTCAGCCTATTAAGTCCCAAATTCTTTATCTATCATCTCTATCTATATCTCTATCTCCATCTCTATCTCTATCTCTACTATCTTTATTATGTTTACAAATAACTCAAGGCAATGAACACATCTAATCCTCCTTCCTCCATACATTTTCCCCACAATAACAATCCTGTGAGGTGAGTTGGGCTGGGAGAGAGTGACTGGCCCAAGGTGTCTCAGCTGGCTTTCATGACCAAGGTGGGATTTGAACTCATCGTTTTTTGCTTTCTAGTCTGGTTTCTTAACCACTAGATCAAATATCCATAGCTACAGGAAATGCAGGAGATAGACTAGAGACTGAAATATATTAAATAGACTATTATATTTGAAGTAATTCTTTTTATAAACTTTTTCAAGTACTCATATATGACCACTGACATCAGATATTTTGATCATAAATATGTTTTTGTAAGTGTGCATCCAATGTGCATTGTTCTGTTCTTCAATATTTCCTGCAATATAAGTATTTCTCAAATGGACAAGGCAAATGTATCTACTCAAGCCTTGCTATTCCTGCTATTCCTCTTACTTTGTAAGAGCTTTCTTTGCACTGGTATGAGAGTGTTCCACAGTGGAGGCAAGGTTGAAAGAATATTTAATTGATCTTTAAAAGTAGTTAGGCATAAAGTGAAGTTGGGGCTAAGATTTATACTGCACCTGTATATTGCATATATAGTAAACATTTCTATAGAGTCCTTAACAGGGTTATTATAATGCAATCCAGAATAAAAGCTTGTTTTAATAAAGGAACTGGGAGGAAGGATTCTGTAATTTTTCAACTTACAACAAATGGGAAAATCCATAATTTCAGTGATTGTCCCTGTTTACATAATGATATATTACAAATTGCAAAAATGACATCATTTGTGACATTTTACATTAGTTGCGTGGCGCCATCATCACATAAATGACATCCATCATGCAAAGATGCCAGTATGCAAAATAGGTAACACACATAAAGAATGAAAATTGTGTTATTTCTGTAAGGACAGCTTTATACAAATTATATAAATTTCACTGAAAATTAAGTATATTCCATGAAATGTCTGTTGCACTGAAGTTTGCTAAATCAAAATTTTAATGCATATAAGTTGAGGATAAATCATGAACATCCATAGCAACCAGAGTTTTAAGCCAAATGACAAAAGGTTCATTGTGACATCATAGTGAAAGCTCCATCCCTTATTTGCTTGCCTACAACATCAGCAGTGTAAAGAAGGTATCACATACATCACAATGCATATTTTGGTCAAGGAGATTCAACACTACTGTCACTCAACACATATCTGTCTATATTCCATTATTATTGTCACTTTCCATCATTTTCTGTCTGGTTTGTTTTGCCTGGTGATGTTAGACTGGCCCTGAATTTCAGATGCTAAAATATTCTAATACTTTTGATATTTTTCCTCTTCTTAAATTTCTATCTTTCAATGTTGAAGGGCACCTGCCTGTTGATTTTATTGAGCTTCCACTTATGAACAGAATTATTAATTTAACATACAGAAATTTGGCAGACCAAGATCCTAGTGATGTGGAAATAGGTATAATCAGCCGTTAAAGTGTATAATTCAAATTGCTGTTAAAAGCAGAAATGAAATAACTGATGAAAAGTAACGATGACAAAATTTGTAAAAGACATTTGAGAAGCAGCAATAGGAATGATTATAATTAATAAGCACCAATGCTTTAACTGGTCTCTGGTCTGGTTAATAGGTGTTTTATCTAGCTATATGATACCAATCACTTCAATCATGATAATGTCAAAGATAAAGAGGCTATTGATTGGGTGGCTCAGGGTATGTATCTGTTATGCATGTCTCTTTTTTACCAGTAGAGGGAAGGAACTAGTAATTACCACTAATGAAAAGGTTAAGGTAAAATGAATAAGTAATATATGTCTAAATAAAAGCAGATAAGAATATTTTATTCAAATTTATTTCAGCAGGTTTTCAAGGAATCAATGCATCACTCTGAGGAAAACAATAAACAGACACTAGGCAATGCTCCATGATTTAATCAAAGCCATGCTTTCCCCCAAAGGGTTTAGCTTCCTTAAAAGCTTGAAGGAAGGGAAAGAAAATCTCACTGTTTTGAAATTCATACATAAAAAAATAGGTAGTTGGCTTGTGATTTCTAAAACAAAATTAATTTCAATCAAAAAAAGATTCTACATCATTAGAGGATAGGACAAATACTAGAACTCAGAAAATTTCAATAATTTTAATTGTCTAAACTCAATGCTTCAAAGAAAACTTTATGAATGCAGACTGCCTTTTTAATTTAAATGAAATAAAAATCAATATATTGCATGTGCATCCAGGTTGCTACTTTAAAAAAAATGGAATCAATAATCAAATGATTCTTTCTAAAAAAAAAAACCCAACCAAACAGCTCTGGACAAAGATGCCATATATATAATGAATGATTTTATCTTTGAAAACCCAAGTTGTAAGATGTTTCTCATTACATATCACTAATCTCCATTAGGCATCTTTTTGTTGGTTTATTATTTTTCTACCCAATGCATATTTCTCCTATCCTGTATCTTTATCTCTAAATTTTACATACTCGTTTTTGTACGTTGGGGTGTAAGATTTTTTTTTCTATAGTTCTCTAACATTATTCCCTTAGTCTTTACTTTCGTTCAACCTAAATTATCTGTACAAAATTCTATTCAAATTTGTCAGGTCTATCTTATCATCACATGTCTTTGTTCTATTCCATGACTTTGCCAACTACTTTCCTCTGGTTCTCAATGGGAGATGACTTTGACAGGCTTTCAAAATTGTTACTGTTAGTAATGATCTTTCTGGATAGCCAAGTAATTCTTGTTTTCTGAGGCCATCTTTGGGGTTTGAATTTGGCTATTTGTAGCTCCCCAGCCTCTTAAATCTGTGACTACCCTGGGCCTCCCAACACACCAGTGTCCCAGGAGTCAAGACCTTTCCTAATGACACTATTGATGGTAATTCCTGACCTTCTCTACTAAGTTGGGCCACTTGCAATGTCCTGGGCCACTATTCTTTCATGAGCTTCTTGATTGGTCTGGTTCACCAGCACTCAAAGCTCCTTCAGATAGCTTGGCCAACCACGCTCTTTACTTCTCATTTATTTCTTAGTGCACTACTAGGTGCAGGATTTCTTGACACACACACCCTTTCTTTCTTTAATCCTTCAACTATTTTGCTGCTCTTCTCTGTTTTTCTTAATCTTTAGCATTTTCCTTTTTCTTCAGGCTTTCTTCTTTTGGTTCTTTCTTCTGATTTCCACTTCAGTTCAGTTCTTAAACTCTTTTTCTTTACCTCTTCCTTCTGGTGCCACCATCCTGGAAGAATTTTGAACCACTGGCTGAAGGAACCACACCCCTTTTTAAAGGGACTGGTTCCTGTATGTACACAGTTAGGAGTCAAGATCAACTTGAGTCTGAGAGCAACTATCAATAGTCAGCAATGGAGTATTACAGTGATAATAATCCTCCCATCTTATGAAATATATTCAGAAAAAGAGTTTACTGAATTCAAAGGAGTTTATTTTTCAGTCAGCATGGACAAATGGAGAACTCAAATAAATGAAGCCCTTGTTTTATGTCTACCTAATTCTATCCCTGCACTTTGTAAACCCTGATCAGTTATGTTAGTCCCATTTCCTCATACTTTCAATCTAAAACACATGAGCCAGGTATATATAAAAAAAAGAAATGGGGAAGGGAAACACTTAGGATAATCAGAAAAGGGAATAAAATGGCAGCAGCCCAGTGACAGCTGTGGGAAGGCTTAGGTCAGGAGAGTTCTCATCAGGGGTCAGCATGACTGTTTTTTTTTCTCTCACTTGGCTCTGCAGGGTGTTGGAATTGCTGCCATTTGAGGTCAGCTGTGGGAGGTCAAAAATGGCTGCTGCACAAGCAGTGATGATGGAATAGCTCTGCTTCCCTCCAGGGCAGCTGCTTTTTCAGTAGAGGCTGAGGGACAAAGAGCTGGGCTTCTCTTTCCCTACCTTGGTGATTCTGCACCCCGGGGGACTGGCTGCTGCCAAGCGACAGTGGCCATATATTTTCAGCAACACACACAGAAATGGCTTACATGGCTTCAAGTATATTCTTGCCTTATTTTTCCCTGATTACCCATATGATTAAAAATAAGAAAGGTGGAAAATACATTCCTATGTACTCAGCACATTCAGTTGCTTGCGTGCATTTGTTTGTGTGTATGCTATCTCTGAATGTACACACTGCAGTTGTTGCCCTCTGTCCAAGACACTCTGTTTATTTTCTTGTTTGTTTGTTTTATTGCCTTTGACCTTTTGCCATGTGCTGGCTATGCATGCTATAAATCATTTATTTTTCAAACTTCTTTTTCCAATCTTTTCTGTCTTTGGAGGATAATATAGGACAAAGTTCAAACAGTTAAATCTTGAGGTAAAGTGAGACACTAACATATTTTTTAAAAAGTCCACACTGGACTAGAAACAGGAGCAATACTTTATTTTATTTAGAATTATAACTGAAGAAATCAATTAAAAAAGCTATGGCCCAATCCTGGGCCAAAGAGAAGTTCAGTTGGAAAGCAGGAAAGATTTTCTTCAGAAAGGTATAAAATGGTGTTGCTGTATGTTATTGACACAGCATTTTCTGTTTTCAAGAGTTACATAAGCACTTTGCCAATGGCTCAACTATTGCAGGGCTCCCAAATTTTGGAGATTGGTGGGGAAAATGGGAAATTGAAGAGCATACAATGTTATGGGCAGCAAGCACAAGACATCCATTGACTAGACAGGAAGATTTTCAAACAAAGCACTTGGCTGCAGCCCCTATTATTTTTATTTCCTAAGAATGAGTTCATGTTATTTCTTTATACATTTGATAAACAAACAAACATATGCATATAAAGGGGGCTATGAAGCATTCTTAATAATAAAGATTACATTTGAAAATGGTGCTCTGTTTTCTCCATATCATCTTTCTGCTTTTTATTTATTTTTTTTTAAATTAAAGGTAATAAAAATGGCAGAGCTATGGAGGCTGCAAGAGACATATCCATGGGTGCATTGGGGAACCCAGGTGCAACTGTATTGAATTAACTGAGGGGAAAAAGAAAAGAAACAAACACAGTAGTATTCCTGAAAATCCTGTTGACACCTATGAATCCAAACCTATATTTGCTCACATTCATGAAAAAGACCAATGAACTTGCAATGACAGGATAGGCTCCCAATGTGTCCCTGTCCCTGTATATACACATTTGTATATATTTATACAAAATTATGTTGCCATGGTTCCCCCTTCCAACCAACATTAATTGTCAGCAATGAATAGAGGCAGATATCTTGAATCTCTTATAGACCTTACATTCAGTAAATCTGTCTTCTTCACACTGGTGCTTTCCTGAGCTTTTGAAGGAACACAAAGAGTAACAAGGACAGCCACAGACAATGATGATTCCAAACTATTCCATCCATTTAGAAATCATGATCGCCACAGTTTGATAATAAAGATGTTCACATGGTAGACAGCTTCTGCCTTTTAGGATGAAGCATCAATAGTAAAGGAACAAGAAGTCAAGAAATATGCTGCAGACTAGCATTTGATAGAGTAACCATGAAGGCCCTGGAAATGATTTTCAGATGCACTGGTAAATCTATACCTACAAAGATCCAAATATTGCAGACAATGTTATTCCATGTCACACTACTAAAGTTAAAGTTGGATTTTGAAGAAGCAGGATAGAAAGATTATTGACTCTTGGTGTTGGAGAAAACTCCTTAGAATACCATAGACAGCCAAGAAAACAAATAGCTCATCAATGAAATCAACCTAAAGTTCTCTCATGAGACACAAATTATTATAATTTGGATATATTATGCAAAGACCTGGCCCTCTGGAGAAGACTCTAATGTTGGGAAAAGTAGAAGGATACACAAGAAGAGGACAACCAAGAGCAAGATGGATGAACTCAATTACGAGGGTAATTTAGAAATAAACTTCCATTTCAGCATGTGTGATAAATAGTGGGAATAGTGATGCCTGTCCTATGGTGCTGTGTGCAGTAGTTCAGAAGGCAGTGAGGAGTGGAAGGAGAAGGTTGTGTTGCAGTTGACTCATCCGCTAGATCAGTTGAAAATGAACTTGCCATAGAAAATCCTACCAAATGTGAAGTGTGTGCAGTAACACGATTCCTATGTGCGAAAAAACTTTCAGCAGCTACAATTCATTGTGAACAGTGTAATGTTTACAGACCAAACATGATGAGTTAAGGTGTCATACGTCAGTGGTGTTGCATGTTTAAAGATGAACAAACTGATGTGCATGATGAGCCAAGAAGTGGCCATCCATCTGTAGTCAGTGATGAACTTGTGCAGAAAATTTACAAAAAAGTCTGTGAAGTCCATCGGTTCATGATATCTGTACTTTCTTTACACTTTCCCCAAATTTCTTGAACTGTTTTGTATGAGGTAGTTACAGAAAATTTGGGAATCCACAAGTTCTGTGCTCATTGGGTACCAAAACTCCTTTCTGAGGAGCACAAAACACACCGAATGGGTTCTGCTTTGAACTTTCTCATGTATTATGTTGAGGAAGGAGAACAATTTCTTAACAGAATTGTGACAGGCGATGAGACCTGGGTGTTGTATGTGAACCCCAAAAGCAAACAGCAATCAATGGTGTAGCATCATATGCACTCACCAAAGAAACCTCCAAAAGCTTGGCAAACATTGTCTCCCAGAAAGGTTATGGCAACAGTATTCTGGGATGCCAAAGGAGTATTACTAGTGAAGTTCATGGAGCGAGGTTCGATCATCAATTCAGAAATCTGCTGTGAAACACTATGAAAACTCAGATGAGCCATCCATAACAAGTGTCAGGGCATGCTGACTTCTGGTGTGGTGTTGGTTCACAATAATGCTCAGCCACACACCTTTAGATGCACCCAAGAACTTTTGAAGCACTTCTGTTGATATTTTTGATCACCCCACCATAGCCCAGATTTGGTGCTGAACGACTACCACTTCTTCAGGCACATGAAACAGTGGCTTGCATCACACTGCTTTGATGATGACAATGCGCTTCACAATGCTGTTACGGGGTGGCTTTATTCCCAGGCAGGATATTTTTTTGCAGAAGAAATTAAACACTGGTTTGAATATAAATGAAGATTAGTTTAAGAGAGATGAACCCCTCAAGTAATATAGTATATCTTCTTTCGTTTTTCTTTTGTGTCTGGTTTTTTGACATGAGAAATATAAAAATGTTGGGATGGTTTATATAAAAGAAATGTTTTCTCTGTTTGTCTTTTTTCTCTCTGTCTTATTTTTCTTTAAGATATGAGAAATGTAAAAATGAGATGGCTTGCATGAGAAAAAAAGACTTAAATACTTAAGTGTAACTAATTTTTAGAAAATCTTAACCAGTAAGAATGTTTTGAATATTGTGGGGAAAACAAATTTAAATAAGAATATAAACAGGAGTTATGACAAGGCAATTAAGATGATTAATGAAAAGAAGCTTTATATTGATGTGGTTATTATTTGCAGAAACATGAGGAAACTGTTTATATTTAATTGTTTATTTAAATAAGAACTGTATTAATTTAAGGTTGGCAAAATAGAATATTATTGGAAGAAGAGGAAATCAAGTAAAGCTGTTATATGGACTATAGAATTATAGAAATTGTTATTGGTTGTTTTTTAAACACTAACCCAGACAGCACGATGTTTACCAAATATTAAGGTATATGTTAAAAATCAATAAAACATTTTTTTAAAAAAAGGAATTTTAAACCTTGTAAGATGTTATGGCAAACGCCTCAATTTGAATAGCGATTATGTCAAAAAGAAATGTAATGTTGTAGTTTTCTAATGTGTATAATAAAGGTTCTGTATCTGTGAGTGTCTGCCATTGATAACCAAATGGAGGTTTATTTCCGAATTGCTTTCAAATAATAGCAATAGGTATACCATTGGACTATCTGAAGAACTAGATTAAAGACAGATCATCTTGGAGAAATCTATGTCCTCATGCTCATAATCAATAAATTCCTCCATTATTGAGTCTTTTTTCTCCTATTTTTTCTCTGATTGTTCAGTTGATGTGTTAAATTTTCAGTGGACTAAACATATTCAAAACTGCACAAAGCAATGTTCTGTTTAGCTACAGATAAACCTGTTTGGCTTTTCTCAAACAGCTAAACAAGGTTAATATTTAATATCTGGTTAATATTTAATGAGCACAGAAGCTTAATGACACTGGAACAGCAAGCCAGAAATGGTCTGCACTCCAGCAGTTTGAAGTCAGCTCCACAAGATGGGGTGAGCTCCCGCCACTTGCTCCCCAGCTCCTGCCCACCCAGTAGTTTGAAAGCATACAATACTGCAAGTAGATAAATTGGTAGCACTTTGGTGGAAAAAAACTTAGCTGTTTGTGTGTGCAGAGAGTAGAAGGTGGCACTGGACCTGGCTGAACACGAGGCAATGCAACATAAGATGAGGCAAGGCAAGGCAAGACTGGTGGAGGAGCCCAGAATAGCCAGCAACCCGAGTGCCACTAATCAGCTGATTATAAACTAGTTTGCCCCCTGCGGAGTATCAAGGAGCACACAAGTGCTGAACAGAATGAACTAGCAATTTAGGCTGTCAGGACTGCATTGTGTCTAGCATTTGTAGATTTCCCTGACATTGTATACCATATGCTAAATAAATAAATAAATAAATAGACAAAAAGTAAAAAAGAAACCAGAATGAGGTAGTAGCAAACCACTTTCAATCTGTTATCAAGATAACATGATGGACATACTCATGCAATCATGAGGCATTGAGGTTGATCACAGGATATTTCATTTCATTTCATTTCATTGCTTCTAGTTAAACAACTATTTTCTATTATTTAATAATTGCCATTTCACAGATAGTTGCTGTTATTACAATATTTTGGCACATTGTTCAAAATATCAATCAACTTTTCTTCTTTGTGAAGATAAATTACACAAATCTGACAAGTAATTGGTGAAACTCATTATTTCTTTTTTCCTACTATTGACTTAAAATAGAAGTAATTTAATTCATTCTCTAAAATTGTATCAGCCTTAGTATTTACTTCAAATCAATAATCTGAAGACCTTAATGCAGCTGAGTAAACAAGACCCTTTATGAGTGGGATGTATTTTGTTAGATTTATTTGATTTGTTTTTTTATTGCAAATCATATTATTTTTCACTAAAATGCTTTATTATGAATATATAATATTGATTTATGATGGTGCCATATAAATGTATTGCTCTATCGAGTTTGTCTGAAGTACAGAAAAACAACTTTTCACAAAGATAGACATACAGTACAGAGCACTTAGTGCCATTGTTATCATATTTTTCCATATAATTATGCGGAACTTAGACTATGATTTCTGGTCTTCACATAATGATCTTCTATATAATGTCATATTATGTTTTGTTGTGTTTTGTGTTAGCCCTGCTTTATCAGTAGTGTTTTCATCTTGCAAATTATGCAAAAATTTACAGCTGCTGTTGGTCTGTTCTGTCTGAGCTGTTCAGGTCCATCGTGCTTAGAACTTCTGTGATCGACTGCAAACAGCCGATCTTTGATAGGCCAGTTAGCTGGTGTTCCCTGATTGGCTAATGGCTAGAATCTCATCCCTTGAACTCTGGACAGGGAAAGACTGAGGGACTTGGAGAAAGAAGTACTGTAGTCTCAAGGGGAGGAAATTTGAATTACTGCAAGGAAGCAAAACTACAGATCCTAGCCACTCAAAGGGGGAAAAGGAACAGTCAATCCCTGGAAGAAGGACTGGAAAAAGGTGTGTGTAGGGAGGGAGGACTGGGTGGAGGAGAACACAGCGGTGTTCTCAGGGAAGAACTGCTGTGGCATTCTGGGCTGTGGGCTGCACAGAAGAGATATAAGAGAATAACAGAGTTGGAGGGGACCTTGGAGTCCTCTAGTCAAATCCCTTGATCAAGCAGGAGACCTTGTACAACAAGTGGTTGTCCAATCTCTTCTTAAAAACTTCCAATGATGGAGCACTCACAACTTCTAAAGGCAAGCCTAGTCAGAGGTGAAGCTTAGAAGTGACTGTATTTCAGTTTCAGCTGCAGTTTCCAGATTCATTCTCTCTGACTAGAGAGGACTATTATCATAATTAAAGCCTCACAAATCCCACAAGGTGTATTAGTGCATTTGGGCCAGTAGGGCTGGTCATCTGAAAAGAGAGACAGAAGTAGCTCCTTTGGGAGTAAGCATGTTATATTATGCTATGCTATGCTGAGCTGTGCTGTGCAGTGCTGTGCTGTGCTATGCTATGCTATGCTTTATGTCATTTATGTCTAAGGAGTTCCCTATAATTTTATCCTAACAACCTATATTAGATAACCTGAAAATACAGGTAGTTCTCAACTTACAACAGTTCATTTAATGACGGTTCAAAGTTACAACAGCACTAAAAAAGTGAGTTATGACCATTTTTCACACTTAAGACCATTGCAATACCGCCATGATCACATGATCAAAATTTGGATATTTGGCCGCTGGTTCATATTTATGACGGCTGCAGTGTCCCAGGGTCAGGTCATCGGCTTCTGCAAACTTCTGACCAGCAAAGTCAATGGGGAAGCCAGATTCGCTTAACAACCATGTTACTGACTTGACAACTGCAATGATTCATTTAACAACGGTGGCAAGAAAGGTCATAAAATGGGGCAAAACTCACTAAACAAATGTCTCACTTAACCAACATAAATTTTGGACTCACTTGTGGCTGTAAGTTGAAGACTACTGTAATTTTCCCCGATACACCCAGTGAGCTTCAGCCTTGAATGGAGGCTTGAAGCAGGTCTGCCCAGCCCAGCCCAGCCCAGCCAGCCCATCCTATTGAAATGAGAGAGACCTGCCAGTTCTATAAGTGCATTACCCCAGCATAGTTTCACTTGGAAGTGCAGCAGATGGTGCTGGACAGAAGATCTTCATTTTTGCTAAATGGCTGTAAGTTTAAAATGCCTGAACAGGAATATAGTTTCTTTAAGCTCTTATGGAAGAATGAGTGGGGCTTCTGGACTGCTAGAATTTGGTCTTAAAGATTCTGTGTCAACAAATAAAAACAGGGTGAGCAAAGACATTGGGCAAGATTCATAAAAGCAAACTTCCTGCACTACGTGAGCAATTAACATGAGTTTTGAAATTTTGTTTTTTTTTTGGGGGGGGGGGTTATGATAGCATTACAACTGACCCTGGCATTCCTTTATTTGTTTACTTATTTATTTCATTGTTGCATGCACAGTCTAACTTTTCTCAGAGAATGAGTGGTAACTTACAGAGGAGGTTTCTCCCAGTTTTATCAATAATATGCCTGTGGCTTGCATGTTTGCAGGGTATGACCGTCAAGTACAGATGGCAGCTACAAATGACTGAATGCTAAAATTTTGTGCATCACATGGGCAACACACATTAAAAAATGGGCAAAGCTTAAAAAGTTTGAATGCATGAATCTTGAGTTGAGGTAGGATGCGTTCAGGTCAAAACTGGGTTAAAGCCACTTAGTGACAGGAATCTGTGTTACTTTCCAAATCAGTAGATAATCTATAAAAACTAATATATGATGAGAGGCAACATGTCTGAAGGGGTCTAATATTTTCCTTCCTCTGCACAAAAACTACTCCTATTTTAGAGATTAGATTTATGAATTGATTGTTTCCTGAAGGTTCCCCCTGGGATTCAGGTTGGGAATAAAACTAGGCACCAGTCCAGATGTCTTTCACTGCACCATGTCAAAGTTTACATTTAACAGCACAAATGCTTAATGTGATACTGTGAAAAATGCAGCATGTAATATGCAACTCCTAGTTGAAAACAAGCTTATGCAAGGGTGTTGGTGCAAGAGGCAAATCTTTCAGACTGTGATTTCAAATACATTACAGTAAAATTCCCATCTGGTTGAGATTATATTTAAAATAAATATTTACATGGAGGAATTCTGGAGAAAAATATGTGCTTTAAGCAAAAACGGAACTCTTGGGAGTTGTAACTCATTAATTGCCATTTGGTGTTTAATAGGCTGCCTTTTTTAAAAAAACACACACACCAGAAGATGAATAATAAATTACACATTACTGTGATGTTGAGGAGGAAGCAGTCAGTTCTGCTGTTAAGATACTGGAAGGATCTGAACATGTAAATGGAAACAGGAATCTAGTCTGATTCGGATGATCAATAACATTTTTTAAAGTGTAACCAACTGGAAATCCAGTTCACATTGAACTGCTTTATTTGCAGCCCATTTGTGCTTTCTAAAAATATGCTTAAAACAAGTAGATGAACATTTTAAGTTATATCAAGAGGTACCATTTTGGAAGCAGAACAAAATTGGGCATTTATAAAAGTCAGTTGCAGTTGGATGGCAGGAAAGAAAGGAAGGGAGGAAGGAAGGAAGGAAGGAAGGAAGGAAGGAAGGAAGGAAGGAAGGAAGGAAGGAAGGAAGGAAGGAAGTCCCCACATGAGTGAACTAATCACCGATATTTGTGGGTAACAAAATATGGATGCTTTTTTCAGTAGGTCCATCAGAGTCTCCAAGGACAACTTTTTTAACATTCTGTTATCAAAGTTCTATTCGTTTTGTATGATATGAACTGACTCTGGAGAAAGGCATCTCCAAGAGGTTAGGAACAGCTGGCCAAATTCAAAAGAAGGACAATTGGTACATAGAAGTATGATGAAGTCACAGGTCTTGCACAATCATGGACAAAGCTGTCCAAAGATGAATTTCAATAGGAGAAATTTATGGAACAACAGAATTACCCCATAACTCCACCTCCTTGCCAAAACATTCACTGTCCCAGATAATAAGATACCTAGACATCTTGTACACACATCAGAATTTGAATACTGTCAAGGATAGCCTTTCTCTATTCTCTGGTAAGTCCTGTTCAGGTAATTACCTGAATTCATGAATGTTCAAAGTGAGATTAGGATCAGGAACAGGGTGCTTATACTATCATCCCTTGCCTATTTTTCACTCTCACAAAGCCACAATTTATCTTAGTTGAATTGCAAAGTCTAAAGGGGAGTTCTAGGAGTATTAATCTGAATGTGAGTCAGATCTCCTTCCAATCTGGAATCCTACTTTATAAAGGTATTGTATTATTGTGATAAATATCTTTCTTATGGCCAATGCAGAAGCTTTTGCTTTTTTGTGAATGTAGGTCAGTTTCATAGAAGAACTCTTAGGAAAAGCTAACTCATATTTCACGGAACATTTTGTTAAATAATTTTGAATCTGAACCCATTCTCCTTTGGTGCACAAATTTTATTGTCGTTAAAATATAAAAATACAATCTAAGACCAGGAGAGGGCGATGAAGCCTAGCAAATAAAATGATTTTTGCAAAGTAGAACTACTGAATAAACTAAGAATTATGTCCTTTTTGCTTTTTTTTGAGGAGGGGTGGGGGGAGTCATTACCGTGGCAATATATATTTGCCCTTGTCCCAGTAGATCATTCATATAAAGTTTTGCTTCTGGCTGTGAATTTAATAACACTTGTCATCATAACTTTATTGGGAAGTCACGTATATGAAGACAGTCTTTGAGATGAAAGGAAAATCATGTTAAGCAATCCAGTGGCTGGTTTTGGGAGCTTTCTGTGGAGCAGATGGGGAATAAAGTGTTTAACTGGACAGTGTCCCAGACTAAATTCCATGGAAGAACTTGTACTTAGTAAAAATATTTGATGCATTTTTAGGAACCCTCTGTTCCAAAATATGACAATTTCTTTCTTCTTATAACTCTTGCTCTTTGATATATGGATTTTGAAGTCATTATTTAAAATGATTGGCCATTTGATGAAATCCAAAAAGAAAAAAAAACACATTTATTAACGTTTCTCCTGTATTGGAGAAACTATAAATAAAGAACCTGGACACTCACATCTAGAATCAGTCTAGACTTAAACTTCTATAAATTGGAGTGCTGGTCAAGGCTTATAATTTTCTTTGTTTTTCTTTGGAGGGACACACCCTTTATACAGATAATGTAACTTATAATTTCACAGGCCCAGTCGGTTTTTTTCCTTCTTTTTCTTTTATGGGAGAAAATGGCTTTGGTCAGTGTGAAAATAAACCTGTTCTAATCCCTGCTGAATGTTTGTCTTCATTTTGCAGTTTTACAGTCATACTCCAGAAGTTTTGGGAGGTGAAAACAGGTGTGCTACATTTAAGCAGAATAACTCTCTAGTTATTGTGGAGAAGGAGATAAATGTTATTTGATATTGGTGAAATGTAGCCCATATAGACTCAGCTCAAGATGGGAGAAGGGAAAACACAAAATGGAGTCGATAGAAAGATTTTATGAATGATACATATAGTCATAATATTCCCTGAAAAATCACGACAAATGAACAGACACAGTGTTAATGACAATGCCTACAGGTCGACGTGAAAATTTCTGCAGGATGGAAACCTTATTGTCACATATGCACCCACAGATAAAATGATGGGTCAGACAGGAAAGTCCAGTCCACAGCTAGTAAAATAGTTTTGTTTTGTTTCAAATCAAGTTTGATTCTGTAAATTGCCCACGTAAGGTATGTTTGCCTAATTCTGGGGAGGCTTTTGACTTCTAGCTTACAACTCTGCATCTTTATGGGGAATTCCCACCTGAGTACAGGTAACCACAATTGGGCCCAAAATTTCTGTTGCTAAGTGAGACCGTTGTTGAGTGAATTTTGCCCTATTTAACAATCTTTCTTGCCACAGTTGTAAAGTGAATCTCTGCAATTGTTAAGTTAGCAATAGGGTTGTAAAGTGAATCTGGCTTCCCCATTGATTTTGCTTGTCAGAAGGTCACAAAGTGTGATCACATGATCCTGGGACACTGTAACTGTAAATATGAACCAGATGCCAAGCATCCGAATTTTGATCACATGACCATGAGGACACTGCAACAGTCATAAGTGTGAAAAATGGTCATAAGTCACTTTTTTCAGTGATGTAACTTTGAATGGTCACTAAATGAATTGTTGTAAGTCAAGGACTACCTATACTAACCAGTGTTGACCTTGGTTAGTTTTTCAAGAAGTCAAAATCTATTAGGTGTTACTATATGGTTTATAGCACAGGTCGGCAACCTGCGGCTCCAGAGCCGCAGGCGGCTCTTTGAGCCTTCCCCTGTGGCTCCCAGCCTCCTCTGCCACTTGCAGAGAGAGACAGAGACAAGAGAGAGCCACTTGTGCTTCCCTGCTTCTCTCTCTGTCTCTCTCTGTGTGTCTGTGTATGTTTGTGTGTGTGTGTGTGTGTATAAAAGAGTGGACTCACGGTGTTCTCTGACAAGTTGAAAAGCTTTTTGGGCGGGGCTCCTCCCTTTGCTGCGTTTCTGCAGGAAGGAGGAAGCAGGAAGGGCAGGAGAGAGCTAGCTAGTCCAGCTATGCTGACTCAGGAATTTTGGGAGTTGAAGTCCATGAGTCATAAAAGAGCCGAGGTTGCCTACCTCTAAGCTTATTGGAGAACAGCTTGAAGCCAGCTTGCCAGGTGAACAGAAGATTGGAGAGAGAGGGGGGGGGAAGAAAGAGAGAGAAAGAGAAAGAGGGAGGGAGAGAGAGAGAGGAAAGAGAGAGAGAGAAAGAAAGAGTGGGGGAAGAGGACTGGCAGATCAAGGGCAGAAAGAGAGAGAAGGAGAGAGAGAGAGGGAGGGAGGGACAGAGAGACAGAGAGAGAGAGACCCTTTTGACATCTAAAATGAAGATAACACTGCATATATCCTTTTTTACCTTTATCACACACACACACACACACACACACACACACACACACACACACACACATTTTAAAGGTAAAAAAGGATATATGCAGTGTTATCTTCATTTTAGTTATCAAAAAGGTTTTGCAGCTCCCAGTGTTTTGTTTTCGATGGGAAACAGGTCCAAGTGGCTCTTTGAGTGTTTTGGGTTGCCTACCTCTGGTTTATAATAATCAGCTTCCTCAGCCTTGAATTCTGTTTTGTGGGATTAAATAACCCAAATGAGCGAACACAGAGTTAGAACTATTGCAGTTTGTTAGAGCCTGTGTGTGTGTGTGTGTGTGTGTGTGTGTGTGTGTGTGTGTGTGTGTGTGATGTATGTGCATTATGAAGTAGCTTTGGTTTGATTTTCATATCACTGCCATTCACAGCTGTTAAGTTACTTGACATCCTGCTTGAGTATGCAAGGCTTATAGGAATAAAGCTTTGACTACTGGATGACTTTCCTTATGTTACAAACAATGTATCAAATCTTTATTTTACAGAAGTCTTTACTGAGGTCATCATATGTTATTATTTATCAAGGCTCCAGTTAGGCTTGAAAGATATTCCAGTTATACTCCTGTTTCTAATAAGGCTGCTACAGTAGTAAAGGGAACAAAAAATTCTTTGACCTTAACTAATTCCCTAATTTTTTTCTTTAAAAATTGCTAATCATGTCCTGTCAACATTTATAAAGTGTTTTTTCCCCATAAATACTATAAACTGGTTCTGTGCCTACATAATGTCAAGCCCATGTGATAAGTGCTGATAATTGCTCTTGAGATTCTCTTGCTGTTTCATCAAGTATATTACTAAAATTCTAGTAATTAATTACCTCCCAAGGAGACTTCCTGAAATTCTTTGCCCTCTTCCTCGGCTCTTGTGATATATTCTTGGATTGAATTTTACGTTCTTTATGTGAATACAGGCTGATGGAAAATATGTTAAAACTGGAGTTTGGAAATAATTTTGACACATTTATGTAGCTTTATTTCAGTCACTTAAATTGAAATGCTATGATGTGAAGTGGAAATCAGATGGAATATTATAATTGTCAAAAATTGTGGTGGAATATTGTTTATTTAATTTATATTCCATCTTATTTTTTTTATAAATATCTCAAGGCAGTGAGCATATTTAACCTTCCTTCCTCCTCCTTTTTTCCCCACAACAATCCTATGAAGTGGGTTGGGCTGAGAAAGAGTATGATAGGCAAAAAGTTATAGATTTTTGAAAAACTGTCAGAAACAAAGGCACAGATTAATATCATCACTACCATGATCATGATCGCTTTTCCTTTCTTGCTTTTGGACTGCAAACTTACTCTTATTCTCTTATCACCTTAACAGTATTTGTGCATTACAGAAACCTCAGTGTCCACAATGGGAGTTCTCTGATTAAATCCTGCATTATATGCTTACCCATGAGAAAACACTGACCTTTCAATTGCGTATTACAATCAGTTTAGGCTACATTTAATTGGCTTTTTTCAGTGCTAATGATAATTGATATAGGTCCAGTTGTTTTAATGTTAGACTATTTTCTAGTTACAATGAATACCTTGTCACCTGAATTGCCTATAAACAGCATCCAATGAGAGATGAAACTTGTTAAACATATGCTTGATTCTTGTAGTTCCTTAATTATAGAAATAGCCAAAAGAAAAAGGGAGAACTGGCTAAGTTGTAAAGACAGTAGTGAATGCTACTGTCTTTACCATCATAATACTGGAAAAGAATGTATGAATTCTACCTAAATCTCTCTGTAGATGATTATTTCCAGCCAATCTCCAATATTCAATTATTTGGAAAATGCTGGACTTTTATGGTGGGATTTCAGTTCCAGAAGGGGTGGCATGGTGGTTCAGTGGTTAAGACGCTGGGTTTGTCCACTGGAAAGCTGGAAGCCCAGATTTGAGACCGAGTTCCACGTGACGGGGTGAGCTCCTGTCCTCACCCCAGCTCCTGCCAACCTAGCAGCTCGAAAGCATACACATGAAAGTAGATAAATAGGTGCCACTTTTTTGGGAAGGTAACAGCAATCCATGATGTTATGCTGGCCACATGACCATGCAATGCCTTCAGATAGTGCTGGCTCAATGGCCTTGAAATGGAGATGAGCACTGCCCCCTGTTGGCAGCAACTAGCAGAGTAAAATCTGCAGGGACTCCTTTACTTTTTTTTACCTTCAGGTCCAGGATTTTCTGAATTAGACAACTATCAGTATTGACTGCTATATTTTCAGGCCTAGTTATAAAACAGTACCTACTTTGTGGATGTTCGTGCTAGAACATAAAAAGGAAGCCTGGCTCCATATTACTCAGCTGCACCTTTTCATGGCTTTTGAAATCATCAGCTAAGGTAATCTCCATGACCACAGCTCCAATGGGACTTGAAGATATGGTTGTTTCATTATTCCTGAAAATGGCAATTTCCATAGGTGATGGTGAAAGACTTCTGCTTAATCCCAAAGCTGCTTTTTCATAAGGCAACTGGACTTCCTTGTTTTTCTTTGAAGATGTTTCACTTCTCATCCAAGAAGCTTCTTGAGCTGAATGACTGGATGACTGAGAATCTCCATAGATGTCTGCTTAATGTTACAGAGGTTGGTTTAGGGCACTCCTCAAAAGAGATTATCCAAATCTGGAGATTCATTGTGTTCTCTTCTTTTCACATAAATCCAAGAAAACTCTTTATATTCAAGAATTATGTATAATATTGGTATTACACACAAACTAGCATACAAACTAAGGTTAACCCAGACATACACCTGTTTAATTGAAAGCAATCAGGGAATGAGGATTCGGCTTGTTGTAGATGAGATTTGATTTTCCTTGGAGATTTAGATTTGTCACTTGAATTAACTCATAGATTCAGCATGAATATGGATGTCCAAATTGTAGATTGTTGGGGATGTGTTTGCAGAGATAAGGCTAATTCACCAACTGCCGATTCCAGGAGATGTCACAGCTGGTAATCATGACACACAATCTGATTATATTTCAAATGAATCTCTATGATATTTTCAGGTAGGACATGTGGAAGAGTAAGCTGCTTAGAAAAATATCTGTGCTGGGTATCTGTGCTGCCTTCTTCCCCTCCTATTTGAGCCTTCTCCTCAGCCTCAGTGTGGAAGATATCAAAAAAGCTGTAACTTTGAAACAGGTATGGAAAAAGGCACATGACGTATAAGCTCTGCAGCCACCATCAAACAAAGTAAAGCATGCAAATAAAAGTATTTTTCATTCAAAAGGAGTGAATAGTCTAGAGGAAAAGAAGTATAGAGTATGGGAAGGCAGCACCACACCCAGAGAAGAAAATATTTGGGGGGATTTTAAAAAGGCAGAATATTATATTTCCCCAAAGGATCTTAAAGCAGAAAAGCAGGCCCATTCAAGACAGGATCTTTGAAATCCTTTGGAGCAAGATTTGATAGCTAACAATAGCAGAGTGATAGAATTAGAACCAGCAACCCCTCACCCAAAAAAATCCAACACAGGACATAGCCAGCAGCCACAACCACAGGGAAGTAGGACATGACCTTTAGGACATAATAGGATTAACCCACCAGCATCAGAATAACCAAAAGGACATAATCAAAAGCTCAGGTCAAAGTTCATGCCAGAGGAACAGGAACAACTCCAAATACAAAAGCCCAGGAAGGTATAAAACCCCACCACTCCCAGAACCATGTGGTCAGCCACCCAGAAACATGCTGCTATCAGTGAAGTTTCTGGCAACTCAATAAACAAAAACCTTCTTTCCTAAAGCAGTCTCCATTTTGTTTGTTCCTGGCTTGGATTGGATCCTGATGAAGATTTTTCTTTCAACAAGAGGCAAAGCAAAGCACAATACAACATGGAAAGGTGCATGATGGCCATTGTGAGGAAAACAAATTCTTAGAGGAGTAGAAGCATGTTAGCAAAATATAAACATAGAAGGAATGTGCACCACTTGAGGCAATATTGAAATGCTTAGATGTCAGTAAGCTTATCAATTTTTTTTTATGGCAACATATCTACTATGTTTCTGTTAAGAAATTACTCTTTCTTGAAGACGGTAACAGTAAAAGGGTGGAAAAATAACTTCAGGTTTACTAATTATGACTTACATCATTATTACCTATGCATATTTATGACTGAATCGTTTTCTCCTCTTTTTCTGAAATATAAAAATATGAAGGCATCCTTTTGTCTGTAGGGGTCCCTCCCATTGTTTTCTGGAGGAAGTTCTTCCAATCCACATTGTTAAATAAATAAATACTGAAGTGACTCTTGATTATTGGCTTTTAGATTCTGTGTTTGATTCCACACCATTAACAGAGAAGAAAAAACAAAAATTCCCAGAGAGAAAAACTCAGATGGAACAGGATTTGTAAGCAGAAAATAGTGCTAGTAATACTATAGAGTGTAGTATAATAGAGTATAGTAATGGTTAAAGTAATAATAATAATGTAGCAATAATAGCAACAGAAAAAATACAGGATAGAGACAATAGAAAACACTCACATATAGATTTGTAGGTTTCACACTTATAGCTTGTTTTTTTAAAAAATAAAAAATAAAACATCTCCCCAGCCATTATAGGAACATACTGAAAAGTTCCTGTCCAGAGGCCAGTAGTTTTGTAGCTCTTTTGAGTTTGGATTAGTCTAATTAAATATATTTAAAAAAAGAATCTGTGACATGATATATTTAAAGTGGCCAATCGACATCAGATAGTAGTAGAACATTTCATTCCATTCCATTCCATTCCGTTATTGCAACAGCTTCTCTAGATACTTGTTTCAGAGCTAAGTTTAAAGTGCTGGTTTTAATTTATAAATGCCGTAAAATTTAGAAGCAGATTATTTGAAACAACACATTTTCCAATTTGAGCTTTCCCATATGGATGTTCCTTAGAAGAAGCTTTGCATAGTCCCATCTTTCTTAGAGCATATTTAGTGGAAATATGAGAAAAAGATTTTCTGTGACTCGGCTCTGAAACTCTTTGCCAAAGAAAACCAGAATATTTATCCCTCTTGATCTTTTATTGGCAGACAATGACATTTTTATTCAGACAAGTTTTGGCTTTAACAGGTTTTAATCATCTGGATGTGGCTTTTTTAAAAAAATAAAATAAAAATAATCATACACCCTACTTTCTTACAACTTTGTTATTTAAAGTTTTTTTTTTTAAAAAAAATCTTTTTATCCGTATTTTATAGTTAGCTTCTTTCAACAACATGTTTTATGCAAATGCAGGGAAGAAATTTAATAGAAACAGAGATATGTATATGCATGTGAGTGTCCAGTATAATTTATTCTGCACTGGTTAAGCTATAACTGGACCTCTTGTCCAGTTTTAAGCCCCCTATTTAACCAGAAAAGTAAATAGAGAAACTGGAACAAAAGAGGACAACCAGAAATTGTGCAAGTTTTAGGAATCTCTAAGGAGTGAAGGGGAAAGATTAAGAAAAGACATGATGGATGCAGGGATGAAGCTGGTTCTGTGACACCTGCAGCATCTGTTTCTTCTGGGGGTATCTGTAGGAAAGGGGCAGTATAATGCAATATAATACTGCTTTCATCCCTCCTGCTTCCTTCCATGAATGCCATTGAACAGTTTATTTTCTATAGAAGAGAATGAAGAGTCCAGAGAATTAGATGGAGGTTAAATATTGAGAGAAATTTCAAAAACTGTTCAGTAATGTTAAAATTTATTATAGGATGCGCTGAGTTTACAAGATTGCTGCTATTGCATTCTGTACTGTAAATCCTTTTTTTTTTTACAAGGGGTTGGTCTACGTCAACTATTTGCATCTAGTGACAAGTGTATCATGGGTGAAATGACGAAGCAGTCTTTGTGAGACCTAGCTCCTCAAGTCTATAGAGGCTAGGGAAACAACAAAGAAGAAGAAGAAAGATATCTGTAGATGTATACACTGAGATAGGCAGGCATATTCATTCTGGCTATGACAAAATGGAGAATTTAATTTATTTGTTCCTGAGATTCTAATCAGGAAATGAAACCATAGGCTTCTCACTGAGAAATAAGAGTAATCGTGGCATTTTTCATAAAATTATCCCTTTGTATTTTAATGTTAGTGAAATAAAAATTATTGTCAAAAGTATTATTGCAAATGTTATAAGCTTACTGTAATCAATAAATATAATATCAAATACAAATTATAATAATACGTAGTGCTTCTTGGGGGAAAATGTGTTTTCTTTCTATCTTGGTAGAATCTAGGCTCTTTGACAGGAGTCTTCAAACTTGGCAACTTTAAGACTTGTGGACTTCAACTCCCAGAATTCCTGCAGTCATCCACCACCAAATATTTCTGTAATAACACTTAATTTAGTCTCCATCTAAAAGTTGTGGATTTTCTCTTAAATAACAAACTGACAGGGGTTGTGACCAGAAAAAGTCTTAGGTCTTTCTGAAAAATAAGTATATTCTCTAGACTGACCATACTTCACCAAGAACAGATTGCCCATCATATTTTTTAAAAAAGACTTTGGTAATTTGCCTTGATTACATTTAATTTCTTTATCTGAAGTAAATGATGTCCTTATTATCATGGGGGATTGGAATGCTAAGGTAGGAAGCCAAAAGATAACCGGAATAACAGGCAAGTTTGGCCTTGGAGTACAAAATGAAGCAGGGCACAGGCTAATAGAATTTTGTCAAGAGAATACGATGGTCATAACAAACACTCTTTTCCAACAACCCAAGAGACGGCTCTACACATGGACATCACCAGATGGTCAACATAGAAATCAGATTGACTATGTGCTCTGCAGCCAAAGATGGAGAAGCTCTATACAGTCAGTAAAAACAAGACCAGGAGCTGACTGTGGCTCAGATCATGAGCTTCTTGTTGCAAAATTTAGGCTTAAATTGAAAAAAGTAGGGAAAAGCACTAGGCCACTCAGGTATGAACTAAATCATATTCCTGTTGAATATACAGTAGAGGTGACAGATAGATTTAAGGAACTGGATCTGATAGACAGAGTGCCTGAAGAACTATGGATGGAAGTTCGCAACATTGTACAAGAGGTAGCAACTAAAACCATCCCAAAGAAAAAGAAATGCAAGAAAGCAAAATGGCTGTCTGAGGAAGCTTTGCAAATAGCTGAGGAAAGAAGGGAAGTGAAAGGCAAAGGAGAAAGAGAAAGATACACCCAATTGAATGCAGAATTCCAGAGAGTAGCTAGAAGAGATAAGAATGCCTTCTTAAATGAACAGTGCAAAGAAATAGAAGAAAACAACAGAATAGGGAGGACCAGAGATCTCTTCAAGAAAATTGGAGATATGAAGGGAACGTTTCATGCAAAGATGGGCATGATAAAGGACCAAAATGGCAGAGACCTAACAGAGGCAGAAGAGATTAAGAAGAGATGGCAAAACTACACAGAAGAACTATACAAGAATGAGCTTAACATCCCAGATAACCACAATGAGATGGTCACTGACCTCGAACCAGACATCCTAGAATGTGAAGTGAAATGGGCCTTAGAAAATCTGAGCAACAACAAAGCTAGTGGAGGTGACAGTATTCCAGCTGAGCTATTCAAAATCTTAAAAGACGATGCAGTAAAAGTGCTACACTCAATTTGCCAGCAAATTTGGAAAACTCAACAGTGGCCACAGGATTGGAAAAGGTCAGTTTACATTCCAATTCCAAAGAAAGGCAATGCCAAAGAATGTTCAAACTATCGCACCATTGCACTCATTTCACATGCTAGTAAAGTTATGCTTAAAATCCTACAAGCTAGACTCCAGCAGTATGTGGATCGAGAACTACCAGAAGTACAGGCAGGATTTCGAAGAGGCAGAGGAACCAGAGATCAAATTGCCAACATACGCTGGATCATGGAGAAAGCTAGGGAGTTCCAGAAAAACATCTACTTCTGCTTCATTGACTATGCAAAAGCCTTTGATTGTGTGGATCACAACAAATTGTGGCAAGTTCTTAAAGAGATGGGAGTACCAGACCATCTCATTTGTCTCTTGAGAAACCTATATGCGGGTCAAGAAGCAACAGTGAGAACCGACACGGAACCACTGATTGGTTCAAAATTGGAAAAGGAGTCCGGCAAGGCTGTATACTGTCGCCCTGCCTATTTAACTTATATGCAGAGCACATCATGAGAAAGGCAGGGCTAGATGAATCAAAAGTTGGAATTAAGATTGCCGGGAGAAATATCAACAACCTAAGATATGCAGATGATACCACTCTAATGGCAGAAAGTGAAGAGGAACTAAAGAGCCTCTTGATGCGGGTGAAGAAGGAGAGTGCAAAAGTTGGCTTGAAACTCAACATTAAGAAAACCAAAATCATGGCATCCGGCCCTCTCAATTCCTGGCAAATAGATGGGGAAGAAATGGAGGTAGTGACAGATTTTATTTTTCTGGGCTCAAAGATCACCTCAGATGGGGACTGCAGCCAAGAAATTAAAAGACGCTTGCTCCTGGGGAGGAAAGCTATGGCAAATCTAGACAGCATACTAAAAAGCAGAGACATCACCCTGCCAACAAAAGTGCGTATAGTCCAGGCCATGGTTTTCCCAGTTGCAATGTATGGCTGTGAAAGTTGGACCATAAGAAAGGCTGAGCGCCAAAGAATTGAGGCCTTTGAACTATGGTGCTGGAGAAGACTCCTGCGAGTCCCTTGGACTGCAAGGCGTTCAAACCGGTCAGTCCTAGAAGAGATCAACCCCGACTGCTCTTTAGAAGGCCAGATCCTGAAGTTGAAACTCAAATACTTTGGCCACCTAATGAGAAGGAAGGATCACTGGAGAAGAGCCTAATGCTGGGAAAGATTGAGGGCAATAGAAGAAGGGGACGACAGAGAATGAGATGGCTGGATGGAGTCACTGAAGCAGTAGGTGTGAATTTAAATGGACTCCAGAAGATGGTAGAGGACAGGAAGACCTGGAGGAACGTTGTCCATGGGGTCACGATGGGTCGGACACGACTTCGCAATTAACAACAACAACAATCTGAAGTTCAATCAAATTGTGGGGTAACAATCCACAAGCCAGTCAAGAAAACCTCCATTTCAGTTATTTACTGGCAAGGAGTGACAATCCAGGACGATTTCTGTTCTCCTCCTTCAATCCAAAGGAAGAAAGAATGTCCCTCTACTGTGTATGGAACAAAAAAAGATTATCATTATCTCCAAGAATAGCAGTGACATCTAAACCACCATTTTCCTCACCAGAAATCCTATGATTGATTGATTGATTGATTGAATATGCCACCCATCCAGTGGTGGGATTCAGCCAATTTGTACCAGTTCGGCAGAACCGGTAGCTAATTTTTTGTTGCCCAGGCCCAGAATGGACTTTCGGAAGCAGCATCCACACAGGAAACTAGTTCACATATTTGAATCCCACCACTGCATCCATCCCACAGTTCAAGATGATTCGAGAAGATGATACTGAGGAGAAGTAGGGTATAAATATTTAAAGTAAAATAATTGTAAATCTTCATTAGAAAACCCTGGCTCATGTATTAAATCTTGGAAAGCATGAGTGTTACTGCTAAGTGATGATTTCTTTTACCTGCCTTTTTATAGTACTATATTTTTCTACTATAGTAGAAAAATAACACAATTAGCCTCTTGATCATGTTTAATCATCAAAATAAATTATGTTCATGTAACTAAAAATATTCAAAGAAAATATTCAACCACATCTATTTTCTTCCTGAGAATGATAATTGTCACTGCTGACCTACATACAAATGGCTAGAAGCTCAGTCTTTCCAGCATAGAAATGGAGAAGTTAAAATACTTGGATAGTGTTCAGTGGGTTGAATCTGCATAAATACTTAATTGTAGTCTGAATCAGTTATCAAAATGACTATTCATATGCAATATGAAATGCAAATTTTAACAAAGCAATCATTTCAATCCAAATTCCTTCTTCTTCCTTAATATTTTTTAAATAAAATGACTGATTTAATCACCTACTATGTTTCAAATAAAAAAAGTGCTGCTTAGAAAATGAAAAACATATTTTACTTGAAATTCCAGAACAGCAATAGTAGAAGCTTAGCAGAGATATTTCCAGATGGTAGGGTTCAGAGCGGCTAGAAAAAGCTCCATTTCCTTCTCAAAAATTTTTATATTTAATACCATGATATAAGGGACAATTATTTTGGTTCCCTCACTTAATTTTTTCAAATGTTATGATATGGAAAACTATAGGTAGATGAGCATGATTTGACATAAGAAAATTGTTTCCTAGAAAGAGGGATGGGACCTGGGAAACTTGCCTTTTCTTTAGTGGCCACTGGCCTTTGAAATAATCTCCCTCCAACCTTTTCATATCTGGCCTTCAAAAAGGCTTTAAAAACTTAGCTATTTATTCTAGGCATTGGGTGGGAGTATAAATATAGGCCAGATTGCTGATTTTGAGGGATTTTTTTGGTTGCAAGCCATCCAGAGTTGCACTGTTCAAGTTGGGCAGCCATATAAAATGCTTATAGAAGAATGATACGATAGAGTTGGAAACTTTACAGATGTGCCAAACTTCTGATTAAATTAGATGAATTTGAAACTTAGAACTTGGGTCCTTATATACTTGTAAATCTTCTTCCAAAGTTATACTCTTTGTGTTTTTAGTTTTTACCATTTTAAAATTCTGGTCGTATGTCTTTGATTTGCTTGGAGCAGAAAAAAAAATGATAAGCAGTGGGAATGGGGGAGGGGGGGTTGAGCCCTGCAATTTAGCCTATGAAGATTTCTCTTGCTTGACTGCCAAAACTCTTTATCCCTGAATTTCCAGAACTAAAGTTAATTTTCTTGGATTTACTCCATTGTCCTTTGGCAAAGCACTGATTGGTATTTAAGAAAATGATAAAGGTATTCACTTGTCCTTCATACTTAGTTGTTTACTTTAGTTATTTACTCTGTCTTATTTCCATTGTGAAAATTTCTTCCAAATTCTACCTACCGACCACACCAGAAACCCTTCTGAAGCTATTATATGCCTGACTCTTTTACTGAATAGATGAAGAACTAATTGTGGTTTACCCCAATATGTTTTAGGGAGGAAGGACACATAAGAAAGTTGTTTGGGGCATTCTGGAGACATCCGGAAGCAAAGTATGGTGACACAGAAACAATGACATGTGCATGAAAAGAAGAGCTCTACTATTTTATTCTTGCATTATGATGTCACATACAAATACATAAACAATAGTTTGCATTGTGATACACATGTCATTGTTTGACCCCTCCTCCTATGGATGCCTAAGCCTTTGAATGGGTAAGTAGGTACTTTAGAGGCTTGAGTAGATGAGTATGGAATGAAGAAAAATTGGGATGTTAACAAGCAGAACTTTTCACTCAAGGATACCAACTTACAAAAACACAGAACAAATACTGATTTATGAAATCAAACTATGCCAGTAGCAAGCATTACTTGACATTGGGATCATACTATTTAATATTTGCTAAATTAAAGTAATTGTAAATTCAACACACACACATATATATATTAAGTTAAATATAATAATTCTATACTACATCCAATCTTGTGGTGTTTTATGGAAACATTAAAACACAACCTATTCAGTTATATTAAACAATTTATTTGAAATTGTCTCTTAATTTGTTAGTTCAATATACAGTAGGCAGATATATAGTTAACAGGTATTCCAGGGAGAAGGATTTTTTTAAAAAATAAAATCTGATGAATAAAATTCATATTAGAACTGACAAGATTCTTCATCCAATTATCTTCTTCCCCCCAAGATTTATATCCTATCTTTCACTAAGGAGCTCAAGGCAGCATACATAGTATGAAATGAGTTAGTGTGGGTTAAAAAGAGTTCAGTGATTTGCCTTTAAAGTTTCACAGCCTGTGATGTAAACTCTTCAATCTGTGTATTCACAGTACTAAGTTCTCATGAACTTTGGCCACTTCATTTAGAAATTCTTAGATGAGACCATCAGAAACAGGTGTAAATAATAGTACTTCACTGTCTATATAGGGATGCAATTTCAGTGGATATTTAATGAAGAGAGTGTTGCACCCTTTTTACTCTTCCACTTTCTCAGACTCTTAAACATTCCATCTCAGCTTCTGACATTGGTAGGGATGGGATATACCAGTGGTGGTGAACCTATGGCACGGGTGCCAGAGGCAGCACTCAAAGCCCTCTCTGTGGGCATGCACGCCGTCGCCCCAGTCCTAGACCTTCAGCTGGGTTTTATAAAACCTTTTCACTTTAGGCCTCCACCGCCGTGTACAAAAAAAAAAGGTTCAATTGATCAGTCAATTTCAAATTCTCGCGGAAAAAAAAAGATCTTGCAAAGTTGGAATTGATTGAACTTTTTAGTCCCACCCAGTCTGCTGTTACCACCGCAGCCATGCCCACCCAATGGGTCACACCCAGCCAATGGGCCACACCCACCCGGCACCCGATGATGCATAAGTGGGTTTTGGGTTGCAGTTTGGGCACTCGGTCTCTAAAAGGTTCGCCATCACTGGGATATACCCAGCTACTGTTGGCTGCTTTGCGCTGCTGTGGGTATTTTTCCATTTGATTACCTACTGAAAGTGGGACGTAAAATGTGGATTAGGTGATGTCAGGAAACTTATGACTTTTCAAAGTCATATTAATTCTTCTTTTCCAAATCTCCCTCAGGGTGTGCCAACAGGTGTAGCAGATATTGTGGACATGATAGTGGCACTGGCTGAAGTGCTTCCAATCCATGTGTAAACTGCTGATATGGGTCTCAACATACCACAAAAGGGGTGGCTTAGGCAGAAGTAAAATAATTCTCCTGCTCCTGTCAGTGTCCCACTCCTGAAGCAGGTTGGCAAGTTGCACAGGAAATCAAGGAGAAAAGAGGTTGATTGAAATGCAGCATATTGGCACGTCCTATTGAATGCCAGGCTGATAAACTTAGGAAAGTCCTCAACTAGTGCTGCTTCCCTATGGTTTTTCCACACAGCTGCTGATATGTCATCCAGGGGAGATCCTATGTATGATATTTTTATCAGCAGGTCAACAGTGTTGGCACTGATTGAATCTTTCTACTTTGTCCAATGCTACTACTCTATGCACGATCTGGCAGTATACTGCACTGGGGATCTCGAGGGAGGAAAATGAGAGTATTGTAGGTGGATAGGGCTTTTCCAATATAGAGGAAGAGAGAGTATTTCCTGCTTTATCGGGGCCTCCTCCAAGTGCTTGATCCATGAGAGTGAAGCCCCACATAGCTATAAGACTAAGAAAGTAAGAATGACATGCATTTTAAGAAAGCAACTTTAATAGTGCTTGTACCTTGAAAACTGTAAGGAGAATTTATTGTCATATTTACAGTGAGTTAACTAAGGCAGAGTCTCTTTGAAACTTTTTTTTCATATCTTCAGCAGTTGCCTCTTCCAAGATAAATATTAAAACACCTGGTTCTTCACTCTTCCACAGTCTCTCTCAGGAACTGTTTGACAGAGCTGCACCCTCCATTATGTTACTGCCATAGATCAGTGCTGTAGTTGATCTTTGGGGTGGATAAGACCTTCCTAGCAAAGCAGAAGCAGAAAAGATTTGACCATCCAGCATCCCTGCTCTCATCTTTGGTAAAACTCATATCCTCTCCTGGCCACCCTATGTTAAGGAGGGGGATTGGTGGATGCTTTTCTCTCTGGCAGGAAAATCCAATTACTTGTTCCAAAGTAAATCTACCCTAACTTGCTAGGACCATGCTACATACCAGTCTTATTAATGAGGCAAAGTAAAGACCGGCTATGTTGATGGAGGAAATTCTTGTCAGCATACTTGATTCTCCTTCATGTAGTGGAAGACAGCAATGTTAAACGACTGAGTGTATGCTATGCAATGACAAGAGCATATGGAATAGATATGGCATGAGTATTCCTACTGTTACTATTTCTCAGAAACTGTAGCATGGAAAAGCTGGGGATGCTTTGTATGTATGGTGATTAGTGTTAATGGAAAGACAAGGGTGTGCTATTTGTATTAATGTAGATTCTTTTCCCCCCAGTTTTGTCTCGTCTCAAATTAATGATATGAAGAAATCAGGAAAAAGATATATAGATAAACTGTTGTGCTAGACTTGGAATAACTTCAATATTACTTCTTTGAACAAGGATGCTTAAAAACTTTCTCATTTGTTGAGCATGAACAGATCTTTGTTTGCATTATAGGGAGCCCATAAACATATAATTGAACTGAAATGAGTAATTTAGAGTAATCTAGAGTAATGTCATTTTTATCCAAGGAATAGATTTCTATGAGTATAATTTTTAAAAGGAGCACATATCAATATGAGATAAAGGTTTTTTTATTACACTAGGACTGAAGATCTAGGTCTAAATGTACTCTTTACAAAATTTTGCTTTTGGCCAATCTGTCACTTTTTCACCCCATATAAACTATACAGCAAGACATAGAAGGTAAAAAAGAAAAAGGGGGAAAATCCAGAATGATACTTTATCTAGCTTTAAATAAGAACAAATTACTCTATGTGAATTACATCTAAGTTTTTACCAAGATTGGTCTTCAGATGTTTTAATACCATTGGTAACACAAAGTTGGATAAATAAAATGGTGAAAGCTTCTTTGAGAAGGGTGATGCTGCTGCAGTCTTGAAATAGTTAATATGTCCCATCCTCAAAAAGCATTTACTTGACCTAGCTGTTCTGCATAATCATTGTTCTATCTCCAACCTTTCTTTATAGGCAAGATTGTAGATAAGATTACCCCAGCAATTAAAAAGCATTCTGGGTGAAGCAAATGATCTGGATCCCTGGATCTAGTCAGGGTTCAGGCTTGAGAATGGGCTGGAAAGTTTCTTGATCATTCTTATGGATGACCTATGGCAGGACTCATGTGGTGAACCCACCTCTAAAAACCTGGAGATTTCTTAATAGTATTTAATGTCTTTGACCTTTTGGACCATCTGCAAGGATCGGGTGTCATGGCCACTATTCTACAGCAGCTTTACTGTTTCTGGAGTGATTCTATTCTGCATTGGTGCAGAAAGGGAAGCTGAGCCCTTAATTGGCCTTTTCTATATCAAAAAGTTCACATGAAGAGATCATCAATCAGTTTAGGGCAAATTCTTATTTCTTATATTGATGAAAGCCAGTAATATACAAATCCATCTCAGGCTGACTAGGTGATGTGGTGGAAATCTTGATCTAGTATCTGCAGAGAGTCTGGACAGTCTAAACAAACTCAGATTGAATTCCAGCAAAATGGAATTACTTTTGGCACAAAAACTGTTAAATAATAATATAATAATATATTAATTGGATTGAAAGAGCATCTATAAATTATTCTGGGAAAAACAGGTTCATGATTCTGCTTGGAGGAGGTCTAAAGAAGTGGAAATTGTTTGAAATTATTTCTCCTGCCTATCCCAGCAATATTTCTGATGTGATGTATAGTAAGTTCCATGGGAAACACACTTTGATGTACACCTCTTTGCAAAGTTCATGTCTTCACGTCTGTCACGAACTTCTTCTGTGACTCACCCAGGGAAAAACAAAAGTTGGTATGCACAAGTTTGAGAGGGATTTGGGCCGTAATGAAAGGGCACTGCAGGAGAATGTGCAGTTGTTTTTTCATCCTGCCATCACCAGGTTTCCTCACCATAGGTCCAACTGCGGGAGATGTCTATGGTGAAAATATTTCCCAGAAAACATGTTTCTTCACTCCCTGACTTTGCTTTCTTGTCTCTCAAGTTGTGGTGGTGATCTAATAGCATTTTTCTTTCTGCATATTTTGGCAGCGCCCCACCTCCTGGCAGACCAAATTGTCTGAGGAAAGTGAAATGCCTGTATATTGTTAACCCTAGACAGCGAGAAGCATGCCGATTGCAGAAATAGACTCCTAAATACTCGATTGCTGTTTGCCTTCTTGGGGTTCTCCCGACCACGGGAAATGAGGCTGGAAAAAAAGATGGAAAACCAGAGAGGGAGAGGAACGATCTGGCTTGCACGTTTCCAATGGCATTACGTGAACAAACAGAGAATCCGTCTGCCAGAATGGGCTTGTGTAACTTTGCAAGTGTGCCAGAAACTTTGAAATCCCTCATCTCCTCCCCCTTTCCGCCCTTCCTCCAATTCTCTCCTTCTCTCCCACTGCTTCATTCCAGACTTCAGCGAAAGCGAGGACGAGGCGAAGGCTGCTGCTCCTCCCCAAACCCATCTCACTGCAAAAGAAAGCGCTGGGAGGAAAAGAAAGAGAACGAGGTGGGACTCCCTATCTTTGGGCTGAGCGCAAAATAAGTCGGAGGTCAGTAGCTAGGAAAAGAAAAGAGGAAAGCTGCCAACTGCTACTTTTGACCTCAACAGAATAACAAGGTTGGGAGGGACCTTGGAGTGCGCTCCCCTTCCCCAGTCCTGCAGCGTCGTCGAGTGGAGTTCCCGCTCGCTTGTGAGAGACCCACGCCGTCGCCATGCGCCTCAATTCCCGGACTCCGCTTTTCCTGGGCCTTGCCCAGCTGCAAGCGTGTTTCTATTGGAGTTGCCTGCTGTGGCTGCCGGCGGACGGGATGCCCCCGAGGAATCCACCGCCACCCCCTCCCGCCGTGTGGAGACAGCGGATTCAATGGGAGAACAACGGGCAGGTGTACAGCCTCCTCAGCGTCGGCTCCCAGTATCAACCCGCGCGGCCTAAGCTGAGCCAGGAGCCCGCGCAAGGCGGCCACGTTTTGCTCCTCAGGGGCAACGGCACTTCTCCTCGCAGGGCGCCGGCAACTGCCGCAGGCGGAGACGCACCCGCCACCCGAAAACCGGAGGCGCAGTACTGGTTCCAAGCCGGTTACCAGCAACCGTCCATCAGAAATATCACGGACGGGCGCCGCAGGGCCGAAGGTGGCGCCAGCTCCCGAGGCCGAGCGCAAGGGAGCCCCGTGGAGAGCGCCCCCGCCAGGACGGGCAATGAGACTGGCTTTTCTCTAAGCAATCTCCGGCAGCCGCCTCGCGGAGATGTCATGGTGGGGGACGACCCGTACAACCCACAGAAGTACACGGACGACAACCCTTATTATAACTACTATGATACCTATGAACGGCCCCCTCAGAGAGGCCGCTACCGGCCGGGGTACGGCACCGGCTATTTTCAATACGGTAAGGGCGCGCATTTCAACCAGTTGCACCAGGCGGTGAGGCAGGTTTGCCTTGGCTTTGCGGTCGCCCGCAGCTTTAAAAGGAACGAGGTCAAGAGTTGCACGTCGGTTCTGAGAAAGTTATTTAATATCTGCATGCAGATACTAATTAGCCGTTTGAGTCTGTAACGGTGTCCCTCCAAAAAGCGAGCTCCCAACCCCACCCCCAGATCCAACCCAGCCGCGTGGCAAGTCCCTCCCTTCTCGGCAGTCTGCGGGATTTCACCTCGGCCAGCCCCACATCCGCTGATCACCATCTGGTCCCAAGTCTCCCCCTCGCCCAGTAGTCGGTGGGGATCCTGCGCTAGAAAATAAGATGTTGAAATTAAGTAATGCAAAACACCCCGATGAAGAGAGAGGCAGAGAACCCTCCTTTTTCTGGAGCTGCAACAATTCTGAGATGGAATTTTCAACAGGGGAAAAAAGTTTAATTATTAGCAGTGGTTCATTTTCTTAGCTGAATTCCAGTCCTTTTTGCATATGAATTCATTAGAACTAGCTTGCCCTTGACTTTAGATGTGACTATTCCATGGCAAAAAGAAAGCTTTATAGGTATGGTAGTCAATGTTATTATTTCAAGTACTTCTATCCGAAGGGTACCCAACTAAACTTGAAAAGTAGTAATGTAAGTCTAGATAACACTCACATTCAAGATAGGCAGTTTTGGCATCATTTTGAGGTTCATCTTTGGTTGTAATTTAGTTAATGTAGCCTACTTAACAGATGTTCATGGCCTTTTGTTTGAGAATATCTATTGTTGCCTAAGACAACAAGCATAATTTATTGTTCTAGCCAAATTTCTGGTATCTGACAAACTTATTGTTTTCATCAGCTGGTGGCCTTATGAGGAAAATGCCTTTAAGATACATAAGAAAAATATTTTACAGGATCATATGTGATATAATAGTTTCAGTCTGGAAGACACATTGTATTTTAATGTTTCATTTGATCTTCTGAAAAGTGATTTTTGGTCTTATTAAATGACCATGTGTATAAGTTCCCAATTTGTCATACCATGACTAGAAATTGCAACTTTGCTGCCTTTTTCAGGAGTGAAATTTGTAGAAATTGTCTGGGCCTGATCTATTTTGTGTATATTTGTGTGTGATTTAATGCACTGCAGGGTTGCCAGATTTAGTGCCAGATCCTTATTACATCCAAGCAGCCACTTATGTCCAAAAGACGTCTATGTACAACCTGAGGTGTGCTGCTGAAGAGAATTGCCTAGCTAGGTAAGTACAGGGATGGCTTTGATTTCATATCCTCATAAAATACCAGTTGGTTAGAAAGTCTTTCCCAATCAGAAAAATCGACAGATCTGGGGGGGATACAACTCCCAGTATCCCAATCTTTTCCTATGTTGACTGGGAATTCTAATAATCCTTACATATTTGGAGAACACTAGATTGAAGAAGGCTAAACTACAAAATACAGGTTTATAAAAGAATTAACTTTCTGAGGCACATATTGTTTGAACATTATTGTTTTGTGTCCAGGATACATTACCAAAGATTTTGAATTGCACTGGTAACGTAACAAGAGGGAAATAGACATGGTTTCAGTAGAATTTAAGCAGTGGAGAAAATTCCTTTACTATTCCAATTCATAAAACATACTGTTTTTATTAATGTCTGCTGAAAGCTTGATGACCAAGCTACACAAGGTTTCCATGCCCCGATTGTTTAGGAATTATTTTCGTACTAGGATCTGTTTTTCATTAATCCAGAGCTTCATTAATTTTTGAAAAGAAGGGTTTTATTGAGTACATTGCTTTGTATGCAACAGAACAAAGTGGTTTTTAAATTGCTGTTTGATTATTGTAATTTCCAGTGTATTTATCAGCTATCTCCCTACTCTAATCTATTTTTTAACTCATTGCTTTTCAGCATCTAGATTAATTGATAATCAGATACCAAATCACAATCAGTGCAATTCATTTCATAATGAAGCTGTAATCGAATGCATACATGTGGAAGTAAGTTACATTAAATGCAGTGGGGCTTTCATAAACATGCATTAGGATAAAGCTATAAGATGATAATACATCTTAGAAGAAGTCCTTCAGAACAAAGCACCTCTCACAAGTGAAGATAATATATATGTGTCCCAGGATAATGTTACAGGATCCAATCTAAGTCGGTCACCAGGACCAAAGGTTTATTCTTCCAAGCTGACAAGGGTTTCCCTATTGATTTCCCAGGCTTCGATCGTTTCACTGGCTAGTTTTGTCCCTGCTCGCCCAATATTCACAGTATGTATGAAATTAAATGCATGTCCTTGTTCATTGTAATGTGAGGCTACCAATAAGTTCAGGTCTTATTTGTAGTTGCAATGAACAAGGACATTCATTTAATTCACAGCTACTATGATAGTTGTGTGAACAGGGACAAAAGATAGCCAGAGAAATGATTGAAGCCTGGGAAACGGGCCCCTTGTCAGTCAGTAGGAATGCTGATCTACCACCGGTCTATCAAGAACATAGGAGCTGAGGGCGCAGTGGCACAAGGAAATAACAATAACTTAATAGCCAGCGATCAACACCTCAATTAAAAACTAAAAGCTACACACAATCAGGAACCATATAAATACAATACCTAGAACAACCCAGTGCACATATTCTGGAGAGAGAAAGAAGTACCCTCATCTAGCATGAGCCCAAAAGCTTGGAAGAATAAACCTTTGGCCCTGGTGGCCAACTTAGATTGGATCTTGCAAAGCACCTCTCTCGGAAGCATGACGTAGTTGTGCCCACTACAAGGTTTATGCTGCAAGTTTGAAAGCTGTGTCCAGTTGTTTGCATATTAATGTGCCTGGAAATGCAACTGCTAGCAAAAATAATGTGCCTGTAGAGAGCTACAATTCCTAGGCACACAAGTGAAAAAAAAAAAAAAACCAAAGAGAGTTTCCAAAGCAGACAACAAGGTTTGAAAGGATGTTGTTGCTTAAACACTAAAAAGCTTTCATTTGTGAAGCACCGCTTTTGGATCCTTTGCACAGACTTAATATGAGAGAGAAAGAGAAAGAGAGATTTGAAATTAGGCCCAATTGAACTGGAGGAGACTTGCTTCCAATAAAGATGTTGCAAGCTAATTTATGAACAGAGCTATGTCTGACAACCTACACATGATTGGTTCATGTTTGACCATAGCAATTGTAAAAAAGTGTCCATTAACATTTAAAGTTATATGAATGAAGGCGAATATATGTGTCCCAGGATAATGTTGCAGGATCCAATCTGGTTCGGCCACCGGGTCCAGAGGTTTAGTCTTCCGAGCTTTGGGACTCGTGCTGGGGCCCATCCTCGGGGAACTGGAGAGAACTTCTAGAGAGACATTCCCCGTGGATGGGCTCCAGCACAAGTCTGAAAGCTCGGAAGACACAACCTCTGGTCCCGCTGACCAACCCAGAATGGATCCTGCAACGTTTAGAGCAGTGTTTCTCAACCTTGACAATTTTAAGGCATGTGGACTTCAACTCCCAGAAGTTGAAGTCCATATGCCTTAAAATTGTCAAGGTTGAGAAACACTGGTTTAGAGTTATGTTTCAAATTGATTTTTAAACTCAAACCAATTCATTGCAGTGTTAGTGTAGATTTGATTAATATTATACCTGAGGCAAGTACTTCTTCTTAAATATAGCTGTAAATCTACAGAATTAAGGGAAATGGAATGAAATTGCAGATGAAACTAGGAATATCACACAATTCCAGCTATTTTTTTTTCTGTTGAGTTTTTTTTTTTAATAAGAAAAATTATTGACAAGACAAATGAATTTTGCAGAAATTGATGGGGAAGAAAGAACTAAAGAACCAAGGGGCGTCAACAACAGAAAGAATAGATAGAAACAAATCGGTGGAAACATTGGACTGGGTGGGTCAATAACAGAATAACAGAGTTGGAAGGGACCTTGAAAGTTTTTCAGACCAAGCCCCTGCCCAAGCAGGAAATCCTATACCATTTCAGACAAATGGTTACCCAATCTCTTCTTAAAAACCTCCTGTGTTGGAACACTCACAACTTCTAGAGGGAAGTTGTTCCACTGATTAATTGTTCTAACTGTCAGGAAATTTCTCCTTGATTCTTAATTCCATGATTTCGGAAAGAAACAGAAAACCTGAGTTGCTCAGCAACCTTAATCAAAAGAAGAACATTAATAAGAAAAAGTGTTCAAAAGAGTCCACAAGTAGAGTGTGGCTGTATTTTATATAGAATTAAATAAAATTATTAAATAAAAATGGAAATATCTTTGAAGTTATGAATACTGATACAGAAGAATTTGTTATACTGCTGAGAGTAGTTCCACGTTTCCTGTAAATGAAAGCCTGATTCAACTAAAAAATATCCATGTCTTTGTTATCTAGAAAGAATGAGAAACATCAATTACATTGCATAGTCTTTTTCTAATAGACATTAGATAGTATTTAGACATTCCATAAAAATAGTTTAGCAGCTTTAGAATCTTAAAAACAGTGGATTTTCAGTGGGTTGAAAGTTCACTTGTTAGTCATGTTTAAGGTGGACCATTGAAACTAATGGGATTTATGTTAGTCCTGGTCAACTTGACTGTCCATTGTTTTCACTGATGAAAGCTGCATTAAACTTGATTAATTCCAGGAGGATGTATTCAATTGCACAAAAGTATAAATGTGACATTTTAAACTAAGACCTACTTGTTAAAATGTTTTACTCTTTTCATATGCATATTCTTGCAGCTCAGCTTATAGATCAGATGTTAGAGACTATGATAACCGAGTACTTCTGAGATTTCCACAGAGAGTGAAAAATCAAGGTACATCTGATTTCTTACCAAGCCGACCACGATACTCATGGGAATGGCACAGCTGTCATCAGTGAGTGAAGTGTTTAGTACGGTACTTTTAAATTATGTTTATTTGTTTTTATCCGTTCCACTCTTGGCTGCTGCTGTGTGAAAAACATCAAAGGATAATTTGGAGCAAGCATGACCCTGTGTATCATACTTGTTCACCCTCCTTATGTCTTTTCTTGGGTTGCACTGTAAATTTAGAAAAAGTTGCACCTTCTTTAAGGAATTATCAATAGATTAGAATGATAGTGTACCCATCTTCTCTGAATAACAATTTTCCTTTGATTTATAACTCAATTATGGTGTATTTTAGATAGCAAAATGAAGTGCTTAGTTTAATATATAAAAATGGTGCATAATTTGGGTGTAAACACAATACTAGAATATCAAAAATAAGGACCACCAATCACTTTAATGTTTGCATAAACTTTAATAACCAATCAAATTTAATTGAAAAGAAAGGTTGAATTATATTTAAATATCGCAATGAAGGCATTATTGGTAAAGGTATCTAATGTGGAGTCCTTCTGTGTAAACTTGAATTATCCACATGTAAAAATACTGTAGAGATAACAGTTAACTTCCTTTTTTTATGAAAACACTAGGAAAAATCAGAATATAGCTTTTGGTCCTTACCAGCTAGTTGGCAATCTTTATGACTTTAGATCATAAAAGTGATATTCATTTTGTAGTGTATGCGATTTTATTTTCTATTCAATATCTCAGGGTTCCTCAACCTGATGCTTTTTAGATACACCAGAACTAGAAAGAATTCCTAGCCAGAGTAAGAAGAATATATGTGGCCTGGGATTTCTAGTATTTGCAATTACAAAATGCCTAGGAGATACCTGATTACGGGACCCTGACCATCAAATCTGGGCTGCAAAAAATCCAGGTGACAATTAGAGGCCAGTAAAAAGATATAGCTAACCAGATTTTTGTAACTTGATATAATGGCCATAAACAGCAATAGCACAATTAATGGAAAATGGTGGACCACTGGTCTATAAAATGACAATAGAACTGCAGTGTACAAAACAAAAAACAAACAAAAAACAATTTTTGTTTGTAGAACCAGAAGATAACCCAAGAGACCATAATTTTAATTTATTTTGCATACCGTATTTTTCTGTGTATAAGATGCTATTTTTTTCCTGCAAACACCCATTTCAAACATAAGGTGCATCTTATACAAGTGCAGCGTCTTATACACGGAAAAATAATGGTAACCTCCGCAGCCCAGGGCATGCCTGTGTAGATTGCTATGCTGCCTGGTACAGGTGTCAAGCCCCTATGGGCTTTCCACTAATGGGAGGGGGGAAGGGGCAAGATCATCGGCCAGCCAAACTTCCGGATTTGCCAGCTCAGCTGTTTGGCACTCTGCCAAACAGCTGATTGGCGCAGAGAAACTCGCATGCCAGAGCGTCTTATACAAGGGTGCGTCTTATAGATGGAAAAATACGGTATTTTACTATGTCCGTTAAAAAAAAGGAAACATTTCATAAAGAGAAGGATCTTGAATTTATGAGAGTAAAATAAATATTTTTAGTCGGATACATTGTTAAAACAAGACTAATAGTGGGTGATTCTGCTTTCTGTATTTAGCCCCTTAATTAATCTAATAGGAAATTTGGAAATAACATTTGTCTATTTGGATTTTAAACAAACAATATAAAACCACTTTCTTAAAAACTATATTTTATTATACTCATTGGAATGTATTATGTAGACAATAGTATCACTGGGCTTCAAAATATTTGCCTAATCGATCTAAATAATGCAATATTTAAAATTTGGGGAAATATTATTTTGGCTATAGCCTTGTTGGGCCAAATTATTATTAAGATATTGATTTCTGATACAATAGGTTAAAGTGATCTTGTTAATTTATTAACAGACATTATCATAGCATGGATGAATTCAGTCACTATGACTTACTTGAAGCAAGCTCACATAGGAGAGTAGCTGAAGGACACAAAGCAAGTTTTTGTCTTGAAGACACTTCTTGTGACTATGGATACTATAGGCGATTTGCATGTACAGCCCATACACAGGTAAGGTGTAGTTATTAATATTACTACTCTTTAAATAGAATTTAGATTAATATCAATCAATTTCTATTGACTATGAAACTTTGCATTACAAAGAAGTACATCATGAACAGTTTTATACCCTTTGATTTAGTTTTAAAATGCTTAATCTATCAAGAGAATAGTTAGGAATAGAATCAATGAAAGCTGATGTTTAAGTTCCTTTAGGAATGGTGAGCAACATCTTTCTAATCTATTGCCAGTAGACTGAATTAGTGTGAAATACAGATAGTCTTCACTTTATGATTAGTTGTTTTATGACTAAAATTATGGCAGCCATGATATTTGTGTGTGATGGGATGCAAATCATCCCTGGCTGTCATAAAATGGTTGCGCTGTTGCCCCCAGGGTCACATGACTATATGTTGGGTGGGTCAGCTTTATGATTGGTCACAGCATTCTGCAGTCACATGACTTGGATTCACAATGTTGTTTGCTAGTTTCTGACATTTGCTATGTTCAACAAAAAAAAAAAACCCTATTAACAACTGGCTACCAGCTACATTTACTTAAGGATTGCTGTATTTGCTGAGCAATCTCCACAAAAAAGGCTTGGAAAATTACTTCCAGTCATATGTGAACCCCAACTTATGACGGCAATGACTTACGACCATCATTCCAGGCTCAATTACAGTAATACAGTTAAGTCCAGGACTACTAGTATCCTTAACAGAATAGTACAAAGAATTCTATCTAATAATCAGAATAGAGCTGGAAGGGACCTTGGAGGTCTTCTAGTCCAGCCCCCTGCTCAAGTAGGAGTTCCTATATCATTTCTGACAAGTGGCTATCCAGTCTCTTCTTATCTATGAAGAGTTGCTCTGGGGATCTTAGTGTTAAGTTTTCTTAAAAATGGGCAACAGTTCTTGATAAACTTCCCTCAAAATAAAGAATGAATAAAAATCATAAGACTGCATAATTATGAACCTAATCTTGATTATCCTGTCGCCTTTTGGGATACAGCTCTACTTTAGTATATAGCAATAGTTTGTAAATGAATTGTTTACTCACTTGAAATATGTAATGCAAATAATCAAGATCATTATTAAAAATCATAATGATTTTTAAGTAAATTTCATTCCCAGGATGCTATTAATTTTCATTGATTATACCATCAGATTAAATTGAGTATAATCATGTTCAAATTTAGCAATTTGTCTTTCCTTAAACAATTTTCAATTTCAATTTAATATTGATATATAGTATTATATCAGTAATTATAGATCCTTTTCAAAGATTTATTGCATTTTAAAGCTTGATAGAGAATTACTTAGCTCAGTTTTTCTCAACCGTGGCAACTTTAAGACTTCAACTCCCAGAATACCCCATCCAGCGAATCAGAAATGATATGAAAGAAGGGCATTGGACTCTGAACAAGAGCAGTTTTCTTGGTTTTTATGATTTGTTTAAGCAGCTCAATTTTTTGAAACTTCCACATAAGCCTGAAAAAGAGACGTGGCTGTTGCTTTAATTTTAATGGGCAGATTTGCTAAGATTAACTTTGAGTTTGTAATAGTTTGCTCATTTCTCTTGGTGCATTGGTTTAAAGGAAATATCAACATTATCATCAGCTTTGGCTTGTATCTTTCTGCCCTTAGTGTTATGAATCATTTAGTTACAGTATATACTCAATACTCTAGCAGTGTTTCATGAACATTATTAAATATTAATTTAAATAATCAAATTGTAATATATAATGTACTACAAATAAGTAGCACAGGACCAGTTTGGTGTAGTGGTGAAGGCATCAGGCTAGGAACTAGGAGAACAGTGTTGTCTAATCCTGCCTTAGACACAAAGCCAGTCACAAACTGATCTTGGGCCAGTCACTTAATCTCAGCCGTCAGCCCTAGGAAGTTAGCAATGGGAAACCACTTCTAAAAACTTGCCAAGAAAATAGTAAGGGTCTGAATGGAAGAAACAGCAAAGATCATATTCTTATATCATCTACATCAAACTAGATATATATTTGCAAAAATCTAATAATTATGCTTCGACATTACCTAAATTTTAAAAGTAATAGCATTAATAGTGAACAGAGCATAGATAAAAGCTTGATTCAGATTTCTTGTATTAGAGTCCTGTTCAGGTGAAAATTACTAACATTCTCTCTTCTATTATTTTGACTTGCTATAAACATATCTTCCTGTTCCTACATACATTTTTCAGCAGCATTACTTCAGTTTTTCCATAGCTAATAGAACTGTATTACATCAATTTCAACACTGTCCTTGACTATATTCTGATTGACATGGCTTAAAGCATATTAAGGTCTGGATGCAACTGGCAATATTTAGTCTCTGCAGCATCTATCTTACAAATAAGTAACCAACTGTATCAAGCCTTATAGTATCATACTTTGAATTTTTTAAAGAATTTATCTTCATCTCATTTTAAAATGATTATTATAAAGATCTTCATTTTATGAAGCATTTTCCTCAGCAATTACTGAAAACTGCAGTCTGATTCCAAAACTAAAAATATATTCAGCTGCCAGCATTTAATATACCCATGACCTTCCTTTCCATAGCCAAGACTGTTCTTGCCAAATGACACATAGTCTGTGACTAAACATTATACTTTTACTAGAACCAGTCAAGATATCACTTAGAATAATTTCATAGTAGAGAAAGGGATAGATCTTGAATATTGGAAATTGTGAAGATTATATTTGTAGCTTAAATGGAGCTATCCTCTCAAGGTATTCAAGCATGGTAGCAGTTAGAGGACAGCAACATAAGAATTTGTTTTACTGGCTTATTCCAATGGATGTCACTGTTTGCTTTTAGACCAGCCTATGGGAAATATTAGACTTTAAATACTTCAAGAAGAAAAATCTGCCAGTATTTGAAGGCTTCAGTTATGGCAAAAATAGACCACTATCTTTACAGAAGAAAAGTTACTATTCTACAAGTAATATATGACTATTGTACTGTATTTTTAAATGGTTATTCTCTCAGTTTTTTTAAAAAATCAGCATTACATTTCTAGGGGCTGAGTCCTGGTTGTTACGATACCTACAACGCTGATATAGACTGCCAGTGGATTGATATTACAGATGTTAAACCTGGAAATTACATTTTAAAGGTAATCAAATTTCATTAATTAAAAAGCCCAAACATGTTTAGTATTATATGAAACCTGTAAAGTTTAGCATGTATTTCTTTTGTAGGTTAGCGTCAACCCAAGTTACTTGGTACCAGAATCAGACTATTCCAACAACATTGTACGTTGTGATATCCGCTATACAGGCCATCATGCATATGCCTCTGGGTGTACAATTTCCCCGTAAGTTCTTTCTCACTTCTCTCTAGTATTTTGCAGTAGTACTAGTAAAATGTAGCATGAAGATAGAAGTGCATTGTAATGATAGAAAGCATATCAAGTATTTTTTTAATGAAATTGTCAGACACAATGTGCAAATAAAGTTACGTGCTATACTTCTATAAGGGATTTATGAACTCTTTTTCCTTCCCATGCAATGGCTATTCTTTTAAGTAAAATTCTGCATTGATCTTAATACAAATTTTCACACAAGCCAGGAGCCTAATTATTTGAGCTAGCTATTGTTCAAATTATCCTTCCTTAACCAATTGCTTTATTACTTTTGAATTTACAGTAAAGTAAAATATTTTGTAAAACGAATTGTCATCTAATATGTGGAGGATGTCAAGGTTGAGAATACTAACTTTCTAGCCAAAGCCTCCCTCCCCTCCCTCCCCCCAAAAAGTTCAGGTATGATTGGGAATTACATTCATTTTAAAAGTAAAATATTGTCCTCAATAAAGTGGAAGTTGTTTTAGGAAGAGGCTTAAAAGCATCGCGTATTGGGGCTGTACATCAATGTGAATTAACTTATAAAGGAGATCTATGTGCTTTCAGGGATATGACTTGGATGAAACCAGGAAGCAGATACAGCCATTTTTAAAGGTTGCTATATTTGCAAGCTGTATTTGTGGAACTGAATCCTTACAAAGTAGGACTGTGCAGTACTTCAGATTCAGTTCCCAAAAGATTTTGCAGAGTACATGGGACTTGTCTGTAACTTTTTAAACTTTTTAATTTCTGCACAGTTGCTGTGCAGAAATACATGCAATCCTGGGAAAAGACATGGCTGTTTTAGAGATTTGCAGATAGGTGTTACATTCTGGGTTCCTACATGCTCTGGAGTACTATTATGATTTCACATATTTGGAACTGGGCCTGTGTCTGCCTGTATTTATACTTGTTTTGGTTTCATGTTAAATCCATTCCATTATAAAACTGAAATTGCTTAACTTTAATTTTTTCCATAAATCTGTCTAATCGAGTGGCCTAGAATGAACCTAGAATAATGCCAGATTTGATTGTTTGCCAAAGCATGATACTCAAATTAGATTGTTTATGAAATACTTCTGTAGAAATTCTGTTTTGAACGTTTAAAGGGATTGGTACTTCCCTACTGCTGCATGAATTTTACAAACAGCTGCTTTTATTCCTAGCACACACTGACAAATCCCTAATAGTAGCTTATCTATTTAAAATATAGATCATCATCACAATTATGACTTCCCCAACTCAAAATCATGTAAATATATCTTAAAGTAGAACACGTATGTAATTGTTAGGAAGTTTAGCATTTTCCATTTTCCAACATGCCTATATCTGAAGACTTTGTCATGCTTCTCTGTATAAATACTTAAGTAGCTACCTAAGCATGGCATTTGCACATCTCAGATTTAATATTAATCTTTCAGTAACTAAGATGATTTATAACAATGTAACTTTTGCCTTATTCTCTCTAGAGCCAATTTCCCTATTGCTTCCCTTTATTCTTTAATTTGCATTCAAGAATTCAGCATTTGGCATCTACCAGTATTGCCGCTACATGCTATTTATCAAATAACAAATTGAATTTCACTATCAGTTTGAAGTAATGGTTGGTTTACAGAATCAATGGAGGGACCATACGTTTTTGCTGCAGCCCAAGCTAATGAGTTCTATTAGCAGAACTGAGAATTTGACATTTTTGACATCTCAAAATTAAAGTTTAAACACTGGAAATTGCTGTCTGTGTTATCGGTCCCAGCAGAATGTACAGGTGGTCCCCAACTTACAACAGTTCACTCAATGACCATTCAAAGTTACAGTGGGACTGAACAAAATGACTTGTGACCATTTTTCACATTTACGACCATTGCAGCACCCCCATGGTCACGTGATCAAAATTCAAATGCTTGGCAACTGATACTCAGGACGGTTGCAGTGTCCCGGGGACATGTGATTGCCTTTTCTAACCTTCTGACAAGCAAAGTCAATGGGGAAGCCAGATTCACTTAACAATTGTGATACTAACTTAACAGCTACATTGATTCTCTTAGCAACTGTGGCAAGCATGGTTGTAAAATGGGGCAAAACTCACTTAATAACTATCTCACTTAGCAACAGAAGTTTGGGCTCAATTGTGGTCGTAGGTCGAGGATTACCTGTATATGCGTGCACAGACAAGAAAGGATAGCCTTTAAAGCAGCTCTGAAAGCCTCCTAAAAGATGCTACTACATTATTCCTTCCTGCTTTTAGGGTGTTTCATTCGTGCCAGTACAGATAGTGAACTATCTGTTCAGTGCTTCTGTCTGCAGTGTTCATGAAAACAGTTTAAACAAAAGACAATTACCTAATAAGAGTAGGCAAATTAGCTGAAATCCAATTCAGATTAATAATCCTGTTTGAATTTTTGAGTTGACTCGTCAGTTTAATTGGAACAATGTGTATATAATTGGAAATCATTTGAATTTTCAGACTGAATTGTCTTGATTAAAAAAATATTCTGATGACTCAATAAAATCTCATCCAAATTGAATTTCTAAATTGAAATTTACTACATTCACAATAGCTAAAAATAGTTATTGTATTTTAAAAATTGTTATTTGTAATTTTCTGTGCAGCATTCTGTTCCTAATAATAAACTTATCTTTTTTTCTGTAGATACTAAGATGAAAGAAAATTGGTTTACTGATACCCAAGGTTTGGAGATGCAATTATTTTATAAACTGAATAGGATGTAAACATTTTTGAAAAATGAGAAGGACCAGAATATACACAAAGAATCTTAATCTGACTCTGAAGTCTTAAGAACTTCTTAAAAATGAATTGATTGTTTGATTAAGCTATCCAGCTTTTGAAGCCAGTGAAACAATGGTACTCTATAGAAAGAATAATGAATTCTAAAGGAAGTTAACCTACTTATATAAATATCTTTCCCATTGACTACTGGACATCAGTATAATATTTGAGACTGCTTTTTTAGATATATAAAAGGTGCTAGCATCGGCAGGTACTCAAAGAGCTGCTTTCAGTTTCATTGGATGGTTCAGGCACATCTAATGGGAGTTCAAACATTTATATTTAAATAGCAATAGGCCCATTGCTTCATAGTATCATGAAAGTCTTCTAACATCTTTTTGCAATATTTTTTGTTACCAACAGTCAATGGTACTAGTATCCAAATCCTCTGGATTATAGAATAATTTCATAGTTCTTTGATATGCAGTCATGTAATATCGATTGTGAAGAGTATAGGAAGGAACTGTAGTTGTGGAACAAATTGGTAGGGAAAATGAAGCTTCCAAAAATACCAAAGCTTCATTTTTTTGTCTAATAGATACAAAAGTAGGCTTCATTTTAAAGGACAAATTTTAATGTTTAAGCACCCGATAGCATACAAAATGATTCTATTTTTAAAGCTTAAACCAAAAAGTATATCAATATTTTAAAACATTACTTAGAATATTAAAACACCACATTTGTCTATTTCCAGTGCTTCCTGCAGACTGCTTTGCATTTTCTCCCCTTCCTTTCCCTCAACTGGAAAGAGTTTCAATTACAAATGTTGGAAAGATTTTGAATTACAGATGTTTAGAAACCACTTCCCATGAATTGGACTTGGATAACAGATTGAAAATGATATATGCTCACCAGAAAAAAAGTTCATAAGCTTGATGCTTTATGTTGTGTTCCATTATAAAATCTAATTTCTAGCTACATGGAAAAAAAAACATTCAGGTGAAGTCATAAAATGAGCCTTACCCAGATTTGTCTCTGTTCCTCATGAATGTACAAGAAAATGTTATTTTAAAGTATTTGTTCAGGAAATCAAAATGAATTATTTTATACATATATGCAAGCACAGATGTGCTCATATAGATATACTCAAACCTGTAAGCACCTGCATCAGCCAGGTATTATACAGACTTGGAAATAAAGTTGCAGTTCAGATTTCTACTTGGGATATTATATAGACCAAACCAAATTTAAAGCACCGTTAATTGTACTAAGGAATAGTAAATCAACTTACTGGTAAAACAGGTTGACATTTCCCTCAAAATGGATATATAAATCCTCATTCACTGAATCATCTTGAGATAGAATTCTTAAATTGTGAAATACATGCTGTTATATGACATGTAACATTTGAAATAAAAAAAATTGTGGAAAGATTTTATAGTTAGAATCCCAAACATTTGGGTGCTTTTTAACTTTCATTGTCCAATTGTCTGTGGTGAGATTCCCTTCCATTCTAAAGCAAATTTCCCCAAATCTGCTCTGGAACACCTACGACACTGCATTGACAAAAAATAGCAATTTACCTTCATCCAATGAGCACTATAATTTGTTCCACCCATTTAGATTAAGCATTTATTCTATCATTCAAGCAATGTGCCCACAAGTATGTGTAGACAAAATCACAAGACTGGATCCTTCCTATCTACTTGTCAAGGCCTCATCTTTTTGATGGTTGTTGAATTGCCAGTCCTGATCATATTCTCAACCACACATTAACATATGTTGCACTATTATGTCAACCACTTGAATTGTTTATACATAAGCTCCTGTTTAAAAAAAAACAACACCCAGATTTTTGTAGCAAGGAACTGTAACTGGTATTGTGATACCAGTAACTACTAAGAGGACAATCCCTCAGGAAAGTTGTTGATCTTCTCTCAAGTAAGATAAGAAATAGTTGGCCTGACAATTGAGTAACTGCAATACAGGATCACAATGTAAAAGATGCATTTTTTCTTATGATAAAACCATATTTTCATATATAAAAGTAGCATATCTATTATTTATTATGTGAACAGAAGGTATGTATAGAATCCAGAGAAGGGCATGAACAGAAAAGGATACTATTTTGTGAAGGATGCTGTAATTTAAGAATTTTTGTTCACCTTAAATAATGAAGTAGAATTCCTAAATCATAAGGAATATTTCTTTCTTATCAACATGGCCACTCAACTGGAAGAAATGTTGAATATGGTAAAGATCACAGGAGAGTTCCACATAGTGAGGTTGACCCATCTATGTGACTTTTACTAAAAACAGAAACCTTGCTGTGCCAAATATTTAATGATGCACTACATTAAAAGATTTTTTTAATGACAAACTAATAATGGAAATTTCTATACATTCCTATCACTTCAAGCTGGATATAACTAAAGTACTATACTCATTTCGTTAAAAGTGGTCTATCCTGTGCTTTTCAACACAACAAAAATTTTCACATTCTACAAATTACAAAGGTGCTTATATTTAACTTGAACTGAAAAAAGTAAATATCTTATTTTCCCAAGAACCTTACTTTAAAATCTAAACATCTTTATATGAAGTAATTTATAATTAATCATACACTAACATTGTATTCTTCACAGAACTTCCATATTCTTATACTGTTTGCAAATTTATGTGAAAATGACAAATAAAAATGTTTCAAATGCTCAAAGTCTCCTCTAGTTTCAACCAAAATGTAGTCTAGATCTTTAATAAGTTAAATCTTTATGTCTATGATCTGGCATTCTTTTACGGAGAGACATTTCAAATCTCTAATAAAAATATAAATTTGAGACTTTGCACAAGATATGGTTGAGAAGGAATAGGAGCTCAGTGGTTTGGATGTGAAAACAGGTTTTGATCCATGTATTACTGGTGAATTTACATCTGCTGGATAAAAACTATCAGCTAGACAGGGTTCTGGATTGTACAGCAGACATTTTTTTAAACCAAATAGTGTTTGAATTTCTTTGAATGCAAGTAGCATTAAATGGTTGCATTTCATACCAACAGATCTCATTATAGCTCACAACACTAAGGTTAAAAACTCACTTGTTTGTCTCGCTACCTTACCAATGTTGCTGCCTCACATAAAATTATATAGTTTCTACATCTATCTATTTTGATTTTGTTACTTTATATGGATATACTGCATAGATGTGCATACATGAACATTTTATAGAGACTCTTCATCTACATCCTACTTAATCAAAAAAAAAACCCCGATTTCTGTTAATATAGACTAGGCATATTTTGGAATGGTTCCAAACTATTGTATAATATTATTACAATTACTCTTAGCCATTTTAATATTACATTCTAAGAAAAAGTATCTCCAGATTGAATTTAACACCTGGGGACTTCATGAATACAGCCATGTTATTTCCTTCGCAATGATATGAAAATGGTTACTTTCTTCTGCCAGGATATGTTTGATCGTGTAGTTTAGTTTACAGCCCTGAATATCTCAATTATTAACCAGGACCTATCCTACTTTGCTTTTCAAGATCAGCCATGATTGGCTAGCTGCTATCTGGGCTCCAAGCAGCATTTAAGACAAATCTTTCAACAGCTGACAAATGGGATTTGAGGGTTTTTACCCCTTTGGATGTATTAAAGGTAGATTGCTGCTTAAACCTACTAGTGCTGTTTTTGTCCCCAAAACTGCACTTTTTTCAGCAGCATGAGTTCTGAGGATTTACTGAATCCCATTGGCCCTTAAACCTAGGAGAGTCAGTTTGGTGTAGTGGTTATGATATTGAACCAGAAATGACAAAAACCTAGATTCATCACCAGTCATGGAAACTCATGCAATGATTTTTGGGCAGCAATCTTGCAATTTAATCTACTGCACAGAATTCTTATGGAGAATACAGAAGAAAGTCCAACAAACACCACTCTGAATTTCTGGATAAAAGTGGGATATAAATAAATAGGTTGCCAATTTCTGCAATGTAGAAATATAAGAAATCAAAAATCATACTGCTGGATAATTTCACCCAGATGTTTCATGTAGATATTACAGAATAGGGAGAATATATCGAGCTGTGAGGAACTCCACAAAGAAGAGGCTCTGGGATAAATTTCTCCTTTCTCATCAATACCAGTTGGAACCATTCTTAATCCCCTCATACCGTCATAATACTGAAAGCCACTGAGAATATGGATGGACACATCATCCCCTTCTTCCACCAGAGGTTATCCATAATTGTGATCAATTCTGTCTCTGTCCTGTATCCCAGCATGCAACCTGAGTGGAAGGGGTCCAGATAATTTGTTTCCTGTGGGTTTCTATGAACTTGTAGCACAACTACCCTGTAAATAGGAGAGAGGATGAAAGTTATCCAATATAGTCTAGCAATGGTATTTTGAGGAGAGGACTACCTTATTTTTCAGTGTTTGTGGGACCAGCTCTCAAGGCTACCGCCTGGATCCAACTACATATCAATAATCCCACATGATTTCTAGAGCCCAACTTGACGGGTAGGATCTCCCATTTGGGGATGCAGCGGAGACAGTGCCTCTGAAAGCTGCCAGAGTATTCCAGATAACCATAGCTATTCTATCACCCATTCTAGAATACTTGATTGATATCATACCAATCTGGTGTTCAGTAGCAGCAGCAGCCGAAATCCCAGGCCTCTAAAAATATGCCTGGGAATTGAGGTAGAATACAGGGCTCCAGAATGCAGAACAGAAAACAAGATCATGTTCCCCAAAAGAACTCTTTATAATGGTGGTAAAATAGCTACAGTAGTAGCCAAAATTGTGGAAACCTTTTGGGAAAAGTATACAGTAGAAATGCCACCTTTGGTTAAGTTTCCACCAATTTTTCTTCTAATTTCTTTATAACTGTAGCCTTGTTCACTTAATAATACTATTTTACATCGCTTTCTGGGAAACCAGTCAACTCTTTGCACCATTACTTTAATTTTATTACGTTTTACAAGCTCACTAAATGAAAAAAAAAAAACAACCAACTTGATAGCGATCACATAACACAGGCATGTCAAACTCACGTGACATCACACGACGTATCGGAGCTTTTTCTCCATTGCCGGCAATAGGGTGGGTGCGGTTTTGGGATGACATGTCTGGCCCATGGGCCGGCAGTTTGACACCCCTGACATAACACACTGACAAATGTCCTCCTCTCAGCTTCAATACATGACATCAACAACTGAATCCTACTGTGATCTGATTGGCTCATTGCCAAAACAAGATGATACCTGATTGGCTCTCTAACCACTCAATCAGATGAAGGAAAGCTACCTGATATCAACCTAAGCAAGTTGTGCTTCCTTTTTCTGGTTATTTGGCTATAACTTTTCATAGAATACAGTACAGATAATTGAACAAATTTTGTTGCATTACATTCTTGATTATCTTTCCATTGATATATAATTTTATGGTACTACTCCAAAAAAAAGTGGTGTTATTAGCCATCAAATCTCAAAAATACACTTTTCTCAAAGGTTTCCCACAATTTTGGCCACTACTGTATAGCTCTAAATCAGTGGTTCTCAACCTGTGGGTTGGGACCCAATTTGGGGTCGAACGACCATTTCATGGGGGTCGCCAAACAATGCAGTCTGCCATTTTTTTCCCCTTTTCCTTAGCTGTGCTACTCCCTTTTATTCTATTGGCTTTTGAAAGCCAATAGAATAGACTCTCTTGAATAGAGTCTAATTCTATTGGCTTTCAAAAGCCAATAGGAATTGTCCAGGCTGTCTCTGCCCTGCTGAGTCCGCCAAAAGTCCCATTCTGCAAATGGTGCTGTACCAGTTGAGTAGTCCTCGACTTATGACCCGTTGAGTAGTCCTCGACTTACGACCGGCTGGGGGGGGGTCGCGGCATTAAAAAGGTTGAGAACCACTGCTCTAAATGGAGATTGCACTGCAGACACAAGCCGAACCAGCAATAGAGGCACCAGCCCACCTCAGCTTCTAGGAGCCCATAGTGGTTAGCTATCAAAGTCTCCAGCTCCCCAAGGTGCCCTATTGCCACTGCTTAAGGATATCCATTACTATCTAATCTTCCATAGCCACCTTCACCTACAAAGGCACATCATGCCTCCTCCAGTGGTATAAACAACTTCTTTGTTGCATTATGCTGCCAGTTGCCAAATAGTTCATTAGTACAATAAAGGCAGAGGCCCAATTCTGCCATTTCCGCTGATACTCTGGGGAATTCAAGCATTATTCCCAATACAGCAGGAGACCAACAACCAAGCATTTTTTGCTTTTGTTCACTTGTTGCTAAAAGTCCCAACATAGGGTAAAGCCTGTCTTGGCTCAACTTGAGGCACCGTTCTCTTTCTGATCTGTCAACATAGGGGAAACCTATTTGGGAGATCCCTCAATCTGTTCCTGCTCACTGCAATCCTTCTTCAATATATTAAAGCCAACAAGCTGAGCTGTTAGTACCTTAACAAGTAACACCAACAGGTTTTTCACCAATTACAAAAAAAGTGCAACACCTTAGTAATCTGCAAATTATGCATAACATAAAGCATTTTCAAATTTGTTTCAGATAACAAAAATTAAAAAATATATTTTTATAACTGGTTTCCACTGAAGATTTTATTTAGTATAAAAGTAAACTTAATATAAAAGATAACTGACTGCATAATATCCAATAAAAAAGTAAGAGATAATAAAAGTTAAAATTATAGTAACCAGCTACTGGAGGCAAACTAGTCATTATATAGACCATCTACACTAAATATATTTTAAATATATTTCAAATAATGTACACTAGCAATCCAACATTTAGGATTACTTTCTTATACCCATAATAATTAACTATTCCTCAATAGTTGCACAAAATGTATGCAACTATCTGCAGCCTACACTTCCTTAATCAATCAACTCTAGATAAGTGTAGAGGTAATATTTTTAAATGCAAATACTTTTATATTCTCAAAAATTTAAAAGACCAAATAAAAGCATTGTCATGTTCCATTTCAATTTTCATTTGGAATCTATTCTACCACTACCATGGTTTCACATCAGCTATATGTTTAGAAGAATCATTTTCTGAATATTTCACAAATACTCTCTGAAGCACCCTCTAGTTTTAAAGTTTACAGTGCTTAATCAGGCCATCATCTATTCACTAAACTTGTTCAGGAAATAGTAACTAAACAGAAAAGCTATATTTCATGCCATAAATGAAGCAATGTAGTATTTTAAATTATAGATTTATTATTTCAAAGGTAAAGTCTACTTTCATAAGATTCATCAATTATTCTTCAAACTGCATACATGTTTCTGTTTCATATCCATGACCACAGGAAAGAAGCAGTTGAGTAGGGGCTAAATGGAAACAAACAAAACCATCAAACCATACAATCAACCTTGCAACCAAAATCAACCTTGCAACTGAATTAGCATTTAAATGCATATAAACCAAACATATTGCTACAATGAAGGTGGAATAAATAAGAACCCACTGTTTTCTTAGTTTAAATTTAGCTATTTAGAGCTCTCTTCTTCCTCTCTTGGTTAATAAACATCTTGCAGATCATCAGCAATGGGTCTTAGAAGATTCAAAACATTCTCTGTGAAGGATTTCTACAGGTTGATTCAACAGACCAGACTGAACCCACTGATCTTTTTATGCAAGATCTCTATAAGATCACCTAAAAATATGTTTGCTAAAAAACAGGAATGTTGTGCAATGAAAAATTATTTTTCCTCAAAGTAATTTTTTTAGCTTATACTGCTTCATACATTTGTGCACGATTGTCAATATGTAACACTGCAAAAACAGCTAAAAATCAGTGATGCCATCTTTAAAAAAGAACATTCTAATCATCAAATTTAATTTTTTTCCCTTGGAATGCTGTAATTTGAGATATTTGCTCTCGCATTTTTCTGCTAGCTTCCCATGATGGATGAAGAGGTTGATGTGGAGGGCTACTCTTAATCGTATATTTCACTGCTGAACTTTTAGGCATCCGTTTCTGTGGGTGATTTTTTTCAAAAGCTGTACAAAAATTAACAAAGAATAAAGTGTAAATAACTCAATCAGTTATTCGCTCAACTTTAGTTGTGTAACAATACCAAAATTTAGAACGATTTTATTCTTAGAAAGATTCAATCTCATTTCCAACAGCCTTTATTGAAGAGAAATTCTCAAAGATCCCCTTTGAATAGAGATTGTCAATGTGATGGAGAAATAATTGAAATAATGAAACATTATTTTATAGTGTCCTCCCTACACAGACATTCACCAAGAATTATCATCTCCATTCTTTACTTAATACCCTGGCCATTCTGATTTCTTTTACTTTGTTATTGTCAGACAAATCAGATTTTGTTTCCTTCCTAAGTACTGTTATATAGTTTGTACAGTATGCCATATTTTTTTCCTGAGTCTTCTTAGATATTTCAGAACTTTTTTGTTTTTATCCTAATTAATTGTGATATTCTTGCTTTATTTGCTGTCTAGGACCAAATAAAAATTAATTGATTGACTGAAAGTATTAGTAACTTTTCACATATTACAGATTATATTATAAACTGATGGTAAACCACATTCATATATATTTATTAAGCAGAAACAACTTTAATATTGTTACAGACATTTCAATTTTTAGACTATTAAACATACTAATACTGAGAAATTCAAAACCCATGATGAATAAAAACATTATATAATTAATGTAAAGCTAGATTTCATTCTTCATGAGTCCAAACAAATGCCAAGAATATTACTTTAGTATTCTCACTTACTTGTCTTGTTTCTAGGAAGATGGCCTCTAATATTTCTAGAATAAAAAATATAAAAGTTAATAGTGAAAAAGATAATAGTTTCAAGCAAAGAACAACACACTGCTCTTTAATAATGAATTCAAAAATTGAATCTAATGTACACACATAAATGCATATTTACATAAGTGTGCTTACATGGTCAAGCTAAGTCAAATATGACTTAATTTCTATAATGTTTCCCAAAATTAATCTAGATGCTTCTTAATCTGTTAATAGTGCTAATACTATCCAGTTTCTCTGTGTAACTTTCTATATGAAAACTGACTCAAACAGAATAACTAGGAAGGGATCATGTAAAGCAGACGGTAGGGAAAACACATAGCTTGGCCATAGATAGTAGATGCAGTATTACTTTGTATGGGGAAAAAATATAGGAACATCAAAACACAACTTCATACAGAGCTATTTTTCCTTCAAATATGCAGCACATAAATTACAGGCATGCATTTAATGACATGTTTCTATGATAGTAATTCTTTAATGCTATGTTTATTGGGCCTAACTGGAATGTCTTCCTCACTATAAGGCTCCTTCTGTTTCCTCTCTCTGGAAACTTGGTACACAAATTCAGTCCCACTCAAAATAAGGGACTTTTTTTGTTGTCCCAAGTGCATAATTCGTTTTTGCTACATGCCACATTAAAGAGATGGGGAAAACCTCTAGGTCCTGGGCTTGAATCTCAAGACTGAGGAGGATACTATTCTTTTACATTTCATTATCAGAAAAATATAAGTCGTTTTTACACTATTGTTTGAACATTTTTAAACGTTGTTCCAACAAATCACTCATCAGATTTTCAGTCCAAAAAATTGTTCCTACCTTTTCACATGTTCAGGTTTTTGAGTGTTGGACAATGAATAATAAAACTCAGATTCTAGTTTTCCTGCTTTTGAACTCTGATTGCTGTCTTTTGAATTTGGGTCTGTAGGCTGTGAAGTATTAGCCGTTCTCTTTTTTTTCATTCTCTTTACTTTTCCAATGAAGAAATCATCATTGTTGTTACTTTCATCAGTGCCGGAAGACTCATTATAGAACCTCTCTTCTGTACTGTCATCAAAACATTCCTCCTTTCCACTGCCCTCATTTTTACCTGGATCTTCACCAGAGCCATCCACTGCTTTGTTTACAATGTCATTCAAATATACTTTTTCTTGTGAATATTCAGAGTTTCCAGTTTGATCCTGATGAATTAATTTACCATTTTCTGTGTCAGGCACAGCAGAAGTGTATGAGGGACATTTTTTCATATTATCTCCCATTTTCTGTATTCCACTCTCAAAATTGTGTTTTTTCCCCCTATCAATTTGTGGTTTTTCGATTGCCATTGTTTTAGCTTGAGATTCAGCTTGTTTAAGTGTATTGCTACTAACAGAATGCTGGGTCTCTCCAAGATGCTTATTAAGCTGCTCTTCCAGTTGTTGTTCTGTTGAAGAAATAGCTCTAGCTGGTTTCTGTCTCGCATTTTTAAAATCTTCCACTGCAGCTAAGAAAAAGAAACTTAGGTTTGATTAAAAAAAAAAAGCAACAAGTTATATATACGCCCAGTAATAATAAAGAAGTTATAAAACAATCCTGTTATTTACAAGTTTAAGTAGTTTACATCTCCTCAAAGTCTTTATTTAATCAACTATATGTCTTTTCTACTAATTATGTTACTTTCACAATATTACTAGGGATTTTAAAATCCTTGGTTCTTTTCATTAGTTTTTAGCTTCGCAAGAAGGAGGCAGAATATTAATTAAACCTTTGTAGCCTATCAATCTTCTATTACCGGTAGAAGATATACATACAAAATTATGTACATGCATAGAAAACTTATAACAGCTTTATTTCTACACAAAAAATACTGCAGCTATTTGGATTATATGAAGTTGGGGCATCAATTAATTTTCTTGGTGATCCTGGAGGTCTTCACCCTTTCCTTCAGGTGAACAGAATGCAAAAATAATTAAAATGCATGGTAACTATAAATGTTCTTCTTCAGAGGCTAACAATATATAGACACATTATTGTATAGTTTAAGATACATTCAAGCAACACATTGCAAGTATAGAAACAATCTTGTACACAGATGAGTTGGGGTGAATTCTGCTTACTTTTAATATTAGCAATTTTGGTCTTCAGTAATGGATGAGATATCAATCTAGCAATTGCTCTGTCTCTTGCTGTAGAATTGGGCTATATTAAGAAAATGAAAAATTATGTTGAATGAGACAACATAGTAACAAAACAGAAAAGTACATAGAGGTATTTGATCCTGCAAGAATGTTCCTTGAAACAAGAGTGTATCGTGAAGCTTTATGTCATGGGCCTTTCAATCCCAAATTAGAGCTGCCACATTGCTTAAGAACTGCCTATATGCCATTCAAAATGGCAAATACAACTTCAACCAAAAACTGATATTCGCTTCTTTAAAGTCCCAGATCCTCCTAGAGATTTTTGTGGTGGAATGACCGGTTTCAAAAGAGGGAAATAATGTGCGTTTTGCATTTGTTAAAACATCTTAACTAATCTCCCCCAAAGCATTCAAGCTACATAGTCTCTTAATACATACAAATTTAAACACCTAAGAATCTATTGCTTGACATTTCATTAACTAAATTTAACTGAATTCACTAGACCTTGTTTTTATATATTGTAACTTTTCCATATCTTAGAAGTTATTGCTGCTGTATTGTGAAATATAATTGAAGTAGATGGTCATTATTTCATTCTAAAGAAAAAATGAACAGACAGTACAACAAATCTTGCTTCTTTAGATTTTATATCCATCTTCCAAAGATGCTATTCCCAAATACATAACCATCCATACAAAGCACCAGCCTGTCTTCTCAACGAAGTGATACCTATTTATCTACTCGCATGTAACATGCTTTTGAACCATTAGGTAGGCAGAAGCTGAGACAAGTGATGGGAGCTCACCCCGCCATGCAGTGCTAGGACTTAAACCACTGGAGCAAAGACCAGCATCATTAAGCCACTGAGAAACTGCATCTCTTATAAAAACCACTGAAAGATGAAGAAGAAGCAGAATAATTGTACCGTCCTGGTTCTATACAGATGTCAACTACAAATGTGAACTATTTTGGTTCTATGCCCTTCCCTGAAACTTAGCTGAAAAGAATCCTGACAATTTACTCAAGAACATTACCACAACAGACAAAAGCTCCTTGAAATAATTTCTGTGTATTAGCTATTCTTACAAGAGTCATAAAGAAACTTGCTACATGGATTTTATCCTGTTGAAGAAATATTTTCTTACCCTATGCATGCATCAAAGAATAATAATTGCTCACAATTCAAACACTGTCAATAAGCTCTATAATATTGGAATTCAGATTATTATTTTCTGCTCTATGAAGATTTTATTCACGTGCATTAAGTTCACAGTTATTATTGTGCATCCTAAGATCCCCTTTTGAGAATCTTAGGGGTTAATGTTATTTGAGTGACATAAGTAAAGGTTGAACATATAGAAACTGACTACTCACATGGTAGATAATGTTCTAAATGCCTACCAACCCTTCAAAGTAGGCCAGGTCAGGAACCAGAGTCCTCATGCATGATTTAAATGCTTCTTTATTGGTATAGGCCAGGGACAGGCAACATTGGCTCTTTTATGACTCATGGACGTCAACTCCCAGAATTCCTGAGCCAGCATGGCTGGTATAGGTATAGGCCATGGGTCGGCAACCTGCGGCTCTGGAGCTGCATGTGGCTCTTTGAGCCTTCCCCTGCGGCTCCCAGCCTCCTCTGCCATTTGCAGAGAGAGATATAGAGACAGAGAGAGGCACTTACACTTCCCTTCTCTCTCTCCCTATGTGTGTATGTGTGTGTGTATAAAAAAGAGAGTGGCTTCGCCTCTGATGAGCTGACAAGCTTATTGGGCATGGCTCCTGCCTTGGCTGCGTCTCTGCAGGAAGCAGGAAGGGGAGGAGAGAGCCAGCCCAATAAGAATATGTGTCAGCTTGTTGGAGAACAGCTTGAAGCCAACTTGCCAGGTGAGCAGAAGATCGGAGAGAGGGAGAGATGGGGGGAGAAAGAGAGAGAGAAGAGAGAAAAAGAGAGAGAGGAAAGAGAGAGAGAGAAAGAGAGAGATGGAGAGAAAGAGAGGAAAGAGGAAGGAAAGAGAATGTGCGCATGTGTGCACAAGTTTTGCAGCTCCCAGTGTTTTCTTTTCTCTGGGAAACGGGTCCAAGTGGCTCTTTGAGTGTTTATGGTTGCAGACCCCTGATATAGGCTATAGTAACAGAATCTTGAAAGCTGACTATGTTCCCCCTCCCCCCCAATACCCCAGTGAATAAAGATGCAATCAGTTTGATTTTCTTTTTAATGCCTTCTTCAAACATTCTTATTAACTGTCACTGCAGGGTTTCTCCATCAGTGGCTGTCCATAATGCCTGAGCAGGATATACAAAATGGGGGAAATTCTCCTACTTGGGCAAGCTGACATGGACATTCTGCAGGTTACAGCAAGGGAAATATTCATGCAACTTCAGCAAAAGGTTTATATGCAGATGAGATGATCATCAACAGAATTAACACATTCAGGGAATCCGAGCTTATGATCATAGTGAAACTTAATGACTATACTGTAAATAGACAAAATCTTCAAGTTAAGTATTATTCCACTTAAATAGTAATCTAAGAGAGGAATATTTATAACTAACTTTTTCTTGAACTAGTTTTGCTAAAAGATATATTCTTTGGCAATGAACAAGATACTAATTAGTCAAAAATTTTTTACAGCTCTGAAAATATTTAAGAGCACAGTTCAAATATACACATTTTCTGAGGATCAGAAGATTTATTCATGTACCTTACTGGAACAGAATTAGTCATTGCAGGCAAATTTTACACTTCCATGTAACATTCTCTCATCACCAATGTTCCCAAAGTAATCACAGCTATTTCTGTTTAAAGTTCACATCTGTTTGCCATGGAAATTTATCAGGAAACTGTGGTTTTATACATCCACAGTCATTTCCATTTCAGCCAAGATCAAAGAGCTCTTTTAAATCTGTAAAACTTATCTCTAAAATACTAATTTTGTATTTGTGGAAATAAGAATATTTAAATATTATTACTTTTGCATCCAAGGAACTCTAAGTAGCATTGGGAGCCAGCTGGGAGTCAAGCCCACAATCTTAAAGTTGATAAGTTTGAAAACATTAAGATAACTAAGCAATAGTATTGCCCAAAACAAAACAAAACCAAGTCTCCTGGTGAAAGTTCCACCTTTATACCGCAAGTACTTTAGATGCAAAAATACAAGTAAAGAGCAAAGCCCAGACCTGTGATAGAATTCCATGTGCATACAATATAAAGTATATGTATAATATCAAATATTACATTAATTTACTAAGAGCTGCTAAGCCACAAAGTAAAGACTTGATTATTTATTTATTGGCTTCGGGATTACATATACATTTCTTTTAAAGAAAAGAATGTAAAGAGTTTATTTAAGTAATCATGTGTTTGGTTATTAATGCAGTAAGAAATGCCAACATTTTTCAAAGCATTTGAAAAATAACAAAATAACATTTTCAAAGTTAAGAGTCTTAATCCATCAAAACAATACTGATTTGTGAGGACTGCATTCCTACATTTCTGAAATCACTTGACAAACATTTAGCTCTAATGCTCATTGAAAAAGTACATTAAGATTGAATGTACTATGAGACATTGTCCTGTATTTAAACAAATATCCTAATATAACTGAATTTCATAATTTAATATAAATATCTATATGCCTACATACAGGAATTAAAGGAAAATCTTTAATATAGAATAGAATAGAGCTGGAAGGGACCTTGGAGGCCTTCAGCCCCCTGCTCAAGCAGGAGAACTTATACCATCTCAGACGAGTGACTGTCTAGCCTCTTTTTAAAAATCTCCAGTGATGGAGCGCCCATGATTTCTGGGGCCGAGCTATTCAACTGGTTAATTGTCCTCACTGTCAGGAAGTTTCTCCTTAATTCCAGGTTGCTTCTTTCTTTGATCAGTTTCCAACCATTGTTTCTTGTCCTACCCTCTGGTGTTTGATGAATAACGTAACCCCCTCTTCTTTGTGGCAGCCCCTCAAATACTGGAATACTGCTATCGTGTCTCCCCTATTTCTTATTTGCTTTAGATTAGCCAAACCCAAGCCTTGCAGCCATTCTTTGTATGTTTTATTCTCCAGGCCTTTGATCATCTTAGTTGCTCTTCTCTGATTTTTTCCCCCAAACTCTCAACATCTTTTTTGTGCTGCAACAATCAATCAATCTCTAAGCACAAGATGTACCTTTAGATCTGTTAGGAAAATTCTTAATTTTATAGCAACCCAATTGCAATCTTGATGGTGGAAAAATGATCAAAGGCAATCTTGGTAGATGTTCAATAGAAAAAAAATGTACCTTCCTGTTAATTTGCACAGCTTATTCTCTCTTTTCCCAAACCATTCTAAAGAGCTAAAAGTAATTTATATTTTTCTTTTGTTTGTTTATGCTTAGGTAATTAAAAGGTGAAATATTTACAAATGGAGAGAAACCAGAGTATAAATGTATTGGCCAAATGTAGAGTTATTGATCTAATCATGACCTTACAAGTATCTTCAAAAACAATCATGCAACTTCTTCAATTTTACATTAACAAAACTTGCTTTTCCTTTTAAAATGAAAACTATCCAATATATACAAGTTCTCCTACTGTTCATTGGAATATATACTGTTGCTTTTATACCATTGGATGATACATAGTGGTACGGTCATCCTTACCCTTTGTTTTAGACTCACTCACTAAATGTAACTGGCTTTGTTTTTGTTTATGAATAAAGAAAAAATGATGGAAAAATAAGAAAGAGGAAATAAGCAGAAATTTGGAAATCTCAGGATCCCGGATCAAAGACTGAGGTATGTGCTGATAACACAAAGAATTGGCCCCTTTTGTTATAGCCATTATCTTCAGCAATGAACCACCCACAAAATAGTTCTTCCCACTCTTGAGACTACGTGAATTTTTCAAAACACTATTTCAGAACAATAAAAAAACTTATATATTGTTCTCACTTACTAATCACCTCATTTGCCAACCATTCAAAATTAGGATAGTGAAAAGAAAAACGTTGTGACCAACCCTCACATTTATAATCTTGTTATAAGCATCTTGTCACAGCATCCTGAGGTCATGTGATCACCATTTGATACTTCCCAACCAGCTTGCAACAAACAAAGTTAATGAAGAACACAAAAGCATAATCACAAGTCATGGTCATATGTTTTGTTTAATGAGTAAATGGGAAGTGACATACAGTAAGCCTGTTGCAACCATGTGATTTTCTGCTTAATGACCACAGGACTTAGCAACAGAGTTAGCAATTCCAAATGTGGTTGCTGTACCTGCATTTAAATGTTTTCTGTGCTTTTAAGTTCAAAACAATTATTTTTTCCCATTTACCAACATCTAAAATAAAAGTAAGGTTGGTGAAAAGTTTTTAAAAACATTTATATTTATTTTTATAGCAAAAATGCATAATTATTTCCAATTCTATAGGGATTAGTTTTCCCCATGATCATCAAATGCTGGAAGCATTGACAACCACTTTGTCAACTGTCATATAAAGAACTACTCCTTGAGACACCTAATTGTCCCTTTTTTTATTTTGCAGAATACTGAGAAAATGTAAGAGATTTTTAATTATGATTAGAAACCTGTCACAGATTCTATCATGCCAAAACATACATTTGGAACTAGAAAGCCAGAGCATTCAAGAACAACACTGCTAATAAGAGTCTGTATTGACATCTGTACAGACCATATAATATGTTGCCGAAGACATCTGCAGGAATGGTCAATACCAACAAAATGCAACTAGATGATCAAAATCTTGCTTTTTTTTTTTTTAAAGTGCATTGCATGGTTGCACACTAAGACACACACACACACACACACACACACACACACACACACACACAATAAAAGATGGCAAGGTTTTGATCATCTGGCCATGCCTACCATTTTGACACTGCTATATGCTTCTGGAGATGTTTCATATGAGGCACTGACACGCCACTGGGAAGCTTCATCTATCACTTATGTTAAAAGGAATGTAAACATTTCTGTTTGTGTTAATATACTTAATATACTTCTACTTATGGTAGAAAGAGATTTTCCAAACAAAAATATAATTTTTAAGAAAAGTTGAAAGCATCATACCTTTTTACAGATAACTCCAAAGTCAATTTCTCTCCCAAGTGCTGATTTGGTAACGTGATCAAGTTTTATTTCCTAGAAAATATAACAGAATTTGTTATTTCTTCTGTGCATGTCTGTCAGCAGTTTCAGTATAAGAAACAAGTTATGCAAATGTTATTTATGTGCTGCATTTTTGCTCAGGGAGAGAAGTCAATAAAGTAATTAGTTAAACATAAGTACAGACAAAAAAATGAAGTAGAAATTACAGCAAAAGAAAAACCCATTGAAAAGCAAAAATATAATTATCTATTTCTTGCAATTATTTATATCCTACTTTTCAAACAACTCTCACAAATTCAAGTAATGCAATTCATTGCAAATAAAATACAAATTATACTCGAAAAATCTGAGATCCTTTCTTGTAAAATGATAATGGCCAAAGAAGTAAATAGAATTGGCCCAGATGAAACAGGATTCAAAAATAGACCTTCCATAGATTAGTGCAACTGTTAAAAGTAAACAAATAATTGTGTTTGTTTACAAAGTAAAGCTTACATTCTAGACCAGGTACTGAAATGGTAGACAGTGCAACTTTGCTCAATCACCTTTATTTATTCCTGATGACCTGTAACAGTTACCGGGGTGATGGATAGCAGAAATGCCAGGTAGGTGTTAGGCATGCTGACACAAAGGCATGAGGCCACAGGCACAAGGTTAGGGACAATAATTCTAAAAAAAACAGAAGACAGTGTCTTCTGCTAGTGCTTTTCACCAGGGTCCACAACCCCTGGCCCACTATTGGGCCATGGCCTATTTGGAAACAGGCCATGTGAGAGGCAGGCTGGTGCACATAGGCAGCTCCACTCATGCAAGCAGTGCCCCAATTTTGCATGAGTGGAGCTACGCACATGGTCTGAGTCCTCTCTTTCCCTCCAAGCCGGGCTGCCAAGCCACCTACTCCCAATGCTCCAAAAGTGGAGTGGTGAGAGCAGAGGCTAGGTGGGACGAGCGCCCCCTGTTCAGCTTCACTGATTCACCGAGGTTGCCTGCGCAGGACACCTGATCTGCTTTTGGAGGATGGTTCAGCCTTGGTGAATCTGAAGGAACACGAGACCCCACCCCCAAAGGCTTCTCTTCTCCGTGCCAAAAGCTTTTGCAAACGGACAAAAGGCTTTGGCGGAGCAATCTTGTGCTACTTCAGGCCTTCCGTCCCTTTGCAAAGCTTTTGGCGTGGAAAAGCCTGAAGGAGCGCGAAACTGTACCCAAAAGCTTCTCTTCTCTCTTGTGTGAGTGGAACTACCTGTGTCCATGCATGCACCAGCCCACCACTCACAGGGCCCAGTTCCCCTCTTCCCTCCAGCTGAGCCACCAAGTGGCAAAAGTTGGAGACTGCTGCTTTTGGCCATCTTTCTATAGTATTTCCGTTTGTACTTTTACATTTGGCTCCTGATAGCATTTTCTGATGGAAAAGCTAATTCTGGTAATAATTATGAATCTTACCTGAAAAGATTTTACAAAACTATAATAGTTGCTTTTGCAGCTTTGCAAAAAATAAATTCTTCCCCAGTTTAACACTTTCCCATAAAGTCTATTTAACATACCTTGTGGCACATAACTAGAAGTAGGCCTAAAGATTATTTAGTAAAAAATAATCTCCAAGATTATCTTCTGTGTTACAGTGCTCCATCCACAACTGCTCTTAAATATTCTGGCAGCATGCCATTTGACTTGCAATGTCAGCTTTCTCTTCCATGGAAATTTTTGAGGCAGTAGAGAGGACATTAAATCAATATGGGGGACACCCACTAGGATCATCCATAACATCTTCCTGTTAATCTGGGTAAGATTTCTTCCTGCACTTTTTCTAAGACTACATTAAATTGTGTTGCTAAATATTAACACAGACTTCCACTAGTAAAGCAGACATCATTTTCAACTTAACGGCTCTCACAATCAGCAATGCCTTTTCCTTGGCGTATTAAACTTTGACAGATGCTTTGACCTGCATTTGGCTGTGTCCCACTTTTCCAATACTTGGAGAATTTGCAAATGGGGTTCTTTCCAGGAATTGTATGTAACATATAACAAGTTTGGAGACATGTGGTATTTTAAAGATATTTGGGAAAAAAAACCACCACCCCCCATAACTTTCTTCCTAAGAGCTTACAAGAGTAAGCAAAGAATTTCAAAATATAGAAGTGTAGACAGGATGAGAATAAATGATTTTGTGATCAAATTAGACAAGTGTTGAAAGAGCTCTACTGACTATTGATTTGCTTAACTATTTTGATATTAAACTTTCTAAACAGCTTGGGTTTAAGCACTTTGGGATTTGGATGCCTCTGAGAACACTTTCTTCCTTACAGATCTGCCTAGTTGCTATGATTAGTAGAGTTCGTCCCTCTTTTGGTAATAAGGAAGTTTTAAAATACCTTCCATAACTGGCATAAACATTTTAAATCAAAGAGTTAATGTATTAGGAGCATGGTCAGATATAACAAGAAGATGAATAGAAGAACCTAAAACATATTATATGGGCTATGTTGTAAAGCTATTATCTATTTGCCTTTGCGTCAGAGCATGTGTGTGGAACAACATATAGCAGAAAAAGGTGTTTTATTTCCAGGAGTGCCAATTGTCAGAAATCATTGGATCATATTGTGGCACAGAACAGTTTTGATAATAGTACTCATGAATATTTAATTCTTTAGAAAAAAATGTACTTTCATAATAGGCAGTACAATCTTTTATTGAATAGGAGAGGTGGAAGCTGGGATTATGCCTTTAAACCAATTATTATGTAATTATTATTTTAAGGATTTTTCCTGACTTCAAATTAAATTTGTGCTTTTAGTTCACAACAGTGCAGCATTTTCAACAAGTATTTTGAATGGCTCAATATGAGTGAGACACACTGATCACTTCAAAGGCCTGTGAAGCTTTCACATTGGAAGGTATCTATGACAAAATAGACTCGATAATATATTTCCCTCAAAAGAGCAGGAGTTTTTTTTTTAAGTAAACATTTTGGAATAATTTAAATATGAACTAAAAAATTGGAATCTCCAGTAATGCTCTATCAATGGCTACAATTCTTAAAAATATTAAAATGGTATTTGCAATTAAAGATTTGCAATTAAAGTTGATTCATCAAAATTTTAATATGTGTCTATTGGACTCCCTAAATAATGAATTCAAAAGGAAGGACATCAACATTTCATGCTGGAGGTGTAAAAATGTGATATTGACCCATAAGATATGGTTCTGTGATCATTTGTCAGTTTTTTGGAATGGTATTTTAATGCATGTAAGCAGACGTAGGGGAGGGATGTGGTAACCTAGCAGTTAGATGTTGGCTTGTCAACCAGAAGGTTAGTAGTTCAAGACCCAAGTACCATGTGATGGGGTGAACTCCTGTCCTTGTTCCAGCTTCTGCCATGCTAGCACTTTGAAAGTATGGAAAAGCAAGTAGATAAATAGGTACCAGTTCAGTAGGAAGATAACAGCATTCCCTCTGCCTTGGTGTGTAGTTATGTTGACCACATGACCACAGAAGCGACTTCAGACAATGCCAACTCCCTTAGCTAGGAAATGGAGCACCACCCCCTAGAGTCGGACATGACTAGACAGGGGAAATCTTTATCTGTTTTCTTTTTTTAGGCTTATGGGATGTTAAATGTTAAAGATGTCAAAGTGGTATTAAATTATGTACCAAATCTTTGGAACTTGTTTATCAGGAATTGACTCTATCATGCATGAGGAGTGTTTGAGAGAGTAATGTTGAAAAATTAGAAAAATGGCATTATTCCAGACATTGAAGAATAGCTTTTGGAAATAATTTCTTATCTGGCCTGCAAAAGGCAGTATTTTCCACTAATCAAAGGAAAATCATAATAAAGGATGAGGCAATATATTCTACTTCAGCATATTATATTGCAGTAATATTTCTCAATATGCTCAATATTAAATATATCTTCCAAGTCTTTCACATACTAGTTAGGTTAAAATGTCACTTGTTTATAAGGTAAGGAATTGACCAATAGGGAAAATCAGCTATATACCAACACCATTCAGTTTTTAAAACTCTGCAACACTTTTAATTTTAATGCATTGCAATAAAAAACTAAGTTTTTTTAAAAACAAGTATTTAAAGTACAGAGATTTTTCTCTGAGGCTGCAGTAAGATATTAAAATCTAACAGCAATAAGAATCTAGTTGCAGCTGGTGAATCACAGCAGTTTTCCAAATCTTTTTCAAAAGTAGTAAAGACTAGATCTTGAATGGCTTTTTACTGAGTCAGGTGCTGCTTGAACATCTGCCATTTTGCCCAGCATGCCATTCTGTAGCCGGTAGTACCAAAGACTTGATCTATCTCCAGTTTTATATCACCAGGCTAGAAAATTTAAAAATAAACTAATAACCCATTTGGAAGCAATGTCCAACATTCACAGAATTCATTGGCAACTTCGTAAAATTACAGGATACAGCTGTAAAATGCTTCCAACCTTGAAAACTTTCAAATCATGTCCTAATCTTGAAACATCTGAAATGGTTGTTTCATAATCAAACTATTTTGAGATAATTTTGTATGCAATGCATATATACTAAATGCAGTTAGCATTATCCGTCTAAGACAGTGGTTCTCAATCTTCCTAATGCTACGACCCTTTAATACAGTTCCTCATGTTGTGGTGACCCCCAACCTCCCATCCAGCTGGCCAGAGGGGTATCAAAAACTTGACCAAAAAGAAAAAGAGGAAAAAATGGGAAAGTATAGGTAGTCTTCGACTTACAACAATTCGCTTAGTGACACTTATGAGTGTTGAAGCATCCCCAGGGTCATGTGATTTACATTCGGATGCTTGACAATTGATTCATACTTATGACATTCACAGTGTCCCAGGGTCACGTGATCAATGGCCAGGGGGCATGGCCAGCTGATCACTCAGGTTGTAGAGTGCCTGTGGGGGGGAATCTGTGGGTCTCTGGGATGGGACTGGGGTGGGTGCCTGCCTTCCTTCCCTCCCCTTGTCCCTTCCTTCCTTTTCTTCCTTTCCTTCACCTCCCTCTTAGTCTCTTCCTCCTTCCCTCCCTTTCCCATTGTCCCTTCCTTCCTTCTTTCCTTCCTTTGCTTCACCTCCTTCTTATTCTCTTCCTCCTTCCCACCCTCTCCCATTGTCCCTTCCTTCCTTTCCTTCCCCTCCCTTAGTCTTTTCCTCCTTCCCTCCCTCTCTCCCATTGTCCCTTCCTTCCTTTCCTTCCCCTCCCCTAGTCTTTTCCTCCTTCCTTCCCTCTCTCCCACTGTCCTTTCCTTCCTTCCTTCTTTCCTTCCTTTCCTTCCCCTCACTCAGTCTCTTCCTCCTCCCCTCCCTCTCTCCCATTGTCCCTCCCTCCCTTCCTTCCTTCCTTCCTTCCTTCCTTTCCTTCCCCTCCCTCAGTCTCTTCCTCCTTCCCTCCCTCTCTCCCATTGTTCCTTCCTTCCTTCCTTCCTTCCTTCCTTCCTTCCTTCCTTCCTTCCTTCCTTCCTTCCTTCCTTCCTTCCTTCCTTCCTTCCTTCTCTCCCCCCACTTTTGTGAGGATTGTGGCATCCTTGGGAAGCCAATGGTGCTTTGAAGCTTAGGAGAGGAGGAAGAGTCCCTTCCTCCTTCCCTCCCTCTTGCGTCAGCTGGCACAAGTTTGGGGGTCGCCAGCTGACAGGCGCAGGAGTTGGGTGCTGCAGCGGCCTCCACTTTGCTGACCTGCATGCATGAAAAGAAGTCAATCTGGTCGCTGCACAATGAGTCTCTGGGGAGGGCGGGGCCTTGCTCTGTGCCTGAACTCTTCATGCGCCCCCTGCAGGGCACATTTGGTAGAGTTCGTGCAGACTGCCATCAAGCAGCATATTTTCCACAAACAAGTGAGGTGGAGCGGAGGGGGGGGGGAGGGAGAGAAGACAGTTGACAAGCCCTGCCTAAGACCATTGGAAATTTGTGTTTTCTGATGGTCTTAGGCGACCCCTGTGAAAGGCTCGTGCGACCGCCAAAAGGTCCGCGACCCACAGGTCGAGAACCGCTGGTTTAAGAAATCTCATTCAGAACAAGAATCATGTTCAACTGACCACATTTTACAACTTTTATTCAGACCTCTTTACCAGCACAAACATTGAAAAGGAAATGGTTTCCTGAATATTACGTCCCTCTACATTACGGGTGTCAAACCCGCCACGTCACGTGATGTGTCACGATGTATTGCAACTTTTTTTGCATTGCCAGAGCTGGGATGGGTGCAGCCTCCGTATGATGCAACCGGCCTGCGGGCTGGCAGTTTGACAACCCTGCTCTACATCTCCTAATTAATAATCTCTTAATAGGAAGTGGGGTTGATATACCTTTGCAACTTTGTTCAGGTCAATGATTACAGTTAGCCCATGAGTGGCATGATGGAGGCTCCACTCCAAAAGTCGCATACCAGTAAAAATTTTAACTTGATAATTTAATGTATCTTTAAAGTTAATTAAACATTGCACTGATTAAATCACATTCATAATCACTTAAAAATGCAGTTTAATTTTGGAAGAGCTCTAGAGGCTGCAAATCTGTTTTTTTTCAAGAGTCTCTAGATGCAACTCCTTCCTGCTTTGAAGATCACGAGATGTACTGTAAGTTATTGTGGCACGAACAGGATCAGAAGCCCTACATAAGTTTTCTCATTCTTAAAGCATCAGAAACGTCCAAGTATAGTGTTAGCATAATAACAGTAACACTTTATTTATTCTATTTATTTATAAAATTTATTGGCCACTCATTTTACTATAAGGTAACTCTGGATGACTTACAGTTACATCTTAGTTAAAACAAAAATGTTAAAATCAAACCTTAAAACCAAAGACACATGGGGGGGGCAGAGTGGGGGGGGGAAGTGGGATCCATTATTACTCAATCAACCACCTTCATTGTGCTGATCCTGCACTGGGGCTGCAAGCTGACTGGCACAGCCACATTTTTAGGCCCTTACGAAAATATAGGAGGGTTGGGGCCAACCTCACATCGGGATACAAGATCTCCCAGAGGGCAGGAGCAACAGCAGAGAAGTCCATACTCCTGCCAGCCAGAATACTGATGGGACCTGCAGCATGCCTCCTCTGCTGGGATGAATGGTATGGGCCAATCCTAGTGGGGTGAGATGGTCCCTCAAGTAACCTGGACCCATGCTATGAGTGACTTTAAAGGTGATCACCAAAATCTTGAATTGCACCTGGAAGCATACTGATAACCTGTGCACTTGCAGAGCAGTGGTGTCAGAAGGAACATTCTTGGAGCCCCCAAAACGACCCCCGCTACTGCATTCTGCACCAACTTCTAAATGCTCTTCAAGGATAGTCCCATTACAAAGTGCATTACAATAGTCCAATCATGAGATGATTAGGGACTGAAAGACTGAGTGAGGGAATCTTGGTCCAGGAAGGGCCGCAACTCACACACAATATGAAGTTGTGCAAAGGCTCTTCTAATCATGACTGCAACCTGTTCCTTGAAAAGAATCATGAGCCCAGGAGAACCCCCAAGTTGTGGACCGTGTCTTTCTGGGGCAGTGTCACCTCATCCAGAGTCAAAAATGACAAAGTCCCTGATTTCCAGGTACAGAAGCTTGAGGGTGCAATGGCTCAATGACTTGTGGGCGCGATGGCTCAGCAGTTAAGATGCTGAACTTGTCAGCTGGAAAGCTGACAGCCCAGGTTCAAGATCCAAGAGCTGTGCAATAGGGTGAATTTCGTTACTCACCCCAGGTCCTGCCCACCTAGCAATCTAAAAGCATGCAAATGTGACTAGATAAATAGGTACCACTTCAGTGGCATATAGTCATGCTGGCCACAGGACCACCAAAATGTCCTCAGACAATACTGGCTCCCTCAGCTAAGAAATGGAAATAAGCATCGCCCCTTACAATTGGACACAACTGGACAGGAGAAACCTTTACTTTTACCTTTATTTAAAAACAGAAGAGAGTCTCTGCTCATAGGTTTAAATATCTGGCATAACAACAAATGAAAAAGGTGAGCAGAAAAACGAACTATATATTGAATTCCACCAAACTCAGTGGGAGTTACACATAGGATCATACTTCATAAATACTGCAAAAGTGCACCAAGGTTTTTATGTTGTACACTTAGTATTTAAGAAGTCACCAAGAGAAAATGATGTAATGACTTCAGACTAAACTCTAAACTGGAAATTATTTTAGACAAAATCACTAAAGGAACTATTTCAAATAGAAGAATCATAATTTAATGTCTTCCCCTTAAGATGCAACCATCAATGAACAAGATAGCAATTTTGTGGTAATGTTAAAAACAGTAGTTCTTCAAAATGCTCTTTGCTAGCTACTGCAGGAAAGTAATTTGGCTATCAATTCTAGAAAAACTAAATTATGCAAAAGGAAAAAGCTAGATCATAACATTATCCAGTAGGGCAACCAAAGAAGCCAAAATTATAATGTTTGAATGTTCTATTTCCTAAAATACTCCCATTTTGAAAGTCAGCATTTACTTGTGATGGTATCTTCTCTTTTTCATTTGAAGTGCTGTCTTTATCATCTCCTTCAAAATTGCGGTTAGTGTTCATTTATATCCAGTCCTGGATTGCTTTCCTCCAATTGCTCTTTTCCCATTTTGGCATTCTTCACAGCACTCCCAGGTTCTTTTTCAAAAAAAATTTTTTTTGGGGGGGGGGTAAAGAGTATAAGGAGCATTTCCACGCCTAAATTCTTCCCCCAAATATACATTTTTCATGTCATTTCTTCTCGTTTTATCCCACTAGTTCATTAAACAAAAAATAATTTATGACAGAGACCAATCATATGTATACCCAAAGAAGTGAGTACAGTAGCGTGTTTGTGTTTTTGTGTGTATGTATACAAACACACACACATACACCTCAACAACCTTGGCTGATCTACTTATTAATGGAATTAAATATTGATTCAATAAAGTGAAAATTATAGAGACCATGTAACAGAACACAATGTAAAAAAATTAAAATGCAATATTATATACATATAATATATACATAAATACACACAAGTGCTGGAAGAAAAAAAGAAAAAAAGCTCATCCAGCAGACTAGCCACTCCTATACTCAGTTACTTAAAGAAAATCCTCAGATCTCTAAAGACATGCATGTGTTGGAGTACCCTCCTCCAAAAGACAGAAAGATTTGACAAACTGTATTTACTACCTTTAATTTATTCCTTTAATTTCTACACCTGATAGCCTAAATATGGTTAACTTCTATAATTAAAGCTAACCAATGTTCAGGAGATAAAATCTTAGAAAAATAAATAAGGAGAGAGAAAGTGGCTGCTAAAGCTAAATATGTTCAGGGATAAAAGAAAAAAATCTGAAACTTAAAGCTAAAATTAGTAGATAACTTTAAAATAAATATCAAGCCTTGATAAAGCAAATACATATTGGGGCCAGATCCATGTCATAATGCAGAAGAATCTTAAAATGAATATAAAACTGAAACCTGAAGCTTTTCTTTTAGTATTATTGGGTGAGGCATTGGAAAAAAGATTTGGAACTTTGTTATTGTATATGTTAAGCGTAGAAATGGAAAGATACGTCAATACCCACAAGAATGGGTGGAAAAAGTAATGGAGCTAGCAGAGATGGCAAAATTGACTGTTTTAATTAGTGAAAAAATATATCCAGGTTTGTTTCTACCTGGAAACTTTTTCTGAAGTTTCTGATTGAGACAGAAAAAGATGATATCTTGACTTGGGTTTTGCTGATCAGTTTGCTATTATAGAAATGGCTAGTAACTAGTGGGTAAAGTTGAAGCTGTAATTCTATTTTGTACTTTACTGAGCTGAAAAAGTTGGAAGTCAATGCTTTTTTTTTCTTCCCTCACTTTTATTTTCCTTCTCTTCTCTTTACCATTTTCCGATTACTTTTATTTTCATTTGTATTTTCTACAGGATAATTTCAACAACAACAACAACATACACACACACATATACATGCATACATACATGTATATATGTATGTGTGTGTGTGTATGTATGTCTGTATGTATGTCTGTATGTATTAAGCTTGTTGTAGCTGTGACCATATGAGCTGTGCTTGGTGTCTAACATGAACAGGATAAAAAATAACCCCAATTTTTTTGGCTAAAAATGTTGCTGACAAATATATAGAAGAATATAGATTTCCAGGTGAATATAAGATTACAGTACTTCCCAATTATATTTGCATTCTTGATCCACAATCTTCCTGGCTCATTCTTGGAATTCGATAAGGGGTGTGTGTGTGGGGGGGGGTTTCTGGCCTACTCATTTTCCTTATAGTATTTCCTAATTATCTTTCAAATAAATTAATAAATTAAAATCAGTGTCCTTTGATTTTGGGAAGTAAATATTCCTCATTTACTATCTTAGTTTTTTTTTAAAGGTAAGTTAAAAGTTACATACTAATCTGAAATCCTGCCCCACTAAGATACTTAATCCTTAGCTGACTATTGTAGATCACAAATATTTGTATCTGTGCAAGTCTATATTTGTATACCACAGAAGATCATCCACCCTTAAATATAAACCATTGTTTCTAAAATGAGAAAATAATTTGCTCACAGTTATTCACCCTCCCAAATTACTAGTCATTATTTGGGGTGGGGATGGAATTGAACTTTTTGCAGGGCTTTTGCTTAGCTTGAAAATTCCAAACTAAATACTATAAGTAACCAGAAGAAGGTAAAGTCACATACTGGTTGTTTTATATTTATCCAAAGATCTCTATAGATTTCTTCATGTAGTTACCAGAAGTTGAAGATTCATAGATTTTACTTAAAAAAATAATAATAAATCTGCAAGCCTGTACTATATACTTAGTCTAGTTCAAATTCTAACTGAAGACAACAATTATAAATGTCACTTTTTAACTTTAAGTACTATTAACATTAATAGAAAATTCCTTAACCTCAGTTAAAAATAATGAGAGAATATTTATTTCCGGGGGGGGGGGGGTGTCATAGAAACAATTAGTTTTCATTTTCTCAATAGTGCTGAAGGGACAAACAAGTAAGTTTTGTTTTTTAGGAGTGCCACACTCTAGTGTTAAATATTATATTTTAACATATGAATATACTCTGAAATAGTTTAAATGATGTATTATACAAATACATTGGTATAATTAACAGTTCACTGCTATAAAAATGTTTGCTGAGAGCTTGCCGACTTTTAATGGCCCATCATGTCTGTGTAAGAGAAATAAAAGACTTGCAGAAACTAATGAATGCCTTAGCTTAGGGGAAAAAAAATGCTATGGTTTCAATCCACTTTGTCAGTTGCTGCTTTGTACATTAGAGCAGTGACAGCACCACACAAAAATGTAAGGAGTTGGCAAGAAACAGACTAAGAACGATGATATCACCCACTGTAATGGCCATCCATGCTCTCAAGCAGCAGCAGCACTTAACAAAACCGTTTACCCCAGGAACTGAGTCTGAGATTCATACTAATATTGGAAAAATGCAATTCTGGAAATCAAATGTGACTATCATCTTGACAATTATACCAATAAACAATAAATTTAATTTACAGCAGTATCTCATCAAATTTACAATCTGGTCCTTTCTTAGACATAATAGTTATAGACAAACCTAGCATATATAAGAGCTAAAACCAAACTCACTTAAATTAAAAAGTTTTGAAAACCAAAAGCTTCAAAAATATATGTACAATTTAAATTGCATGCAATTTGAGCTGTTTACAATAGGCATGGCACTACCTTCATGGCATGAATTTCTTCTAATAATCTCTGTGCACGTCTGTGGTTTTTCAACACTGCATCTTCCGTACCCCTGAAAAAGAAAGGCATGTACTGTATTAATGTGTGTGCATATGCGATCACAAACATTTATCCTCTATGCCCCCCCTTTCTTAAACCATTTAGAGAAATACTTTGCTCACAGCATTACCTTTGAAGATCTGAGAAAGCTGCAACCTTTGTCATGTGGAGCAGTGCTCTGAAAAGCCATCTAACTGCTTTCCACAGCTCTATCATCTATCAATTACATTATTGTTTTATAGGCAATAAAATAAGCTATGTTAAAAACTAAGAATGCTTGCTATTATACACTGTGTGTAACAATACAGGTAGTCCTTGACTTACTATGACAACTGAGTCCAGAATTTTGGCCATTGAGATTGCTAACAGTTGCAGTCATTAAGCAAATCTAGGATATCCAATGGGCATTTTCTGCTATTTTCTACTGGAAAACACCAAAAACATCACAAATTATGGTTACATGTCCACAGGATACTGCAACCGATCATAAATGTGAGCTGGTTGCCAGGAGCCTGAAATGTAATCATGTGACCACACAAGAGGGTGTGGCAGTCTTAACTTCAAGGATAAGTCATAAGTAGTTTTAAATCTATTGTAAGTTGAAATGGTCTTTAAGCAACTGATCGTAAAACACGGATCATCTATACATAATTCACTGATTATATGTGGTCAAATTGATGTCAACTGTTAGCAGCCACATAGATTTTCCTCCATAGTGATCTGTCCCTAACGTGGTCATTCAGGTCTTCTAGTGGTGACTGACTAATTTCAAAAGGACCTAGCTTTTTGAAGTAAGATACTTTAAGATCATTTGTGTTTTTAGTAAGAACTATGGGAGATTTGTTGAACAATCCATTTGATTGTTTTCTTGGCTGTCTATGGCTTTCTCAGGAGTTTTCTCCAATACCAAACTTCAAAGTCATCAATACTCTTTCTATCCTGCTTCTTCACATTCTAATTTATGCTTTTATAGAGTGTCATTTACATAGAATATCACCACAATTCTGGTATCTGTAAGTAGACATATCTGGCATCTCAGTATCTTTTCATTGCTACTCTACCACGTGCTAGTCTTTGGCTTACTTCTTCACTGCTGCTTTATTTGATATTGATGATTGATCCTAAAATGCAGAAGATATGTATCACAGTAGCTCTTCTAACTTTATCAGATAATACATAATAAAACTGCTGTCTAGAGGGAATTGATATTTGTCTAGGTCTGCTTGTTCTACAATTAATGTATCTTCTGGTCAGTGTTAACAGTTTCTGATAAATGCATACCATATAGTTCATCTGAATATAGTCATTATATTTATGTTTCTAGTTCCTTGGATTAGATCTTGCTCCTTTTTAATATATTGGGATAGCAATATCTAGAGTCTAATCAAACAGGAATCCCTTTCTAAATAACTTCATAAGAAGCTTTCTACTAAAGTAGTACTCTACTATTCTTTCAAGATTTTCACACTGTATAATGTTTAACATCAAAGGTAAAAAGTCATTTTTAAAATAAATTAAAAAATATGATGTCATATAAGGTCACTTATGGCCATTATAATTTTTTACATGTTATGCTTTAATATAGACTCACCAAGGAAAAAAAATCACCCCCTTTGTTACAACAAAATCCATAAAACCAATCCCTCCAAAAGAGAAAAACAAGTAATTCACAGAAATACTGTATTACATATTCAAAAAGTCAGTCCAATTTTTAAACACATCATTAATCTTTGACCACATAAAGTAACGATGTATTACTCAATCCTTCCATTATACCACAAGAGCCAGATCAGAGACAAAAACTGAACAAATTTCTTTGATTCAAGATTAAAATCCTACACTGCCTTTCCAAAAATATAGTAAACTTTTTTTTTGCTGTATCCCATATTTGGTTAATCTATAAGTCTAAATACAATGAAATTCTTTGGTATATAATTTAAAATTACATTCAGATTTTTAAATAATACTGCTCTTTGTTATGCCATATCAAGTCATAGATATTAAACCAGTACAGAGCAAAGGTGGCGTATGTCCATATCATTAGCACCTCTCCTCCTTTCTTATTTCCAGCATAGTGCCTGATGGTCAACTCTTTTTAACAACAATAAAAAATCAAAGTACCACAAAATTTGAGAACTGCTACATTTAATCTAAATTTCATTAAAGGTAAACCCATCCACACAAGAAGGAGAAAAATATGTTTCTCAAACTATCATAAAATAGGGTTGCAAGTACTTTAAATTTTAAAAGCATACAAAACATGAGAACATGTTTGCTTTCAATTAGGCATCTTCCACCAATATAGCAGCTTACATGGTCAGAAATCAGACACAATTATATTTGGTCCATTTATTCTATACAAAAATCATAGAAGTATAACAAAAAGAGTTAAACTTACTTTTTCCCCTTCAGTTTAGCAATATGCCTAGTTAGTTTCCGAATCGTTAAAACTCTGATTTTCTTCACTTCTTTTCTCATTTTGACAACCTGTGAGTGGGAAGGGGAGGAAGAGATGCATTATCATCAATATACTAAAATACTAGTTTACCACTTCCTAACTTACTAAAATTTTTAGTTAATCTTATTGGAGTCAAAAAGCTTCTCCATATTGTCAGTCAATTAGGGAATACAGGTAGACATTGGTTAATAATGATAACTAGGAGTGAAATTTCCATTGCTAAGCAATGCGATTATAAAGCACAATGTCACATGACTCAATCGCTTACCAATGGCATTTGCACCAGAATTTGGCATGGAAAAATAGGTCATTTTTTAAAAAATTACACATTACATTTCATAATTTTCTAATGAATGTAATTGTTTCTGAAAATACTAGAGTTTCAGTATAGCTAGATCTTGTCCATCCAACAGAAGTTACTATATTACTATATTTTAAAGTTGCCTGAATCAGTATTTAATACTTGACAATAGGTAAGCATGGTAATATAATTCCAGATTTAAAAAACCAAAAATCCTTCCTCATTAATTGGTAATTATATTTTCTATAAAGATATTCTTGGAATCAAAGAACACTACTGACATTTTTTAAATGAAGGATATATTTTCTGAAATGCTGTATTTTAGGGACATGAGTTGTATACTGTATGCTGTTCAATTTCCAAAAGGTGAATTAAGCATAGGGCAATGACATCTCAAGTAAAATTTGATTTTTAAAGAGGACATAAAACATAAAAATTCTTAAGAAGATAACTGCCTGGTAGAAAGGTAGTTTACATCTTCAAACCCATAAGTCATAAATAATAAATCTGTCCAAGATGACTATTTCACATTAACCAATACTTAGTATAAACAGGAAGCACTATTTTTTAGAAATACTCTTACAAAGTGCACATTTAAATAAATTATCCCTGCAATAGTAAATATTTGTCTTTAAATATTATTCCTGATTATGTTTAAGGAAATATGCTCAAACCCACATAACTTCAATAAATAATCATGTAAAAAGGAAAAATATTTTATTTAGAAGTTTCCTTGGCTATTTTAGGTACGGATATGAAAATGGAGTTTATTTATAAAAAGTATCTAAATTAGAGTGGGGTTCTCATTATGAACTTTTGGCAAGGCTTTAAAAGCTTTTCATCAAGTATTCCGGTCAACAAGGCTCACCTCCTACCAAGTTTTCTATCGTATTTTGCCCACACATCCATGTTTCTCATCATGCATTAAAACAACCTAGTGCTTCAGCTTTTTTTTTTTTTTTTTTTAGCCAGACTTGGCCAAATGTCTCCTGACATTGAATTTTGGCATGTAATCAACAGTTAAATAAGTACAGCTCTTATTCTCACAGAATGTCCATGGCATGAATAGCTGCACCAGTTGAATTTCTGCCTAGCATGTAGCCATTTAAAGATTCAAAATCAGTGAACTAAAATTTCAAAACCTTACATCTAGAGAAAAGAAGTACATCAACTATATTGCATAGAGGTTTCAGCTGATGTGAGTGAAAAGCTCACAAACTATAATAAGTAAAAGTAACAACAACCTGGCATATACAAAAACCTACAATTTAAAGAATAACAGCAGATCATTATGCACTAAAACATATATATTTAACTTCCTATCCAATATTTACTCCTTTCTAGAAAACTATGTGGAGGAAGAGTATATTTTTAGTAACTAATTCAACCAAAAGCAAATTCTAACTGTTGATCATGAATATGAAAAATGCCAACCTAGAGGAATCCAAAGGGCTAGTTAGTCTCACGCTCTCTTCCTGCTTTGATCAAGCAAGTCACTAAAGTAACTGCACCTTCTTGGTCATGTTCTACACCATCTAATATTCACAGACATTCTGCCTCTAATTACAAAGAGAAGAACAAAACAATCACCAGCATGTTGGATAGATTCAAATACAGTGACAAAGGGTGCAAAACTGGAAGACCTGAAGAACCAGGTTGGGGACAGACCACACACCTGTGTGGTTTGCAACAGTTGATATTGTCTTGATGACACATAATCACTCAATTATAGGGCATAGCAGCAGGGGAATTGTCACTACAACATAACCATAAATCACCTTTTACTCTGTCAGTTTTTCAAATTCTGTTTTCTAATTCAGTTTGGTGATTTCACATACTACAAGTAGCCACTAATTTTGTGATGTTACACTGCCACTACGACTTACATTTCAAATTTAAATTCCTCTTATAAAATTTTAAAATTTTCTTATTCAGCCAAAAATACATTCTATAAAACTTAAAAAGATTCAGTTTCTTGAGAATCAAATATATTTTCCAATTTCCTCTTGCACACTAGAATAACAAGTATTTAATAATGACACACAGAGCAACTGCACATTTTTTTAAACTAAAAAGTGCCTAGGACATTCAACTCAAACTAACAACTTGAAAGAAAATTTAAGACAAAATTAAGAGGAAGACAGTGGAATGTTAAGAGGATATATTAAAAAATTATCTGAATCTCATCCAAATTTTATACATTGTAAAGACCTTGTAAGGGGTGGCAAATATTGGAAAAAAATATTGCATTAGAATAAAATGTTATGCTTGGCTGCATTGGGGGTTTGTTTTTAAGTTGAACAGAGAAAAGGCATCCAATTTAAGCTAACCCAAAGCCAAAAAGTTAAGATACTATTTGGAAAGTTTGACCAAATGGGGAAAAAAAATCTTAATAGAGGTATAAATAGAATAAAGCCACCAAGGAATAAAAATATTACAAGTGTTATCAAGTTATGCCATCTTTCCCAGATCAAAATTTTTGTCTTGAATACTCAGCTAAAATTGCAAAATCTAAAAAACTTTCACAGTAATATTAATCTAACAGGTATATAATAACACTGAATAAATTAGTGGATTATGCTATAAAACAAAATGACAGCCTTAAGTGCGATCCTAAGCATCCAATGTACATTTGGAAGTCAGTATGTCAATCATATTGCAATCCTGAGAATAAATAAGCAGAAAGTAATCTGTTCAAGATCCCTAACTGCTGATATTTTGCATGTGGCCATCCAAGTGCTGCTTTAAATTGTCCAAATTACATTTCCAAGATACTTACCAAATTATGCAACATCTTGCAGAAAAATTTAACACAGCGCATAAAGTGAGGTAATGTAGCATGAATTATTGTGGTCCAAATGACACAATTCTATTGTTCACACATGGATTGATTTAATTTTTGTTTCTAATATCAAAATTTTGGTATACATGTTAAAAATACATCCAATACAATAAAAACAAAGAGAGATAATAATCTGGGGACTAATACACTTAGGATGTTAATAAAATTCCACAGAAGACTTTCCTAACCCTTGGCAAAAAGCCAGATCTTCTCACCCTGTACAAAGAATGAGACTATTGTGGCAATTCAAAATTCCATGGGGAAGCTATTTCAGATAGCAGGCATCCTGGCCTGAGAAGTTATGCTGTCTAACTCCCATCAAAGGACACTGTTTTAAATATGGGTCTTGGAGCATGACTACTCTATCAAATCTTACTGGACAGGAATTGAAATATTGGGAGCAAATAGTCTTTCAGAGATCCAAATCTTATTTCATCAAGGGCTTTATGTATCACAACCAGCACTTTGAATTTTGCCCAGAAGTTTATTGGTAACCAAAGTCTCTCATATTGTAAAATGAATGTTACATGGGATATTGAGATGTGTCCGTATATGTCCATGTCGCCACATTTTGGTCCATTAACTCTTGGGGATTAATATTAGTCATTTTGGGGAACTCTGGTCTGGGGAAACTGAACATAACAGACTTACTCCTCTCCTTTCTTCACACCTAGACCCTGACAAGTGTGCCAGGACTGAATGAAGATATTCACTGCATCCAGCCTGGGTAGAGATGGAGACATTAATTTGGTCAATAATATATGAAGGCAATCAAACCGGTCAGCCCTAGAGGAGATCAACCCTGACTGCTCTTTAGAAGGCCAGATCCTGAAGTTGAAACTCAAGTACTTTGGCCACCTAATGAGAAGGAAAGACTCACTGGAGAAGAGCCTAATGTTGGGAAAGATGGAGGGAAATAGAAGAATGAGACAACAGAGAATGAGGTAGCTGAATGGAGTCACTGAAGCAGTAGGCGTGAGCTTAAATGGACTCCAGAAAATGGTAGAGGACAGGAAGGCCTGGAGGAACGTTGTCCATGGGGTCGGACACGATTTCGCAACTAACAATAACACCTCATTCCAAACTGATGGATGTCTTATCCCAATAGTTTCATGTAAATTAAAAAGGGAAAGAGGAAGCCCTTTAGTAACGTGGAAGAACTAGTGAGCTGATCTCTTCAACCTCCACCATAACAGAACTATCCACTAAAGCAGTGGTGGCGAACCTATGGCACGGGTGCCAGAGACGGCATTCAGAGACCTCTCTGTGGGCACGCGCACTGTCACCCCAATCCTAGGCCTTCAGATGGGTTTTATAAAACCTTTTTGCTTTAGGCCTCCATCGCCATGTACCAAAAAAAAGGTTCAATCAATCAGTCAATTTCAACTTCTCGTACGAAAAAAAAAAGATCTTGCAAAGTTGAAATTGATTGAATTTTTCAGTCCCACTCAGTCTGCTGTTACCACTGCAGCCACACCCACCCAATGGACCACACCCATTCAATGGGCCACACCCACCGGGCAATGCATAAGTGGGTTTTGGGTTGCACTCGGTCTCTAAAAGGTTCGCCATCACTGCACTAAAGAATAATCACTGCAAAACTGTGCTTTGTAACTAGTCCCTTAGGGTATCCAGAAGGATACTATGTTCAATGGTGTCAAATATGATTGACATCTGAAAAGACTATAAAGGACTCATTTAGGAGTAAGAGCAAGACATCTTATTTTGGTAAATCCAACATGTGTGATGACAAACTTAAAAACTATCAGGAAATGACTGGCTTACAACTTTCAGTTCTCTTACCAATTATTCTGAGGTTAAGATAAGTCCGATGTGTGACCACCTACTATAGGTGAATTAAATCTGAAATTATCCAAGATAAGCCTGTATGTATCATGTCACAGAGGCCATGAACCCCAGGTTTTTCTGAAAATTCCTTCCTAGGACATGAAGATTGAAGTACACTAGCACCAAAAGCTGGGAAGATGCCAAACCATTCTTTTCAGAGTTTCAGGAGTCTGGGAAGGGATACTATATGCACCTGAAGCCCATACAAGGAACTTGTAGAATGTTTTTCTGACACTGTGTTGATGAACCCAAAAATTCTTGGAGAGCTAGTATGCATCCATGTATTAATATGTGCACGCGACAAGGACACACTTAGAATCTCATTTTTTCCTCCTCAGGGAAGCCAATCATATGCAATAATATTAAACAGTTCTAGTTTTCTGTAAGACTCTTTCTCCTTCATTCTATGAAGATTCACTTCTGACAGGAAATTCTTAGATCCAGCTACTTCTTCCAGATTGTTTTCTTACATTTAATTTGAGAAAAACAAAACAGATAGCCAATCAAATGATGCACTCCTAATTAAGGAGAATGGTATTAATTCAAACCTTCACAAATTTGGAGATATATAAGACACTGGAGTCCATATTCAAGCTAGCTGAAATAACAAGAGAAGAAGGATCTTTGAAAAGCTGTTATATAAAGGACCAGTTTGGAACATCATTTATGCCTTTTTCAGAACCTTCCATTCAATTTTTGACTGAGTACGTTCAGCTCTCATTAACTGTTTTGATATTACAATAAATATTAATAAGTATTGTCCTGCAATGTGGTCACATAAAAAACAAATTTTCTAGCTATCAATGCTACTTTCTAGGTTGATTCTATGTTACATAAGGGAAAAACATTTTAATATTTATGTGAAACTGTCAGATGTATAGTTTTAGAATTTATTTTGAAAGAAACAGAAAACTAAAGGTTGGGAAATATGCATTCCTTCCTTGTTACTTTGTTCACTGATCAAATACATGCCGCCCTGGCAAAGTAATATATTTATCTGTGTTCCTAACTTACATGACAAATTCAGAAAAAAAATGAACTTTGTGCTGGTGAAATTGAAATAAGAAGTCATCAAAAAAATGAAATATATTGTTTGGCTGGAAATATAACTGCAAAAATGAATGTTTTATTTATCATCTCTCCAAATATGCACCCATCCAAATATGTTCAATTAGGCAATGTTGCATGCAGCAATGTGTGTGTGTGTGTGTATAAATCAATATGAATATTGGTATTTGAAAACTCTTATTCCAACATACACATTAGAATCTTCCAAATAGGTATATAAAGACACCTTTTGAGCTGACTGACACCTAATGGTTACATTCCTCGGCCAGAGTATGGAAGATGTTTTCAATTTCCTTCTTTCCCCTCTCTCTCCTCTCTGCCTGCCCCCCATCCCAATTTGTGTACCTTGTGTTCTTTTATATAAGTACCAAACTGGGCTGACCCTGTTTAAATTCCAAAGTCAAATGGTTGTTTCCATTCACTGAACTAAATGCCCATGCACTGGAATAAAGGTAAATGGAAGATTACATGAATACCAATAATATTGTTTACATTTAGGAAAAAAATTGGGGCTGAAATATAAAAGTTTATTTATTCCAATTAGAAAAGCATGAATTAAGTGTGTTTTGAATACTAAACTAATTAATAGTACAAAAGCCAAAATTAAAGCAAACCAGAGCAATCTTTTGGTGGCAAAGAGCCAAATATAAAGGGAGGGGGAGATTGCAGTAGAAGGAATAAACTACACACAGGAGTTTAGGATTGATTACACTGAATTAGAGGGATATCTATGGTGACAGATCTGAATAATAATTACAGATCAACTGTGCCAGATGCCTTTTAAATTCATACTTCAGACACCTGTAGATAAATCAGTATAAAATAAGCATCATTTTCATCACAGCTATGCTAAAAACATTTTAAATATAGTCTACAGTAAGTTCCCATGACCTAGCTTGCATATTTTGATTCTGCACCAGCCAAGTAAGAAGCCACATGTTTTATTTTTGTCAACTTCTAGCTAGCCTACGTGGCCCAGCCACACACATTTTATACAAACTGCTCAGAGTAGAAGAGGGATAATATTCTGTGACACACACTCATTTAATAATTTTAACATATAGCAAACATGCCTACTGTGCTTGCATTTTTAATTTTAATTTAATTTGCTTTTGTTGAAGCAAATATGTCTGAAATGCTGATCATAATTTGACTTTAATGTTCTGATGCTGATGATGTGGCAATCTGAACTTGAAGGAAAGCGGCTGGAAAAGTTCCTAGGACAAAATGCTGTTTGCCTGAATTCCATCTCAGATTCTGAGCTTGGAAATTTCATGATCTTTTAAAGAAAGGTTGCTTACAACATTGACATTATTTCACAGACAATGAAAAAAATAAGCATGGTACAGCTCATTACAGGAAATTCTTATTAATGAACTTATATTCATAATTATAAACTTATTACTTGTATTATCAAAGAATCAAAAAAGGACTGAGACATAAGAATGGTTCCTTTCCAATTTTTCACACTTTTAAGGTATTTATGAGAGCCACTGTAATGTAAAAGGTTAGGAGTGGATAGACCCAACTTGTAGTTCTCAGTCCATCAGAGAAACTACCTGAATGACTTTGGGCCAATAACTTGCTCTCTGTTTTAGATTGGGAAGTTGAAAAACCTCTGACTGTACCTTCACAAAATGAAGACAACTTCATCCTGCAATGAATTGATTCGGGCTGATGAGAACACAACAAAAAGGTGTAAATGTTTGTTTCTCTTAATCTTCAAGCAAATCAAAATAACCCAGCCTTGAATCTGCTCGGTATAAGATGGGACAGCCAGAAAATCTTTCAAGATTCTTGAAATCCCTGCCAGGCCTGTTTCTTGACCTTGCCTACCCTGACATAAATACAAGAACAGAGTTATTGGATAAACAAATTTCCAATTTTTAAAAAAGTTTCTTCTGCCAGATTTAAAGCCAGGAAAAGAGGGTAATGTAACTATTGAGAGACAGCGAATGAGTAGCAATCAGCAAGAACTAAAAAGCAAATGCTGTGATAGCCATAAATTATGGATAATATCTATAGTTGTGAAGTTTTTGTTTTTAGTTTCTATTTGCTTCAATTATGAAAAGTATAATTATACAACTATGTAGACCAAAAATGAGCAACCTTCATATTATAAAACCCTTTTTATAAAATCACTAAAATTGGAGGAACACAAATGCACTTAATTTCACTCCCTTATTGATTAACAAAGTGTATTTCTCTTGTACATATATTGTAGGCAATAATAAGGAATAAGACAGCTTTACAAATAAATTTAACCACAGGAATACACAGCTGCCTAGCCTCAAATCAATGAGTTGAGTGCCTTCATCCTGTAGGATAAAAGGAAGAATTATGAGTATTAGCTAAAGAATCTATGTACTCAGGATTGTATTTTTTTAAAAAAAAATGTTAAGTCATGTAAGATCCTTCAAACTGTCTCTTTATAATTGCAAATGATCTTAGGAGCTACAACAGAACTCTAAAAATACAGACCTCAAAATATTGGTCTTTGTTATAATTGTTTGCTCTATCCTTTTCTTCTGTAGACTTTGATTTACTCTTGGCAATAACAAAATAGACTATGAAAATACAGTGACATCAGATGGATATAATTTAGACTTGTTTTTTAAAATATATTTACTTAACAAGTTGCAACAATAAGAGACTGCTTCTGAATAAAGATCCTATGATTAGACTGTAAGGAAGTGATGGTGTACCAAAGAGAGGAACAAGGAAATTAAATCTTATCAGGACTTGGAAATAACAAGAAGTAAAAACAAATAACATGAGCTATGTAGTTTCAGAATTCAGTTCATTCTGAAGCTGGTGAGATAGGAATCGGGACTCCTCAAAATGCAACATGTTGTTCTATAACGACTAGTACACTCCAATCTTATGGCTGCGGAATGAAAAACAAATCTGTTAACCTCAATGAACTGTGAGGAAAAGCCTTGAGATTTAAACCCCAGAAATGGCCTACAGACAGTTCTCGAGTTATAACCATTCATTGAGACCATTTGAAGTTACAGCGGCATTGAGCAAAGGGACTTATCACTTTGCCATTGCCAAAATCACAGCCATTGCAATGCCCCCATCCTCACAATTCTGGTGCTTGGTAGCCTGCTCACACTTTTGACTATAAGGACATTTTAACTCCGACCCATCCACCTATTCCCCCACCCCAATCTATGCCCTTTTGGCCCCTGTAGCCATTGATGTCTTAGCTGATATTTCCATTTTGTTGCTCCCACTGCTGACCATGCCTTTGCGAGGCAGCCGCTGGCTGCACAAAACTTTCTTCTCAAGGTTGAACATGGAAATTTCCCCAAGAGCCCTGAGGAAGATGGTCTCACATGGCCACCAACTGCTTTATGGCTTTTATACTTGTATTTAATACCAGCACAGGCCTGCCTCATCAGCAGTGGGAGTAAGACAATGAAGGTCCAGGAGAAATGCAGGACAACAGGGGCCTGAAGTGCAGGGTGATGATCGTGACTGGGACTGGGCTAGGGCAGCTCAGGTTTCCTAGGTTTTAAGCACTACACTGCCAGGTGGCTGTGACTTCATCCTATGGTTCAGGGGTGTCTTGCAACACCAGAACCACAAAACACCAAGAAAGCTGAGTCATAGCATGGCAAGCAGACCCAAAGCCACAGTTTTGGGAGTGCTTTCCATCCCAGAAGGCAGGATGCAGGGCAGCCAAAAGAGCAGAAATGGGGGGCATAGGTCTGGGGGAGTTTGAGGCAATCCTTTACCTTACTGAGGCTGAGGTTTGGAAGGGACCAAGCTGGGAATGGCTTTGATTGGGGTGGGTTTACCAATTGGTGGAATTCAGTTAACACTGGTAACAAGGAAGTGCTGGAATTGTCATTGCTTAGCAATGCAGTCACATGGACCTCGCACTTTATAACTGCATCACTTAGTAACAGAAATTCCAATCCCAATAACCATCATAAGTCAAGGACTTTATATATCTATATAAACGACAATTTTTGTGTACTGTAGCTGGCAGTTTATATATGACTTATTTCTTATCTTCAATGTAGCAAATTATCTAGGAATATAAAGTATATAAAGAGTTGTTAAATATTGTAAATTGAAGAGAAATCTTTTTTTTATTATTAAAAATTTTTAAGTTTTACAAAAAAACAAAAATTCCCTCCCCCACACCCTCCCACCCCTCCCCTACCCTCCCCCGATCTTCCCAGAGCTGAATACAGGCTTAATTAAAAAATTTTTAAAAGAATCTTAAAACACATATAAACCATAAACAAATCTAAATACATTAATTAAACAAATTATAAAATAATTAACAACAATATGTAAAAAAAATACCAGAAGAAAGAAAAGAAAAAACAGAAAAAGAAAAAAGAAAAAAGATTTAAAAAAATCTATGAAATGTCTTAAACTTTAATTATAAATTATTCAAAAACTAAATAATATTTTTTTATATCCAACTTATATTGTATAAAATCTATCCATCTTTTCCATACCAGGAGGTACTTCTCCTACGATTGATCTTTCAAGAAAGCCGAAATCTTTGCCATTTCCGCCAAATAAGAAACTTTAAAAAACCATTCTTGCAAAGTAGGCAAAGATTCCTTCTTCCAACATTGCCCTACTAACAACCTGGCTGCTGTAATTAAATTTAACATCAATATAGTCTCTTTACTGTCGTAATCAGAAACAATACCTAACAAAAACAATTGTGGGGTAAATTTTATCCTTCTTCTAAAAATTCTTTGAATATTCCACCATATCTTAATCCAAAAAGCTTTTATATTTTTACATGACCACCAGATATGGTAATAAGTAGCATCCAAACATCCACATCTCCAACATTTAGGTTGCAAGTCAGGATACATACGAGACATTTTTTGTGGATCAAGGTGCCATCTATAAAACTTTTTATAAAAATTTTCCCTTAGATTTTGGGCTTGTGTAAATTTAACATTCCTCACCCAAATAATCTCCCAGGTATCTAATAAAACCGGTTCATCAAAATTTTGTGCCCATTTAACCATACATTCTTTAACTAATTCTGCTTCTGAATCCAATTCTACTAACACCCCATAGATTCTCTTAATATGAGTTCGTCTTTGATCTTTTATTTGTTTTAACAAATTCTCATCTTCTCTAAGCAAACCCAAATTACGATCTATCTTCCACCTCTCTACTATTTGTCTATACTGAAACCATGAATAAATAATATTTTCTTGTGTTAAATCTTCCAAAGATTTTAATTGCCAATTTTTACCATCCCATCTAAGTAATTGTGCATAAGAAACACTATCCATCTTGACTCCTCTCCTTATCCCTTCTATCGCATGCCATGGTATAGCCCATAATGAAATTTTAAAATAAATTGAAGAGAAATCTTAACATAATATGACTTAAACCCTTGGAGGAAAATGAAGTATCAGATAATCAAACAATGATTGAACTCTGACACAAAAGTCTACATTTGTATGAATACAAAATGTACCTAATTTTGTAACTATTCAGATGCAATACTCAAAATGGATAATGCTTTATATTCAAAATTATTAAATTTATACTAATTTTTAAAAATTAATAAGTACTTTGGCCTTCAATCAACTTATGCATGCCTTTTTAATTTTATTTTTGGCTCTGGAAAAAAATGACAAAATTATTTTATACTGTTGCCATATGGATATTTATGAAATCATCACAAAGTAATTTCAACTTAGAGACTGTATGGGGTTTTTTGCTAGAAGTGCCTAACTTGTTCAACTATGCAATTTACAAAGGCTAGAAATTGATTTACTAAATCAATTTTCAAAAGTCGGCTTTTGTCATTGTAAAAATTTTGGCATGTGACCCAGGGCTCCTGAAGACCTTTGGTATAACTCCCAAAGATCTCTAGAAATTACGAGTAATTTTTAATATGACGGAAAGGAAAAAAAAACTGAAATAGTTTTAAGAGTAATTATAATGAACTAGATAGAATCTTTACTATATATAAATGAAATCAAATTGAGTTTCTCATCGTAGTCATACTACCTTTTTGGAAGAGGGTTTCCTGCATGCAATTCTAAATCAAAACCCAACCCCTAGACCACAGAATGTTATAAACTCTGTTGACACAGAGTACCAACTGAACAATATATACCAACTTACAATTCTGGCAAATTGTAGAAAAGCATCCATAAAAGAAACAAAGCTTAAGTATTGTTCCTAATAATTTTTCAGAACTGTATTTAAGATCTTGTTATCTCTGTCATTTATAGGAAAAAGAATTAAGCTATTTGATTTCAAACAAACCTATACATCCAATGGAATCAAAATATATACTTCTATATGAGTAAAACGCCATGTATATTAAAAGAGGTTGCATAATTTTGGTGAGAAAACTGTTCAGATTGATACATTTATATTAATCACTTAGAAAATTAAACTTATTTGTAAGAAATCTTATACAAGTACTGACAGAAAGGGAGAAATCCATTACTTATTTTGTGCTGCCATCTAGCAATGTTTTCAAGAAATATTTGCACATGAATTCATATATGCAACCCTTCTTAAAATGTGTTCATTTATATCTACTCTCTTCAATCTTGCATATGTAAATTCAAAGAGATACCTTATTTAAATAAAATAAAAAAAAAAACCCTTCAGGGTTGCACTAGTTTTAACTTTAAAAGTGAAGCAAGAATACCTCCAGAATAACCCTTTATTTAAAAGTTCATTGTATAATTAAAAATCATTAAATTCAATATTGAAAACATACCCATACAGAAAATAGAAATAGCCAGGTTTGAGTTACTCTATTCTTAACTGCAAATACTTCAAAGCTCATTGTTATTGCTTTCATTTTGCAGCCAAAGAATTCTCCCACATTTCAAAATTTACTTACGGTAAAATAAAAAGAGATAGAATGAGGACCTGTTAGAGTTTCAATTATCAAATTATTTATTGCTAAATGCCTATGCACAAGAATTTGCTCAATTCATGGTGGGCACCTGCTTAAAGTTAGATAAGGAGATTATCTGCCATACCACACTCAAGGAGGGTTAGCCTTAGTTCTCTTTCCAGCTACATAGGGATTCTAGGCTGATTCCCCCTTTTCACTCAGGCCCCAGGTTTTCCCTCCTGCTACACGAATCAATGATTGCTGAATGAAAATGTATCAATACAAAAGTGAATAACCAATACAAAATTAGTATATCAAGTTGATTTGTACATTTAACATGAATGAAGAATACAAAATAAATGCAGGGTTCCCTTGTGTTATGAGAACTGACTTTATATAAATAATTTTCATTTTCATTCTGGATACAAAATTCACTATATATATTAAAACCCTCACTATATGTGCTATACGTTATATGTGCTAGTCCAGTAAATCTTCATCAAAGGTCTAGACACTTGTCTAGACTATTTTCTGTCTTCTCTTTTCTGCCTTCACTCACACATTTACCATCATGTTGTGCAGCCTATCTCCAACTTACTTTCATACTTGCAATAGCATTATTGTTAGTATGGTATTAAAATGTTACCTTGTCCAATCTTCTTATGCAAAAGGACTTTCTATTAGTAGAAATAACGTTGACTTATTTTGTTGCACTGAAGGTGATAAAGAATGTTTAGCCTGAGAAACTATTAATTTGTGCAAATTTACTATGTACAACAGGGTCCCCAACCCCCAGTCCGTGGACCAGTACCGGGTCACGGCATGCCAGCAACTGGTCCACACAAATAAGTAAAGCTCCATCCATGAGATGCAGGCAGCATGCCCCCTCCGATCCACGGAAAAACCTCTTTCCACAGAACTGGTCCCTGATGCCCAAAAGGTTGGGGCCTCTGGTGTACAACATAAGAATGTTAATAGAATTGGTAGTACCATGATGCAGTGTATTTCCTTCTCTGCTATGATAACCATATGCATTAGAAATCCAACTATAGAAAAGACGGAGAAAATGCTTTTACACAGAACATGAGACAAGAAAATCTGTCAAGTAACAAGAGATGATATAAAATTCAAAGTATGCCTTCAATTTGGAGCTGCTCTGTTTTAAGTTTGAGGTGCTTCTAGAAGGTATTAAACAGACCATTTCACGTATAAAACATCAGTTTTACAGTAGAAACATAATTTTCTGCAAGATTTTACTAGGTTCAAGGTGACATTCTACCACAAAATTCCTTGGATGATTTGGGAGCAGTCTCTCTAGGATCATCCTATTTCTCAGTGTTGTCAATAGAAGGATAAAATAAAGGGAAACAGCTTCCCATCTTTTTTCAGAAAAAGACAGGGTATCGATGCAAAATATTAAAAATACAATAAAAGCATCTGTTTTGTTATCTGCAGTCTAACAAAGAGGACTCCAAGAAACTCTTATGTGAACCAATTCTTTGAAAAGTATCATAGAAATGTAAAATGTGTATATGTATTATTACCCACATGTAGCCACCTGCAAAGTACAGTGATTATTTACTGTACTTTAGTATTGCCACTCCACTAATCTTCAGATTTTTTCTCTCTCCATCATTCTTCTTCAAATGAGCATTCTGAGGTTGATGCTGCTAATGCATTCATCAAAAGCAAGGCCAGAGTGTCTCACCCATAGAAGGCCAATTGTTGAAGAGTGACCAGCGGGAGTCAGCATCCTCACTAACCCTATCTAAAAACGCTGGAAGGGCTACACTTAGAATGTCCGCAATATGCTTTTTTCAAGAGGCAACTGGACTTTTCCTAGTTGCCTCTAGAAAAAAAGCACCTTTGGGACAACCGTGACCCGGATGATTGAGAATCTCCATAGACATCTACACTTAGGATCCCTTACTCTTTAAGAAGGAGCTCTCCTCTCCAAAGTTTTCCAGTCATCTGGGACTTCTCCTCCATCGCCCCAAGCCAGCATGTCCATTATTCTTACAGACGACGGAAGACCTGTGCCACATATAAAGGGCATACAATGGAGAGAAGTCACCCATCGCCTAATGACCCACCAAGAAGCACACGCCTTTACCCTCTCCAACCGCTCAACCCCAACGTTTCACATCCATAGCTTCCTTCCCTGCCAACTCGAAAGGCCACCCTATCTCTACCTCTCGGCAATATGGCAGCGGTCACAGTCAGACTCTCACCTCATTGTTGAGGTTCAAAACCTGCGCCATGACAGCCGCTCTAGGGTCTTCACCGGCACGAAAGGACAGGTCTCCCACGGGGGCGACTTCTTACCTCCGCACGCTTCCTCCCAGCAGCGCAAACGAAACTGCGCGCCTGCGCCGTTTTCACCTGCTCGGTTTCCGGAGACGCTCTTGTTTTCTCTTTATGGTTACGAAGAAAATAACGTGCCTGTAGTATGAGAATTATCCCGGAACGTTGAACAGAAGGCGTATTTGAAATAATTTTTGTATGAACGATCATAATTTAAGGGAGGCATTGGAATCAAACTATGATCAATTGAAACACGTTTCCTTAGGTATCTGAGATAGCAGCATCCCATCCCATTTTAGTGTGTTATAGGAATGCAGTTTGAGCTGTTCCCTACGCTGATTTTTATCAAGTTAACACAACATTGCCCACTTACGGTACAATCGAACCTGCATTTACACAGAAAGACATTCCGAGAAATAAAAATACTTTTTCCTACAAAAAAATTAAAGGCCAAAGTTACTGTGGTTTTGTTTCTGATGCTAATAAGAACTTTAGACTGTTTTCTCACTATTTAAAAATTATTCAGAATATGGAATTTATGACCTTGTTTTCAGTCATAAAAAAACTTGATTATTTTTGCTTTGCCTACCAAAAGGCAAATCATTCTCTGAAGAAGTGCGATTCCAACTGTGACTAGTTTGACAAAAGAGTTTTTGCCAGTTTTTAAATGAAATCAATTATATGCACTCCTGTTATAATGTGTTTTTAACCTGCATATGAAAGTTGGAAATTTAGTATTCTATATGCTCACTTTATCATTGTTCATTTCACTAATAATCCTTTTCTTATTTCGTTTTTAAAAAACTGAACCAACCACATGTTACTAATGCAAGAATATAGTAAAATATTCTTTATTGGCCAAGTGTGATTGGAAACACAAGGAATTTGTCTCTAGTGCAGAAGCTCTCAATGTACATACAAACAATAAAGTAATATATTTTATACATCAGTTCTGAAAATGTATGCATGAAATGTATCCATTGTAAGACTTTGGTATTAAAGAACTATGGTACAATGCAAAATGTGCAAGCATGGTACATTAATGAATTTATAATCCCTAGATTTTATTTTTAAAAAAATCAGGTTATCTCATGACTATCTGTGTACTAATCATTAGTGGTCCCTAGGTGGCATGGCTTAGGATAATTAGTCAAATATTTCTGTGTTGGATTGTAGATTAATGATTTACAAACCTTTGGGTGGCACTGTTGTTTAGGAATTGCACTATTTTGAATTATACATCCTGCTTTTCTCTTTTTAGAATTTATGGTTTGAATTTGTATTTTTTGGGAGACAAGGCTTGAGTGACTTGCTATGTCATAACAATTGTCTATTTAATATAAAATCCTGTGCATTGGTAGATGGATGCCTGAGACAGGTTCACTGCAGAAAATTATGATAATTGCCATCTCTTATTGGTAATTTCTAGTCTCTGACATTAAGAAACATACCGTCCAACAAACAAAATGTTGCTGTTAGCTTTGCAGTACTGTACTGGTATATTTATTTTCCATATTTTATCTATAGTGGTGAATATTCATATATACAAGCTGCAGTTGCAGCATCCAGTAGTAATTTTGCTTTCTAAGCAGTGACCATAGTTTCTTTGCAAATATATAAAATATCTTACGCTGTGATTGCAATAGCATTGCATAATTGGTGTGTCATATGTTGAGGCTACCCAGTGTTTTAAAAACAATAGTCTTTAGGTTAAATTCATCTTCTGTATTCAGCTAACAAATTATATGTGCCTTCCTACACTGGGCTTGGTGTAAGAATTGACACTGTTTAATTTTCAGCTTGTTTTTTAAAAAGAACTTTATAGATGAAATTCCTACTGCACAAAAAGGGCAGATATAATGAAAGCAATGTTAATGATACTGTTTTCTTATTTTCTTTACAGCCATACCCTGAGTTAAGGGTATGGCTAGAATAAGAAAAAAGTTATCTGTGAAATGCATTTTATTGTTTCTATAGTAGTGCAGTATTATAGCACATATGTTAATTAAGATAAGCTCGAGATGAAAATGAAAATATACAGCAGTTTTCTTTGGCAATGTACTCTAAGTCTTTGTATACAATTTCTTTACATATGTTGTTAGTGTAAATTTCTCAATTCCTCAAATAATTCAAATTTTTCCTATGCATTTTTTTGTTAAATTTTCCTGATAAAGGCTTTATAACCCTTTTTCATGCATTTTTTTTTAAAAAAAAACCAATAACAGACATAATTATTTTCAATGCTGGATCTTTGTCACAATATAATTAGATTAGCACATCTGCTCTCACAAAACTCTGTGGAAAATTTCATAAAGAAAAATCCATTGAGGATCTAAAACCTAGAGTAAATTATATATGATCACCAAATGTTAATATAGGTTCCAGTGATTTTTCTTATGCTAGATCAGTGGTTCTCAACCTGTGGGTCGGGACCTCATTTGGGGTCGAACGACCATTTCATGGGGGTCGCCAAACAATGCAGTCCGCCATTTTTCCCCCTTCTCCTTAGCTGTGCTACTCCCTTTTATCTTATTGGCTTTTGAAAGCCAATAGATTAGATTCTCTTGAATAGAGTCTAATTCTATTGGCTTTCCAAAGCCAATAGGAATTGTCCAGGCTGTCTCTGCCCTGCTGAGCCTGCCAAAAGTCCCATTCTGCAAACAGTGCTGCACCAGTTGAGTAGTTCTTGACTTATGACCGGTTGAGTAGTCCTCGACTTACGACCGGTTGGGGGTCATGGCATTAAAAAGGTTGAGAACCACTGTGTTAGATCATATTTACGCATCCCACTTTTCTGGTAAAAATAATCTTTGTTATTATTTGCACCATGTGAAAATAAAGTTAAAATCGAATATATACTGTAGGTTGTGATCAATAAGTTCATCATATGACATAAGTATGTAATATTGTAATATATGACAATCTTCCTTCCTATTTAGGTGCAATTTATTTGGATATCTAGCTGAATTCATCACAACTTTCTTCCAATAAAGCGAGTATAAGATCATCACCTAACTGCTAACTTGTGAATTAAATTTAAAAGAAAAAGCAAAGTGTTTATATTCCCTTACCAAAGTTTTGAAATATGGCATCATTTACAGAGCAACGAGGAGAGAAAGTGTCAGAGAATCTTCAGAGCATGGCAATAGAAACTGAAATAATACACAGGAACTAATAGTTGAGGAGTCGAGGACATAGTTCCAATAGTTATATTGCCTTTATCACACATATAAGAAGCAAAGAAGATGAGCTACTGCAAGCGACCAAACTATTTTTAATAGTCCCTGGATTTAAATCTTATGTCTTTTTTCTCTTGCTATTATGTGATAATGGACTTTTTGCCATTTGGCAATGGAGTACTTTGAAAGTACGATAGTCATGCTATCATTTGCAAAATTTACATCATGCATCTAAGTACAAAGTTGGAGGAGTTGATTGTCCAAGATCACATCCTAGAAGAACAGCAAGCTGGTTTTAGATCAGGTAGATCAATTAATTGGCAAATAAATATATCCCAATTTTTCTATATGCCATCATATGTGCATTTAAAGAGGGCTGTTACAGGTTAATGCAACACTCCAATCGACAATTAAAAAGCCACACACAACCAGGCACCATATAAATACCATGTAGAAAATAGCCCAAAGCACACATTCTGTTAAAGAGATGCTTCCTGAGGATGGGGTCCAGCACGTGTCCAAAAGCTGGGAAGACTAAATCTCTGGTCCTGGTGACTGACCCAGATTGGATCCTGCAATGTTCTATCCATAACAAGGGATAAGGGACCAACTCCAAATCAAACAAACACTGCCATGAAGGGGCGAGACAAAGACCCCAGGATCGGCACTTCCGGCTCACCCGGAAGAGAAAGAAGGAGGGGGCGGAGACAGGAAAGGCTATAAAAGGAGGCAGTTTTGGTGGGAGAGGGAGAGAAAAAAAGACGCTGAAGAAAGAGTCAGAAGAGAAAAGGCTTTTGTCAGAGAAGCAGTGAGAGAGAGAGAGAGAGAGAGAGAGAGAGAGAGAGAGAGAGAGAGAGAGAGAGAGAGAGGAAAGGCTTTTTGGGAGGTGTATGTGCGTGAGAGTGGGAATGATTTTGGAGGGACGTGTGTGTGAGAATGAGAAGGATTTTGGAGGGATGTGTGTGAGAATGGGAAGGATTTGGAGGGACGTGTGTGTGAAAAAGATAAAAGGCTTTTTGTGAGAGAAGCAGTAAGGAGTAAGTAAGAAGAAAAGAGAGGAGATGGGAATGAGAAAGAGAGAGGAAGGGAAGGAGGGAAGGAGGGAAACAGGAAGGAACAGAAAGAAGGAGAGGGGAATGAGAAAGAGGGAAGGAGGAAGGGAACGACCCTAACCCTAACCCCCACAGGCGCCCCCCAAGTGAGCGATGTAGAGCTGGCCACACACACCCACTCCCCCCAGACATTAACCACAATGCTGATGCCCCCTCAATGAAATCAAGTTTCAACACCCCTGATATAAAAGGACGAGGGGGGAGGGGAGAGGATATAAAAGAAAAAGGTGTGAGAAATTTGTTAAATGAGTTTTGCCCCATTTTACAACTTTTCTTGCCACATTTGTTAAGTGATTCACTGCAGTTGTTAAATTAGTAACACGGTTGTTAAATGAATCTGGTTTCCCCATTGACTTTGCATGTCAAAAGGTTGCAAAAGGGGATCACATAACCCTGGGACAGTGTGACTATCATAAATATGAATCAGTTGCCAAGCATGCAAATGTAAATCACATGATTGCAATAGTCATAAATGTGAAAAATGGTCATAAGTCACTTTTTTCAGTGTTGTTGTAACTTCGAACAGTCACTAAGTGAACTATTGTAACTTGAGGACCACCTCAAGTTTTTTTCCTTTTTTTGGTCATCAAGTTTTTGACACCTTGCTAGGCGACTGATGGTACTCGAATATTGCCATATCCTAAAAGTGGTACAATCTGTACCACTTTATATACAGTATATAATTATATATAATTATATATATAATCCAGATCTATGTGATCTCTAGATTAATGCAAAAGTTGGATGGATAGATTTGATGAGAACAAATATAAGAAAAACTATGATCATGTATAGATCATATATATAGGGTGATTTATTCATCTCTAATTCTTAGGGAACTTAAACCTGATTTCTCTTTTGTTTGTTCTAGGACATAATTAAGGTTTGAATATTGTATAGTTGCCATAAGCAACATGGCTTGTTTTAACAAAAGATTGCCGTGTCTTAAAGTCTGTCCAGAAAATGTCAATTATTGAGTTTGTGCTTTTTCATCATATGAAAGTAAGAACCTTGCACAAAGAAGTGATGACATTTTCATGGGTGATTAACTTTTAAGGTTATTTTTGCCCTACTTGATGTATATGTTACATATTGTGAGAAGCATCCTGAGCTCATAGACAATATCATCAATTCATGAAATATGCTAAAATTAAATAAAAAATAATGAAACATAGAAAAGAATACAGTCATTACCCTCCTACTCTATGAAATGAGAGAATAATACAATAATAAAACCTACCAACAAATATTTATTCTGGGATGATTTGGGAATGGGATAGAAACTAAAACATTTTATCTCTTTAGAACAAGAAATTAAAACAAATTTATATAGAAATATTATTATTCAAAATTACTTTCTCAGTTAGGACTATAGATGGTGGTTTGAGACAAAATATTGCAAACAATTGACTTTTGACCATGCATTCAGCATTAGGGTTACGGTTGCATCAGATGCAAATAACCTGGAGCAGAAGTTGAGTTCACAACACTAAGAGTTTATTCTTGCCCTATAAATTATACATAAGAATCTGAGCAACTAACAGTACAAGCTAAATTGGTGCTAGATAAGAATCCATGGGAGGTTAGACTTGGGTCTCTTGTGGCTACATAATTACTCCAAACTGATGACACATTTAACCCCACCTTCCAGCTCAGCCTGCTCAGTTCCTACAGGTTTCAAATTACAATGGTGCTAATAAAATGGAATTACAATGTGTGCCTGAAATTATAGTTGTTTCAGTACCCCTGCGGTCATGTGATCAAAATTTGGGCATATGTGAGCTCATTCTCAATTGCAACCACAAGGCTGCTTCAACTGCCCTAGCATCTATGGTCTCATGCCCCTCTATTTTGCAGTTTTATTGGCTTGAAATCCAGATTTGGTTTTATTCTTGACATCTTATTTAATCTAAGCATCCAAAGCACTGGAAGCATTAATTAAATTTAATGGATATTCAAGGTATTTAAGATATTTACTGTTTTCTTTTGCTCCCATTAAGCATTAGAAGATGCCCATGTGGCATCTTTGTTCTGGAATAATTGTACATTATACTTGGTGAGTTCTGAGAAAAATATTATATGCAAAAGACAGCTTGCAGTGTGAATAATGTCATAATTGTTGAAGAAATGAAAAGAGAGTTAAAGGCACAAATGATGATTTAGTACCTCTTGAATTAACAAAAATAATTCAGACTGGAGAACTTTCAGTGAAAGTACACAAACTTTCAGCTTCAAGCAGTAAAGGACCAGGAAAAGCAGGGCTTTTTTTGTCAGAGAACATCCAGAACGGAGTTTCAGCACCTTTTTTGGATGGAACCTTGTAGGGTAGGCAAGGCGGGTTGTATGACGTGTGTGAATTCTGGCACTTTTTTTTTTTTTTTTTTTACAAAAAATGCACTGAGGAAAAGTATCAATCAAGATAAACAAAGAGAGGAAAATAACAAGAAACCAAAACTTGGAGTTCCTAAGAAAATCAAAGTAATCACAGGAAAATTTATAACTAAAGCAGGAATATTTAAGCATACCCACAGAAGAGATTTAACAAAGCAAATGAAATTAAAGAAAAGTGAAAAGTATACATTAAAACCTCTTACAAATGAGATTATAGAGGGACAAAAATGTTTTCCTGTAGAAGACATGATCAGAAGCTTTGCCAATAAAAAGTGAGGGCCAGTGAATAGTGGATCAAGTACCCTTCCAAAGGGTCATAGGCAGAAAGATAATGCTACTTGAATCAGAAGGTTCCATAAGAGGCAAAGAGACATGATACTAACAGCTAACATGAAATAGACTATGGAGAAAAGAAGAGTATGTAGCAACAAGGTATATTTTTCTTCTATTGACCATAGCAAAACTCTTGTTTGCGTATATTATGCCAATAGGCATAAATTTATTGTGTATATCAGAATCCATGATTATTCTTCTGAAGAATCTTTTCAATGAATTGTAAAACTGAGCTTGAAGAAATAGATGGTTCAGAATATCAAAAGGCACGAGTCATCTAATTGTATAGTAAATAAAAGAATTTTAGGACCAGTAGAGTTGACAATTGAATCAAAATAAGAAGCTAGGACACTATCGGTTTGAGATAGGAAGCATTGCTTTGTTAGCTGAAAATAAAAAAAAAATATGTAGAAATGCTCATTTCTACATGAAAAGTAAAATAGAAAGAGAAGAATCTCTAGGATAACATTAAATAGAAAATAAAAGGCAATGCTGACCAAGTACATTTACAGTTTACAGAAAAAATAAAGGTGATGGATGATCTTATTTTGTGAACTAATAATAGAAGATAAATGTGACTTAAGTGGTAGATCTTTATTGCTTACCATTAACTTTCTAATCTCAAAAATTTACTAATCAGCAACAGACAATGGCACAATATGACAGGAAAATCCTGTAGAAGTTTCACTGGCACATTACTTAAAGACCTAATAATATGATCTCTATTATTCAAAGGAACATAAGGGTGGCTTGACCCCCCCCCCCCGGTATGTGCCATCATTTGTCAGCAGTAATTTATGTTAGCCAACCAGTCAATTTGTGTGTACAGAAGAAATGGACAAAAATCTGACATCAGAAATGGCAAAACCCAACAGCTTTTATGGAGACATCAAAATCCCAAGACGTTCTGTTTTTGATCTCAAAGTGATGATATTTGAGAAAAGGAATTATGAAGACTGTGAAAAATATAAGATAATATCCATTAGAAAAGTCAATATCATTTCACACAAATTAAATATAGACCTCAACCTGCTTATCAAATTACATATGGCTACTCCTTATTCAGTACAAGAATATTTGTGTATTACACCTCATTGACACTTTATGCAGTAATGTCCCTCACCTTTTCATTAACCTTTTCCCTTTCTGTCTCTTCTCCTCTTTCTCCCAACAATAATCTACTTTCTCAGAATGTGTAATTAATTCATTAGTCTTAGACATGCCACAGAACTTGTGGCCTTTTAAAATTGCAATAGGCTTAATTGCTACTCACAGAAACACAAAAAGCTGCTTATTTATAGCATTATACATTTAATTCTATCTTGCTTCTCCAAGATAATTTTTATAAGTGATCCTGATCTGTCCTTATCATTCCATCTTTCATCTATGGCAGGTGTGTCAACTTCACAACATCACGTGATGTGTTGCGATGTATGATGACTTTTTTGCTATTGCTGGCAATGGGGTAGGTGCGGTTTCACTATGATGCATCCGGCTCGTGGACCGGCAGCTTGACATCCCTGGATGGAGATTCTCAGTTATCCAGGTCATGGTTGTCCCAAAGGTGCTTTTTCAAGAGGCAACTGGGCTTTCTTTGTTTTTCCTTGAAAACATATCACTTCTCATCCAAGAAGCTTTCTCAGTTCTGAGAAAGCTTCTTGAATGACAGGCAAAATATCTTCAAGCAAAAATACAGAAAATCCAGTTGCTTCTTGAAAAAGCACCTTTGGGACATTCCATCTTTTCTTTTTGCCCATTTTAACTACTGTGTATATATAAATGTTCCTGTATTAATATGGCATATATTTGTTCTTCATGTTAGGTTTAGCATCACAATTACTACAGTACAGAAATAACAAGAGTCTCCAGGCATATTGCTTATATTACAATGAAAAATATATTTTATTATACAAATATACATTGGTATATTTAACTACAGATGTTTTAATACATGTTCAATGCTAAGTAAATGCCAATTCTTACGAGTCAAAGTATAAAGACTTAGTCCAACTGAGGTAAACTGGTACCAAGTACATACTTCAATTTGAAGAACTGGAGTGTATCCTCAGGTGGTTGATAGTGAGATGGACTGCAGATATGAGGGTTGGCTATGATAAAAGTGAGATAAACAGGAATTAAAAAGCAGTCACAAACTCTGAGCAGCATTGTCAGCAGGATGTAGTGAACTGTTGGGTCAGAAATTAATTCTATATAATGCCACAATAATCTAAAGATGGCATTGTGACAGGATGAGCTGAGACTATCTTAAAATGTAGCCCATTTTGCTGACTATTGGCGATGGTGTAGTCATAGCGCCAAGAGGGAATACTCTATGGCCAGACTGTCACAGGTAAAGTTGCTGCACTTCAGTTTATTGAGGCACCGGAAGGAACAAAGGAATGCAAGCTACTTTTTCACATCTGTCAAGAAAATTCATTGAGAAAAACTCAATAAAAATGTGTTATTGAAGAACGAGACCACTATATCTGGAGATAACTATTTGGCTATTGGAAAGCAGCAAAAGTTTTATCAAATAGGTCTAGGCATTCTGACATGTATGGATCAAAACCTTCAATAAATTCAGTTGCTGAAATATCCAGAACCAAAATAGACATTTGGAGTTCGCTGAAAACATTTATAGTGGAAACATGGAATATCTGCAGTATGAACCAAGGAAAGCAGGATATTGTTAAAGCTGAAATGATATAGACAAGAATAAAATTCTAACAAGAAATGAATAAAAGCTAAAGAAGTAGTTGAAGGATTTTATGAAAAATTACAACAAGCAATAAATAAAAAACCAAAGAAGTATGCTATAATAATTGTTGGTGAATTTAAGGAAAACATTGGACATGAATCTTTATTGGAAATGGAAAATTTGGATTAAGAATCCACAGTGATGCAGGGCAATGATTGATAGACTACAGCATAGGAAATGGACTGTGCACTGCTAATGTTTCAGAACAAAACTCAACTCCACAGCTGGACCCAAATGAAAAACACTGTATTCAAATAGATTACATCTAATGTAGGAACAGATGGAAAAGCTCTATGCTGAATTGCAAAAAGCTGCCAATTGCTGACTGCAAATCAGATCTTCATCACAGAAATACACATCAGTCTGAAAAAGACTAGAAAAGATATAAACCCATCAAGATATAACCTGGAATCCTTTGCAAAAGAATATAATATTGAGGTTGGAAACACATTCATAGATCTAGATCAGAGAAGAAAGAAGTTAAATGATTGTAAAAGAGAAAGACAAAAAGCACATATGGTAATAAGAACCAGAAGGAAGTGAAGAACACACTGGTTATCAAAGAAGTTCATAGAAATAGCTATGAAAAGGAGGTTGACAAAAATCAGAAAATATGATACATATTCTCCAAAAGAAGAGAAAAGAAATTAAATAGGTATATCTGAACTCAAAGTATACAAAAATAGTACAAAATAACAGAATGGGAAAAACAAGGAAACTACTTCAAAAAACAAATCAGAGAAATCACAGAAACTTTCCAATCTCATGTCAATATCATATGGGACAATCAAGGAAATAAATTAATGATGGAATATAATATGAAAAAGAGGAAAGGAATACACAGGAAATGTATACAAGAAGACGTGGTCAGATGGCATTTAAGAGAACCAATAATGTTTGAGGAGGAAGTCAGAGGAGTTATAAAACAACTAGCAAATTGGAAATCCACGTATTGCTCTTAAAGGCAATTGGCATGGAAATCACAAAGATTATCAGCCAACAAACATGGGGAGAAAAAGCCCCAACAGACTAACCAAAAGACTGGAACAGATTGGTCTCTATCCCAATCCTTAATCAGGGAAATTTAAAGGAATATTCTAATTCCATGACAATAGCCCAATTCCACACATCAACAAGATATAGCTGAACATTTTGCAGAAGAAATTAGAGCCTTGTAGAGACAGAGATGTGGTAATTGAACAAGCAAGCTTCAGAGAAAACAGGAAAAACAAAGCAAAACAATATAATTAATATTATGTGGATGATAGAAAATAAAGAGAATATAAAAAAGCTGCTTTATAAACTGTTCCAAAGCTTTTGGTAGGTTGACCATTCAAAATTTTAAAAGTATTTCTTAAGCAATGAGCACAGCTTAGCACCTGATTCTTCTGATAATAAATCTCTACAATAGTGAGCAAATGACAGTGAGAAAAGAATTTGGTAAGAGTGAATGGTTACTATCATAAAAAAATCAGTCAGGTTGCATTATATCACTATATCTTTTCAGTTTAAATATTGAATACATCATACGGGTCATAGGCCTGAAACAACTAAAGGCTGGCGTCAAAATCAGTGGAAAGAACCTGATAATGCTACCTTGATTGCAGAAACTGAAGAAAACCTAAGAAAAATCGTTCTAGAAGTAAGACAGGACTGCATTTTTTAAATATTTCCTTGAAGATAAAAAATAAGACTATGTCAAATGGAAAAGTAGAAGAATTTAAAACAAATAATGAAATGATAGAATTAATTAACTGGTACAATTTTCTAGGCTGCAGAACTGATAAAGATGGTGACTGCAAAAGAGAGCCAGAAATGAACAGAAATGGCATTGAGGGGTTTAGAAAAACTTCTTTAAAATTCCAGTAGATGACAACACTAAAGTATCTGAGACACAACCTTAAATAGTGCAAGCAAGGTAAACACCCTAGAATGGGGTCCCCAACCCCAGACAGTGATTCATTTGGAGTTGGGCCACGGAAGCAGGAGGAGATGTGCACACGTGCGCACGCTTGACCACCGCTCACATGAAACCATCCCCATCCCCCCCCCCAGTCTGCAAAGCTTAAAAGATTGGGGACCGCTGCCCTAGGAACTTAGGTAGTGTTACTTGCCTGAAACTGTGGGGAATTCCAAGACTTATTTTAGAATGACTTTTACTCCATAATGCCATCTGTATTTCCATTCTTTAAAGTTCTCTAAGATATATAGAAAGAAGGTAAGCAGAATCCTGCATTTTACTTCCTCTCTATTTACCTTCTAGATTACTATTGCTTTGTCCAGCCTTGTCTCTCATTTTTAGTGATGGATTTCTAGGTCAGGTGATTTCTCACACCCCTTGGAATTGTTCCACCGACTTGTATACTGAGGAGTTTTTTGAGATGACTATAACCATAACAATAATAATTATAATTCAAATCAAACATATTGTTGAAGAAAAGTATATATTAGCTAATAATGGAAATCATAGTCAAGAACAAGCATTGATGCACATTACAGATTGAAACTTATTGAATGTACAGGAAACACAAATATTGCAATAATATAATAAAAATACAAAGAGAACGCTGTCAAGAAAAAGCATTACATGGTTAATTGCTATGAATGACTGAAGGGAAAAATGGAAGGGACAACTGGAACATTAAAAAAGAAAGTTAAAGCTTAATTTTGGCTTGTCAAGAACAAGTTATTTGAACTAGTGCAATCAAGGTCAGAATTGAAAGATCATCGAATGATTCAAAGTGCAGATTATGCAAAGAAGCGGAAGAAACAGCTTCTATATTCAGCTTGTGCAGGAAGACTGCACAAATCGATTATAAACAATGACATAACATGGTTGCCAAAGTGATTCACAGGAACATCTGTAAAAATTATCATGTACCAGTAATGAAAAATTGGTATTCCAACTGTCTCATGCTTTCCAAGAATTTTACTATTTCTTGGGGAAAGAGTTTGCCTATCATGAAATTCTGAATCAGCTAAAGAGATAGCTTTATGAGAGAGTGATATGTATGCAGGGATAGCATTTCTTCTTTAAATTAGCTGCCTTTCCGTTTATATGCTCATTGGCGTCTAAGGGAGTTAACAAGTTAAATGAGCAAAAAGCCATCTTTATTGCAAATGGTTCCCTAAATTTACTTTCTTCATTTCATATCATTGAAAACTCTAAGTGATATCCTTCTGGTGTTGGTGCCAAGTTAATCGAAATTTCATTTCTATAATAAAAGCCCATAACTGGAGCAGTCAGCTAGGAAGTCAAATGCATAATTAAATATTTAAGGCATATTTCTTTTCAGCCCTCCCATGAATATATCAAAATTCGTATTTAATACCTCAGCAATTTTACTGATTTTATATTTTTGCAACTTTTAATAGTTGTTGCAATCTTTCTCCACTTTTACTCATATTATTTTGTATACAGTAATGAAAGTGTGGGATTGAGTATTCATACCTACATTTCCATCTCTAAAATACTGTTCTGGAATGTGGCATCAACATCTATTTATTATGTTTTTACAGTCTCTCTTTTTAGCATCTGGTTGTTAAACTTTATTATTCTGCAAAAATAATAAAACAAAATAACCTGGATTTTATATATAATTTATCAATTAAATCTGATACTTTGGTCTAGGAGCAGTAGAATATGTGTTTTACAAGTGATTTTGGAGAAATTGTGCTTTAAGCAGGATGTAATCTAACAAAATTATATTTGTGGTTCATGCTTCATCATTAAAACAAAAGTTCCAAATAATTTAATGCGGTGATATTGATAAGACATTCCTTACTTTTTGAAGGACGTATGTCTTAAAGAATCATTTATGTGACTTAAGTTAGGCATAAGGGAAGGTCTCTCAAAGAAGCCTCAGTCTTTGGCTATGTTGATTTCTGAGACTATGAAAGATGACGTCTAGCACATCCAGAAGACATGCAATTTTGTGAGTGTTGCCTTTTAATTTACAGTAGATAATTGTGTGAAACTAATTATAGTGCCAGGAATTACTTTGGCTAGAGGGGAGGAGAGGGGAGGGGGCAACCACGTGTCATTATTTTCATTGCCTCCTGACTAACGTGATTTAGTGAGCAAATATGCCTATGATATTCCAGTGGAGTCACTATGCTAAATATACAGCAATGGATTTCAGAAATAGTGTCTGAAAATCTGTGAATTTAGAGCAGCTGTTTTTTATTGCTGTATTTGCTTGCTCTGTCTTTTCTTATCACCTAGTCAATTTCATTCTGATCTAAACTAGGATCTTGATTCATATGTTATTGTAATAACATTTAACACATGAATGCCAAGATTTGTTTTCAGTTTTTTTCAGAGATAAAAACAAAAGCAGACTTAAATAAACTGAGTATTTAATCAGATAGAAAGTGAAATATTGGTACACTAATTTTAAAGGATATGCAGTAAGTACATAATTTAGCGCAGGGGTGTCAAACTCGCAACGTCATATGACGTGTTGCAATGTATCGTGACTTTTTCCCCATTGCTGGAGCTGGAGTGGGTGAAGTTTCAGCATGACACATCTGGCCCGTGGGCCGGCAGCTTGACACTCCTGATTTAAAGGATGAATTCATAGTCAAAGCCATTCTACCCTATGTACTAAATAAAGAAGTATGAACAACAACAATAATTATATTATATATCATGGAAGGAAACACCCAAATGACTTCAAAATACCGAAGACTGTCATTCTCATAAATCCATTAGCCATGCAGGATGAGATTATAGGAAGTGAACTTCAAAATATCTGGGGAGCACCCTACTTCTGCCCTATCTGTGTTCTGTCTAGATTTTTTTTAATGATTTTTCCAATCTACCAGTGGAATGTTAGGCAATTAAATAATTATTTAATCTTTTCATAGACTGTAGCTTTAAATATCTCACATGTATTAACAACTGGTTTGAGAATTTAATATACACAAGTAATAGTATTGTATCACCATAACACAAGCTCCATGCCTTACATATAATGCATGTACAAAAGAGAAAAGGCTTCTTGCATTGTGTGATGTGAAAATCAGTTACATTTTCAAACTATTAATGACCAAACTATTAATCTAACCAGTGCTTTTTTTGTTAAACAAAACAAAACAAAAAAGGTGCCAGAACTCACACACTTCATACAACCCGCCTTGCCTATCCTACAAGGTTCCATGCAAAAAAGGTGCCGGAACTCCGTTCTGGATGTTCTATGAAAAAAAAAAAAAGCCCTGAATCTAACTATTAAGCTTTTCAATACATTTATATTGGGTACACACCCATGTAGCAACTTTTGGTGTCTTAGTATTACATGGGATTCTTAATCATGGTATATCTTAAGTAGTGTCAGAATTGCAGCAACTTCATAGTTAGATCTTTGTGCAGCTGCCCTAAATATCCTGAGATTGCAGTATTTATTTAGACGATTAAATCTTTAACCTTTGTCTAATTCCATCAACCCAGGCAGACCATTAAAAGTTCTTGGACAAGAATAAATATAGAAAGGCTTTCTGTTCCAGGTAAATTTTGTCTGGGAACAATGGTTTCCTAAGTTTTCCTATGTATTTGTATCCTTTGGATATGACTCCTGCTTTCACTTTTATAATTCAAAGTTGCTCTGCTATTCTTAGTTTGGGTCTCAGTTTTTGATTATAATTTCTAGGCTACTAGTCTTGCAAACAATCCTACAAGTTTAGCCTACATGTAAAGTTAACATGTCATATTTTAGCATTTTTATTTGTGAGGACATTATCAAATTCCAGTCCTCCCCCAATTTAATAATTATTGAGTATTGCAAGTTGAATAGTTTTTCCAGTTTCATAAAGTTCCTTTTAAAAAAAGAAGCATTTTAAACTTCAAAATATGGGTAGCAAATGTGATTCAGATGCAGTCAATTCCAAAACATAACTGCTAGATGAGAAAAGGCTCTAAAATGTGAGGTGTCTATTCTGATATAAGAGAAAACTGACTTGAATTGCAGGATCAAGATGAGCATAGAGGAACATGAATTTATTTAATTTGTTAAAATAACTGAGTGCCTGTTCACAGTGCTTTTTTTTGTTAAAAAAAAAAAAAGGTCCCGGAACTCACATACGTCATACAACCTGCCTTGCCTACCCTACAAGTTTTACCTTTGTAGTTACACTAAAAATTGAAGGGTTTTTTTTTTCATCTAAAAGACTAGGATTTTGTTCAAGGTAAGTCAATACTATTAATGTTACCATGCACTGTGTGGCTTTAAATTACAAGAAGGCATTTTATTAATCTTTTGGGACTTTTACCATTGGCATACCCATTTTGTTTAATGTGGAAATGTCAGCTTTCTATCTGGAATGAAATTAGCCCAATAAAACAAAACTTGGTTTCTTGTAAAAGATTGAATTATTTTTAAGAAGTTGTCAAACAAGGTGGAAAAAATTATATTTTGAGTTTAATATGGATATTGACTTGAAACAAATTAAGATTGAAACTTTTTCAGTGAACAGATTACTTTTAATTTACCTTTAAGTTAAACCCAATTTAATAAATAGATCTGATTAAACCTCATACTGTAGGTCTACCTTTACATCTGACCAATACATAATTAATATATATTATTATTAATAATAATACCTCCAAATCACATTGGCTTTATTCTTATTCTTCCCCTCTGCAGTTTGAATATAAAGTATAAAATACTAAAAAGTGATTTTCGTAGACATCCCAGCCTTTGAACTACCCAGGGAACCGAAATAGCAAAGTTTTGCTGTCAGGCAAGCTTCCACGCCAGCTGCCTTTCTTTCCTCTTGCTTCGCCTCTTTTTAACCTCACACCCCACCTTCTGTAAAGGAAGGCAAAAGGCTCACTCACCCTCTCGTGAAAGATGGCCTCCATATTTATGTGTCTCCCACCACCACCATCGGTTTCTATACCCCATAGTCTGACCCAGCCAATCAAGCCACACTCTGGCTATGCTGCTCTGGCACCTCATGGCTCTTCCTAGAGGAGACAGACAGCACCGGAGTGGACCCCACTCGCACTGTACCACCAACGGGACATTTTCAAAAACAAACGAGGATCGGAAGGGAAACAATAGGAGAAGAACGCAACTCTGGAAAATCCATCAAAAAAAGGTGCCGAAATGCTGTTCCGATGTGTTCTATGACAAAAAAAAGCCCTGCCTGTTCATATAACCTAGAAAATGAACCTATCAGTTTGAAATTGCAATATTCCTTAAGTTCAAGTGAGTGGAATGTGGAAAGAAAAAAAATTCTGGACTCTAACTAGAACAGAGGTCTCCAACCTTTGGGGCACTGGAGACTGGTTCCATGGAGAGAGGTTTTTCTGTGGGCTGAACGGGGCATGGTTTCATGTACTGCCTGCATCCCGCTTTGCATGTTTGCACAGGGGGCTTTGCATGTTTGCACAGACCAGTTGCTGGCATGCACAGCCCAGTAGGGTCTATGGACTGGGGATTGTGGACTCCTGAACTAGAGTACAGGTAGTCCTTGACTTGCAACAGTTCATTTAGTGACCATTCAGTAAAAGTACAACATTACTGATCATTTTTTACACTTATGACCATTGCAGCATCTCCATGCTCTTGTGTAATTCAGACTGTTGGCAACTGCCTCACATTTGTTATGGTTGCAGTGTCCCGGGATCATGTGGCCATCTTTTGTGACCTTCTGACAAACAAAGTCAATGGATAAACCATATTCACTTAACATCCATGTTACTAACTTAACAACTGCAATGATTCCCTTAACAACTGTAGCCAGAAAGGTCATAAAATGGGGCAAAACTCACTTAACAAATGTCTCGCTTAGCAATGTAAATGTTGGGCTCAATTGTGGTCGTAAGTCAAAGACTACCTGTATTGCCTGCCAACAAATTGCTCCAATAGGCCAGCCAAGGCATGAACTAATTGCTCAGCCATCTCACTAATAGTATGTGCACTAATTCTTCAGGTAGTCAAAAGGTAAAAGTGATCTGCCAAAAAGCTTTGCTTTACTAGAGAAGCTACATAAATCATGAACTTTTATTTTGCCTTAATACAATTGTTAAAAAAAATAAGTACCTCCATTTCTTTGATTTTTTTATCATTTTTTTCATATCCTTTTAGGTACTGCAACCAATATGATACAAGACACCAATATAAACAGCCAATAGCTAAACACAAATAACAGTTTACACAGATGGAAAAGAGGCAAGATGATTTCATAGATGGAGAAATGGGGTAAGGAACCAATGAGAAAAATTAACCAGGAGATGAGGTAATATGGAATAGCACCTTAAATTTAAAAGGAAAAATGTAGAGGAGGTGCAACTGATTGTCCTCAGTCAATTGGCAGAAGATATGATCAGAAATTCCCTAGAGAGCAGACTGTGAATGATCTCCAATAGAGAACAAAAAGACCATCATTTCTTCAGAAGCTGTGTGAGTGCAGACAAAAGAAACTATACAAATTCATCAGAGACCAGGTCAGGTTCTTGTGGTTTTACCAATGAAAGTATTTTAAGAAAGTTTCTGATCTATAAAAGGTCCCAGATCTTGAACCACTAGTACAGGAAACTTCTGGATCTATTTTAGTTTCATTAAATTAATGTAGCTATGTTCTAAAGCTAGTATGAAAAGTTGAAAAAAAGATTAAAGAAATGGATAAGAGCCTTTATATAAGCTTACCAAAAAGAAAACTAAAGAAAAAGTCCTTCTGATTTGCATGTATGTATGTGTGCTTGAGGTTTTTTTTATTATACTGTGACAGACAAAAAATATTCAGAAAATCTTATTAGTATTTTTCCTCCAGTTATGCAATTTATCTTGTAATATAAATTCTGTGACCATTTTATAATTCAAAAACTGAGAATGAAATCTCTCTCTCTCTTTCTCTCATCTATCTATCCGTCCGTCCGTCCGTCCGTCCGTCCATCATCTCTCTCTCTCTCTCTCTCTCTCTCTCTCTCTCTCTCTCTCTCTCTCTCTCTCTCTCTCTCTCTCTGTCTCTCTCTCTCTCTCTCTCTCTCTCTACTTACCTGCCTACCTATCTTCATCCAAATGTAACTGGGAAATTTATGTTGCCTGGGGAATTATGGAAGTTGAAATCCACACATCTTAACATTGTGAAGGATGAAAAATATTATTAGAGAAGAATGGAAAAAGATTGAGACATTAGGATAGGTAGAGGCAACTGGTAATTGATTTTTATTTTTTTAATATAAATAGAGCTTGTTATTAATAGATGCTCCAGGCATAGTACGTAATATAGCTTTGATGGTGACAATTACTCAAATAGTTAGCTTCTGGGATATGGTGTATTATTTCAGCTTTCTTACATCTCTCTCTGTTTCTCTTTTTTAATTTCAGAAGTCCTGCCATCTTTTTCTGCTTCCCTTATCCTTTGTGACCTCTCAGCAGTCTTGCCAACTGAAAATGAAATGGACATATTATTCTTTTGAAATACTGAACCTTTTTTCTTATTTGGCAGTATTCAGTCTACACGTTTTTCTTCTCAAATGCTATATCTGAAAAAGGCATCTTTAAACATGAGAATTTAGGAGAACCTCAGGGCATCCACTCTGAGTACTAGCAGTAATAGCCTGACTGTAGAGATCATTATAAAAAATTGTCTATAATTTACCTATTAATAAGATTGATAGCCTATGGCACTCATAAATACACACTGGAAGCTCACAAACCAGAGGAATAACATAATAAATAAGAAGAATAATGCAATACTTATATTAGAACTAACTACACTTGGTATCAAGACCCAAACACCCTTTAGAACAGCTTGCTTTTCTGTTGCTTTTGAAAGCAGACAACATTGGAGCTAATCATTCCAGAGAGTGTCCCCATTATGGTACAGCATTTTCTTTTGGTTTTCATACACACAGTCACAGATACACACAGATACATAGAGAAACATCCTTCTGGAAACAGGGACAATGATATATTTCTTGCTCATGACCAAAATTGTCAGTAACACTGTGGATTGAAAAAAAAAAAAGGTCAACTCAAGAATCTCCAACATTATTAATTAATGATTCATCAACAGCATGTTTCTTAACTGATGGAAATGATCTTGTTTGAATTAGGATTTAGATTAAGGCCTAGATAGTCTTATGGAATGAGCATATAATTGGAGATGACTTGCCTTGCTGGCAACTTTTTCCTTGAAAGGATGGAAGAGTACAATACACTATTTGTACTGAATATGGAAAACAGCACTAAAGAGTACTCATGGTGAGGGTTCACTGTCAAAAGCTGGTAAGCAGTGATTCAAAGACCAAATTGTTTATTAGTGTACCAGCAAAATCCTATGGATATCATTTACTTGGACTTCAGTAAGGCATTTGATAAAATAGACCATAACTTACAACTTGATAAAATAGAAAAAAATGGATTAGACAGCATTATCATCACCAGATGGATTCGTAACTGGCTGATCAACAGTCAACATGTAGTCTGTAATGGAACTGCATCAACATGGAGAGAAGTATGCAGTGGAATACCCAAAGGTTCTGTCTTAGGCCCACTACTATTTAATATCTTCATCAATGATTTAGACTAGGAGACAGAAGGAGATCTGAACAAATTTGCAGGCGACATCAAACTGGCAGGATTGGCCAACACTCCAGGCTCAAGATACAGAAGGATAAAAAAAGAAATAAAAAAATGGAAAAAATATCCTGTCATGTCTCATACCACATACAATGATTTGGTAATGTGAATATTCTCAGGAAAAACTGCTTAGAGTGAAAGAACCTGAGTAAGAGAAGTCTTAATAACAACTTAATGGGAATCTATAATTATCACACCAAAAAATAGTTTCCTTGGCCCTCTCTTCAATGTCATTGTAGACATCAGTGGATATCTTATAGCTGTCACACTTGTTGAATAACTTAAAAAGTAATTTTATAGCTTTAAAGCCTATTAAAGTATTAATACCTAATAAAAGAGAAATAAAACAATCTGCTCCATCTAGTGACAAGAAATTTGTTTTATGGCTATGCAGCATTTTAGTAGCAATAGAATGATAATTGAGGAAAAAATCCTTTGCATCTTCTTAAATCTTTTCTGTTATCGGGGTCTCTTTATCTGCATTACTGACTCGTTCTCTCCTCAGAGTAAAAAGAAAATGGTGGTAATTCATTCACTAGAGAGGAACATTTTTAGAAATGTTAGTTCCTCCTTCAGGACCTAGTGCTTCCCCAGTTTCTCTTTCCCTTCTTCCTGATGTTGCTGTTATTTGGCACTGTTGCATCACCATTGCTGTTTTCTGGTCCTTGTCTAGTTGATTGGCCAGTACATGCTTGCCTGTCTTGATCTGGAAGTTCCACAGAATCTTAGTTTTCCTATGCTTCACAACCTTTTGTGGGATCTTCCATCTAGCCCATATTTTGTACACAATGCCAGCTACTTGATTGTGCCATTCAATATATGTGGTTCCTGCTTGCATCTTACACTCTGCCACTATGTGTTGCATTGTCTCTGAGGCCTCTCTGTGTAGCCTGCACCTTGGATCCTGTCTAGTGTGGTAGACCCCTGTTTCTATGGATCTGGTGCTTTGTGCTTCTTCCTGTCTGCTATGATCAGTGCCTCAGTGCTGTTTTTCAGTCCAGCCTTTTCCAGATACTGGTAGGATTTGTTTGCCACCACAGCTTTCGGTTGATGGTACATCCAATGCAGGGTCTTATCTTGCCATGGATATTCCTCTGATTGATTTTCCTCCCACATCTGCTGCTACCTCATGCTTTCTCCCAGTAACTCATCTTTGGATGCCATCTTACTGATATACATCCATTACAGTGGATTTGACACTCACCAGACCTTGATTGCCCTCTTTCTGCCTGGTGTACAATCTCAGGATGTTGGACTTGGGGTGTAAACCTCCATATATTATGAGGAACTTCCAGATCTTTACACTGGCATGTTTGATGTCCTTTTTTGGCTAGCTCCGAACCTAGACATTGTGATTTATAAAACATGGTTTATGGCTTAATCTAGCTAATTGTAGTTCATCCAATAAGCCATTATATTTCACTAAATGAGTAAATTTCTGTCTTTTTCTTGTCATATGTTTAGTAATATATATTTACAAGTTTATATATTTGCATATTTTTATATATTTCATGGCATCCGGCCTTCTCAATTCCTGGCAAATAGATGGGGAAGAAATGGAGGTAGTGACAGATTTTATTTTTCTGGGCTCAAAGATCACCTCAGATGGGGACTGCAGCCAAGAAATTAAAAGACGCTTGCTCCTGGGGAGGAAAGCTATGGCAAATCTAGACAGCATACTAAAAAGCAGAGACATCACCCTGCCAACAAAAGTGCGTATAGTCCAGGCCATGGTTTTCCCAGTTGCAATGTATGGCTGTGAAAGTTGGACCATAAGAAAGGCTGAGCGCAAAAGAATTGAGGCCTTTGAACTATGGTGCTGGAGAAGACTCCTGCGAGTCCCTTGGACTGCAAGGCGTTCAAACCGGTCAGTCCTAGAAGAGATCAACCCCGACTGCTCTTTAGAAGGCCAGATCCTGAAGTTGAAACTCAAGTACTTTGGCCACCTAATGAGAAGGAAGGATTCACTGGAGAAGAGCCTAATGCTGGGAAAGATTGAGGGCAATAGAAGAAGGGGACGACAGAGAATGAGATGGCTGGATGAAGTCACTGAAGCAGTAGGTGTGAATTTAAATGGACTCCAGAAGATGGTAGAGGACAGGAAGACCTGGAGGAACGTTGTCCATGGGGTCGCGATGGGTCGGACACGACTTCGCAATTAACAACAACAATATTTGCAGTATTGCAGACTAATTCTGCTGATTGCTGATTGCCAACAATTTGGCAGTTCGATTCTCATCGGCTCAAGGTTGACTCAACCTTCCATCCTTCTGAGGTTGGTAAAATGAGGACCCAGATTGTTGGGGGCAACAGGCTGACTGTAAATCACTTAGAGAGATCTGTAAAGCACAATGAAGTGATATATAAGTCTAAGTGCTATTGCTATTTGTATTACAAGTTGAGAATCTGAATCTTATTTCTTATGTATCACAATTTACATTTGTTTTTGTGAAGTCTGTATTTAGTTAACCTTAACAAGAGCTATTTTGAATTTTTCCCTATGTAGTTAAAGGAATATGTGTGTACATGTGTTTGTGTGTGCATGTGTGCTGTAAATAAATATCAGAAATAACATCCACTGTCAGTAAAACTAATGCAATATTTATATATCTATTACATGACTTAATCTCAAATTCCGTGTGAACTTTATACATTATTCAGTGTTCAGTCAGGCTAACAAAGTTATGGTTTCAATAAATGATGTTAATTTGTTAATGGCACTTCAGCACCTTTCTGAAACCAAGTTAGTTAAAGATTCTTGTTTCCTTTGAAGCCACTTAATACTTTTTGGCATAAATATTTCTGCTATAATTAAAAGGCCTGGGGTCTGTGAAAAAAAGGTCAGTATTATTTAGCAAGTGGATATATTACCAGAATTATTTTTTCTGCTTGATAGCAAGAGGATTATACTTTGTTTTATAATTAAATTATTTTAAGTTGGAATTATGTTCTTAAACATTTTGTAATTTATAATAATGTAAAAAATAAGCTCCCTTTTCTTCTCTATTTTTCTGAATTTTCATCCTAGAATTTCCATCACCCAGATTGATATCCATTGCATATTCATCGCAATTCCTTTTGAATGGAATTTGCTTTCCCAGGCTCATTCTGATATACAGCATACCAGGCAGTAGGTTTTTGGGAACATTTCAGCTATTGCTATGATAACTAAACCTTCAGGATCACATGTAGTTCCAGAAGCTCTGAATGGGGTTAGGGCTACCAGATTTGGTTTGTAAAAATTGTGGCATCATTAAATGGCAGAAAAGAGATGCAGAAAACAGTAGCTTTTTATTTCTACCTAGTGGCCATCTGGAAGCTCTAGATATGGTCCCTAGAACATTTTTTTTCCAAAATGACTACAGCTGTTGTAGATTTTAAAGGGTTTTTTAATCTTTCCTTTACTATTTTTTTAAAATAAATTACTCAAGGTAGCAAATATACAGTACTTAACACTCCTTTCTTTTTACCTTGCTTTATATGGCCTCCAAGAGTCATATGTTTGAATGGGATGTCCAAAGAAGCTGATTAAATAAGTAAATAAACAAATAAAAAACCCTTTTTAAGCATGTTTCTCCAACCCATGTCTTCAATTTCAATTTCCATCTGATGGTTTTATTTCCATTTTTTTCTACCTTATTCTTTTTTCCTCTTCAGTTTATGCTTTTTCTTTGAGGGAGATGGGTGGCCTAGAAATATGAAATTAATAAATAAATAAATTCTGGCCCATTCTTACTTCTCCCTGAGATTTAGCTGCTTTTAGCTGAAGAATCTGTCTCTTGCGCTGAGTATGATAGAGCATGGAAGAATCAAAATTGCTTTTTATCCCTCTTCCATTACACTACAGTTTTGTACAAGAAGAAACCTATTTTCAGACATAGAGAACTGAAGATATTCATTTCAAATGTTTCACATGAAGACTTTTTTGTCATTAAAGTGCTATTTTTACTAAGACAAAGGGGAAATCCCAGAATTCCCCATGTCATGGCTGGCTGGCTGGGAAATTCTAGGAGTGATGTCCACAAGTTTTAAAGTTTCAAGTTTGGAGAGCCCTGATTTAGCTGAAAGACAGTGACTGAATATACTTTATTTGAACCTGGGCAGTAGTGGGATTCAGCCAGTTCGTACCAGTTCAGCAAAACTGGTAGCTAATTTTTTGTTGCCCAGGCCCAGAATGGACTTCTGGAAGTGGCATCCACACAGAGAACTGGTTCACATATTTGAATCCCACCACTGAACCTGGGTCTTGTGAGTCCTAGGCTAACACCTTAATTGGGATCCCATTAATGATTCTCACTGAGAAACATCTACTATTTCTGCTATCCTTTGATAATGTTGACTGAGATGCTCTTGCTTTCTGCATTATCCTTCAGTGTGATCCTTGATCTTGCCAACTGGCTTTTATGATAGTTGAGTTCTTATTCCTAGCTCTCCTCAGATTTCTGACCAGGACTGAAATCTGTTTACAGATAAATCAGAAAGCCAAATTAGAGAATCCTTTCCTTTGTAGCCATAGATATCTTCCCACAGGGTAAAGACTGTCCAAAGTCATCCTTCCATGATAATCTTAACAAGTTTAGAAAGATTAGATACCATTAGGTTTTTTTAGGTTTTCAAAATCAGGTCCAGCATCTAGCACTAGTAAAACATGATTGTTGTTGTTGTTATTATTACTATTTTATGAAATGTTTTAAATTTCATTTAAGATATGGGCTGTAAAAGACATATTGACTTCAGATAATACAATATATCACTTCATTACTTACAATGTAGAAATATTACCAAGAAATACTGCCTACACTTAGTTTGCCAATATATAAAATTGTTAAATGGAATATGCTAGCTAATAAGACAGCAATGGACAATGTTGTTGATTTATTTTTTTAAATCAATGGGATGTTAGCATGTTAAACAGAAAGAAATCAAAGCTGCAATGATTGTTTGGCTCCTAAAGACTGAAGAGGAAACTATATGTAAATTCTTGGAGTACACTTAGTTTAGAAGAAAATGTTGACTTTACATTGCTTTTAGAAAAGGAATACAGTAAAAATTTGCAGATAATTTGGTATCACAACTATATTTAAAGTGTTTAAATATGTGGCATCTACTTTGCATATTGAATTGATTTAGAATTATCTTAAAGTAGTACCTACCAAATATGCTGAAACTTCCAGCTTCCCCCATATAATCAATAGGGTTAACTGGAAATGATGGAGTATGTAATTTTATACATCTGGAAGCTTCTAATGATAATATCCATTGTGAGCAAGATGGTTGGTCTCTAAATATGATGTATAAATAAAATAAGATAAATTGTATGTGTGTGCATATGTAGTTGTATAATTTGTGTATAACTTCTTAATTGTCATTATAATAATCCCATGAAAATTCTTTAATCTAGAATAGGGAAACAAAATCATATGAATAGAATAGAATAGAATAGAATAGAATAGAATAATAGAGTTGGAAGGAACCTTGGAGGTCTTCTAGTCCAACCCCCTGCTCAGGCAGGAATCCTATACCATTTGAGACAAATGGTTGTCCAATCTCTTCTTTAAAATTTCCAGTGTTGGAGTCCTTCTTTTCATTAAATTAGACATACCCAATTCCAGCAACTGTTCTTTATACGTTTTAGCCTCCAGGCTAAATTAGGAAGGCTAATTAACCTTCCCTCCATTTCTATGAAGTTTTAGAATGAAAAATAATGATTGTGTCTATTTAAGTTCTACATATATATTAAGTAGCAAGACATTACTTTAACTCTTGTATCGTGATAAAAACTCCTTCTACAATTGTATAGATCCTCTTTTTTAACAATAACGTCTGTTCTAATTGTTAGCATAGGGAGCTACCCAGAATATTCTCATCCCAGAGAAAGTATGTTTTTCTTCTTGCACTTCAAAGTTATATTTTTAGTTCAATGTCAGTGTGTCTGCATGTGCACATGTGCACACACACATACATAAATTCATGACACTATAACAACATTTGCCTGTAAACTGTTTTATATCTAGAGTTCAGTTCAATTTCTGTTATTTTCATAACATGGGCCACTAAATAATAGGCTTGAAAGGCAAAAAATACCTTGACTATTCTACCAATTTCAGAAGCATGACATTTCTATGCTGTTCTTTTTTTATGATTACTTCCATCATTATGAATTTAGAATAGTTATCCTGGTTTTTCAGATGTGTTTCTATCCAGGTACAGATCACATTCAGCTACCTTTTCTTCACAGACTTCATGCTGTAAGAAAAGGCTTTGGCTGATAAAGTTTAGCACCTGGAATGGAGAAAATTGGTGTTTAAATTTTGGTCCCTGCTTGAGATCTCATCTCAATTTCTCCATGTCTGTTCTTTGAATTAATGAAAGCTCATTCCAGGGTTAAGTGAAAGAGCAAGCACAGGAAAATATAATCTGTATTGTCTCACAACAAAAGGCAAAGGATTTTAATCCCTTCTTAATCTCCAATATAAATTGAAAGCTCAATCATCTGAAATTTATTTTTAAAATTATATTCAGATTTAGATATGACATGTTGTTTAGCTTTATTGCATATGGATCACTGCCCATAAGAAAATACTTTTCTGTGCCTTTTAGATACAGAATAAGCTTATTGTAAAACAAATCCTCACTGCCCAATCATTTTAAGTAGTTGCAATTTCAGCATAACCTTCATTAGGACTAAAAGGATGTCTTGCAAAAAGTTAATTAGTTACTATTCCTGTCCTGCTGCATAGCTCTTTGTGGCTTATTTTGGGATGTGGCTAACAGAGCACCTTTTGTACATCCCCACAGACCCACCCTGACCGGTTCCACCCTCAATACCTTCTCTGACTCACACAGCACATCTCACGTGCTCCCATGCATCCTGCCTGACCTATACCATCCCCCAGTGTGTCTTACCTAACTTATGTGGCACCTATTCTGCTTTGCCACACATCCTCCTTAACTTGTGCATTTTCTACCTGCCATCCCCAACTTATGCAGAATCTCCTTAGCAGTCTCACATACCCTTCCCAATCTGTACTACTTCCCTAATGCACCATCTCTGATCTGCGTGGCACGTTTTACCCCCAGGCCATTCCCCATGTACCCTATCTGACCCTCATGGAACCTAGGAATTCCCAACCTACACAGCAACCCCCACATACCATTCCTGACATTTTGTACCCCTCCCCGCCTGGCAGCAGCCTCTTTTCTGCCTGCTGGCCTTAGACTTCCAAGCTCATGCTGGCTTCCCTACTGATTTCTCCCTGCAAGTTTTCCACAAGAAAAATAAACTGGCAGGAAAGGGAGGGAGGGAGGGAGGGAGGGAGGGAGGAAGGAAGGAAGGAAGGAAGGAAGGAAGGAAGGAAGGAAGGAAGGAAGGAAGGAAGGAAGGAAGGAAGGAAGGAAGGAAGGAAGATTTCTGATGCTCCCTCCCACCTTCCAACAAGGAAACTCAGTGTGGAAGTTGACAAGAAGTTGGAAGTCATTCGTGCTCCCACTGCTTTTCTGCCCATCCATGGCTATTCTGTTTCTCTGTTTAGGTAAGGAAATATGTCTGAAATGATGGTCCCATTGAGCATGGTTTATCTAGTTCCAAATTAAATTTTACCAGGACTTGTCACCTTAATTGATTTGCATTTTTGAACCAAAGAATAAACATGAAATAATTTAGTTCCCCTCCCTTGTTTAAGATTTCCTCTCTTTCTCTCTCTCCTTTTTAGTATTTCATCTTTGTAGTAGTCAAATACAGACTTTATTTATTTATTTAATTTACTTGGCTGCCCACTAGACGCATGACACTGGGCAGCTAAGAGTCAATTGAATAAAATCAACAATAAAGGAAAATGATTTAAAACAGCACAATGTGTTTGGAGCAATTTAATAACATGACATCCAGGAACACCAAGACAGTTTCAACCAATAGCTTGGCTCAATGCCTGGGGGAATTCATGCAGGGCCACAGCTGCATATAAATGGTTTTGTCAGCAAAGTTCATGTCGTCAATACTAAAAGACCTGTGAGCTGTCATACTGTAATCAGAGTAATCAATCACACTATAATGTACACTACTTTCTGTTAGTTCCAGTGACTTAAGATGGAAGTATATTTGGCATAAATATAAAGAATGCCACCTTGTATACGTTTAGGGATTGCTTGTTTTTAAACTAACACTATTTGCTGCAGTTTGTCTTTTTATATTACTGGAAATACAAAATTAAATTTAACGTAGGGTTGCTTGAGGTATTTTATGAGCTTTATCATGATGATGATCATGAGTCAGAATCATTTGGCAGCCATCATCCTTCCAAGTGTTATTTCTAAACTTAGGTATTGAAGGGGGACAATGGACAGACTTGGAATAGGTGGGCAGATTGCTAAAGCACAATTGAACTTTGAGAAAAAGTCTTTAAAACTTAGAACATCTCCTAAAACCAATTTAAAAAAAACCACAAGCATGACTGAGCTAGTACATATTTGAGCATGAAGTTAAAAATAACTTTGTTACTTTCCAACAAGATTTTTAAAGAACCCTTTGATATCTTTGTAACTTCCTTGATCACAGCTCTTCTGATCTGCATATGGGGAGCATCACAATGTAACATTCTAATGTGAGCTTTCTAGAAAACTCAAAGTTGGATTAAAGTGGCTTTAATAAATTAATCCAGGATTTTTCTATAACAATGTTTGCAAATGTGGGAATTTGACTACAGGTAATTTTCGATTTACCAGACCACAACTGAGCCCAAAATTTCTGTTATTAAGTGAATTTTGCCCCATTTATGACTTTTCTTGCCACAGTTGTTAAGTGAATGATTGTAGTTGATAAGATAGTAACCCAGTTGTTAAGTGAATCTGGCTCCCCCATTGACTTTGCTTGTCAGAAGGTGATCACATGACCTTGGCACACAGCAACTGTCATGAGTCAGTTACCAAGCATCTGAATTTTGATCATGTGACCCTGAGGATGGTACAAAGGACATAAGTGTGAAAAATGGTCATAAGTCACATTTTTCAGGGCTGTTGTAACTGTTGTAAGTGAAGGACTACCTGTATTGCTAGTGAGATATACAAGAGATAATATTTCATACCTATATTTCTGTTTTCTTAGCATATTTTATCATACCACTTACAATAAAAGTTGAGGAATCTAGCAGTTGTTTAGCATGCCCAGTAAATATTTGAATCTCTTAAATTGGCTTGAAAAAATCTTGGAAGGAAGCAGCCAGTGGTTGGCATCAGTTTTGTTCTCAGCTTCCAACTTCTGTCAACAAAAATATATCTGCATGCAGCAAATGCACATTGTAATTGCACATGTCAAATAAACAAAAATGTCCCTTTATGAACAATTAAACTCTTGATTGTAGGCCCTCATTTTTCTATAAAGTGTTTGATTAATTTAATTATCTGAAAAACACAACTTTGGTTTGCTCTTTTAAAACAGTGTTCTTGGTTTTGATGCTGGCAGGAAAAAAGCTGGAACAAATTAATGATCATACTTAAGAATTCAGAGCACAAATTGAAAACAATTACATTCATTTGAATGTTGGCAATATCAGACATCCCTAGTTGAATATTTGAGAAGGCTTAGTAGATTTAAACATTTTTGCCACATGCCACTTCTAATCTGCAAATATTATGCATTTCATATGATTTCATATAAGTTTTAAAGTTTTTCCTCTTCAGGTGTAAAAGAACTTTTCTAGGAGTTAGTTTAGTTATTTCACTCCTCACAGATCCATGGAAGGTTGAAGACTAGTAGGGCCAATCTCTATCCAGTGTTCATTCTTTTCCAGGAAAAAAAAAAATCTTCCTCATTTTTGAAACTGTAAAAGGTAGCAGGAGGTCCCCCCCCTTTTCATTTACATATGAGAAATGTCCACATTAAAACATCTTAATTCTTCCCACAAATGTTGATTCTCTTGTTCAGTAGATCCTGAATTGACTGTAGAACCATTCTCTTTATTTATTTGTTTAATTAACCTATAGATTACCTAATTACATGACAACTTTGGGCAGTGTACAATAAAGGCAATCTAAAACAATGCAATATCAAATTCTACAAAAATGTCTGGAAAAAGAAACTCTATGCGATTGATCTTACACAGGGGTCCCCCAGTCACCCTAGCTCAAGGTCTTGGAGAAGAACTAGATTTTAAGGTCTTATTTAAATGTCAGAATATCATTCCAGAGGGCAGGTGCTATAACAGAGAAATCCCACTTCCTTGGTCCCATCAGATCACATAGTTCAATTGATGGAATTAGCTCGTGCTGACTCAGTCGGATTGTATAGGGCATGCTGCAACCGTGGAAGACCATCAATCCCTCAGATAACCAGGTTATGTCTACCATGAAAGGTAATAATAAGTCTCTCAAATTGAACCCAGAAACCTCGTGGTAACTAGTGCAGTTCACAAAGCAGAAGTTTATGTGGGTATACAACTGCATATCCATGAACGTCTATGCTACAGCATTCTGGACCAACTGCAACATCCAAATGATCTTCAAGGACAGCCCCATATTGAGTATATTGCAACTGAGATAACCAAACCATGGATGACTGTTCTAAGGGCCTCTTGGCTTAAGAATGGGCAAGGTTGGCACAATAAATGAATTTGTCTAAAGGCTTTCCTGGCCACTGTTGCCAGCTGCTTCTCAAGCAGGAACTGTGAATCCAGGACAATCTCCAACTTGAGCATGACTTCTAAAGAGTCAACAGGCAGCATCTGTTTATAAATCTAGCTATAGATACTCCTCAATGTACAACCACAGTTGGGACCAGAATTTCCTTTGCCAAGCAAGGCAGTTGTTCAGTGAATTGCACCTGATGTTAACAATGTTTTTTGCCATGGTTGTTAAGTACATATGTGCAGTAAGCTGATTCAGATAGGCCCATTAATCAAATCCAGTTTCCCTGCTTGGCTTGGCTTATTGGAAACCAGCTGGAAAGGTTGCAACTGGTCATCATGTGACCCCAAGATGCTGCAACTGTGATAAATACATGTTGGTTACACAGTGCCTGGATTCTGATCACATGACTATGAAGATGTTGTTACAGTCTTAAGGTGTAAGTCACTTTTTTTCACCCCCATTCAGTGGTGGGATTCAGCCCGTTTGCACCACTTTGGAAGAACTGGTAGCTAATTATTTGTTTCCCAGGCCCAGAATGGACTTCCAGAAGCAGCATCCACATAGAGAACTGGTTGTTCACATATTTGAATCCCACCAGTGTAAGTTTGCATGGTTGCTAAACAAATGGTTTTAAGTTGAGGATTACCTGCAATTGTGTAGACATATTTTCAGAAAAAAATTAGAATCTGCTATGTAACAGCCTATATTGATTTCTACGGTCATGTAATGACACACATTCACTAATTCTTTGTAATTTTTTGTATCTAGTTGCATATCTTTCTATCCATTTCAACATCTTCATGATGTCATCTGAAAAGTCAAATATCACATGAAGAACAAAACTCTGAAGAATGGGTATATGTATGTGTGTGTGTGTGTATGTGAGTGTGAATTTTGTAAAAAATTAAATCATTTCTTACATTTCCCATAGTAATAAGCACAATCAAAGTTAATGAAACACACTGATTTCTTTCAGTTTCAATTCTTTTTATTCAATTTCAGAAAGAATAGTACATTGTAATAAATCAAACCAATCAAATAGCATTCTCCTTTGAATTTGTCTACAACTGGGAACTGAGCCACGACACTTGATCAGGTGCCAGTAAAACTTCTATTTAAACTGAAAAATGCATTGCATAATACCTTAACAACAATATTTACTGTGGCCAAAATATCAGATGTACTGCAAGAATTTAAAAATTGGCTCTTATAAATTGGCTGGTCATGAATAAAATAACAGAACAGAACTTTATTGTATGAGACAGTATATTTAGAGTCTGGTAAATCCCAGTCATTTAACTATAATAATGACTGAAGGGAAAACATCACAAATGATTAAGTTTTATAGTCTGGAATAATTACATTTTTCTGCCAAAACAAATCTGTGTAAACATGCTTGATTTCCACCATACAGATTTTATCTTCACTTACAATAAGTATAAGGGAAGAGGCAAATAATAATAATAAAAAAATAGGCCCGCTCACAGCACATTTCTTTATTTATCTTTTTTTATCATTTTTTTGGTCCTGAAAACAATAAATCTTCATTTTAGTGCCACTTTTATAATAAAATACATTTATTCATTTATTTTTATACTTTTTATTCAGATGAGTACTTGAGGCTGACAACATTTTTTCCCCAAAAAATCAGTTAATAAAAAAAGACATAAATTTTCTACTAAAATAATACTAAAATCAAATACTTAAAATTTGTGCAAGAGATAAAGTATCTACAATGGATCTTTAACTTGGTGTTTGCCCTGCAAAGTAGTCCAGACAAGAAGCACAGCCAAAGTATTAGCTCTATCTTTGTTGTAAGGGTACACTAACAGAATCTTGCAAGGCTATAAATATTTCTTCTTTCCTTTTCTTTTACTCCCCCCTTTCCTTTTATTCTCTGAAAAACTAGGGAAGGCCTTTCTGAAGCATTCGCCATGCCATCCTCCCTTCTGTGACCTGAAACATCTTTTACATGCTGATTTTCTTGTGGCTCTGTGGCTCTGCCTCCTGCCTCCCAAGGTCCTTCTCACATGCCTTTAGGTAATAGTCTCCCAGCACCATCTTCTGGATCTAGCTAAAGTTAAAGGACTGGAACCAATCCAAGATGTTATATCCAAGGGCGAACCTTACCTAATTTTATTGAAATATGCAATGTTTGTTACTGAAGGCAGTGTAAGTGGCAGAGTTTCAGGAAGATTGGCAGGTCCATTCAGTTGCTGCTATTTATATCTACCAAGCAACTAAAACAGTTTCATTATTGTTCACAAAGTAAAATCCAACTAAAATAGACCCAAATAATCAGCATCATTTGGATCATCCGTAGCTGATGATCTCTCTAACAACTGTTTCAAAAATTAAATATTTGACCCTAGTTTGTAATTGTACAAATTTCATGTAACAACGGAGGGGTTTTTCAACAGAAATGTTGTCTGTTTTATAGAGAGAGGAATATATCTGGCAAGAATGTATTGTATTGAGCAACTCCCCTTAAATAAAAGATTGTCTGAATTCTGAACTGTTTCATTATCCAGGAGGGACAAAGGTAGTTAAACAGATAGTGGTCCTCACTGAGCTATAAAGTTGCCTAGATCTAGAAGAAGAAAATAATCCATAAAAACTGGACAAGAGAATGTTGAGTATATACTCCTTTGTCTGCTCTAACAGTGGAGGCTAGGTATTGATCTGATCAGTACAAAGCATTATATTTTAAAATCATATAATTCCAGAAAAATTAATCCATGGTAGTTTTCAACAAAATTAAATAAATAGTAAAGCTAAGTGTGATACACATATATTCATATTCATATAAAACCATAACAAATATGTACAAAATATGATATTGGAATAAAAATCAGTCAGTGAATTAAAACATAGTCACTATGTGGGAAAGATTAAGATATCAAAGTAGATACTATTTTTTTTCTTAAGATTTCCAATTATTACTTTTGCTTTCAGATGTGACACTTACATTGGTAATTCAAAGCACTTAGCCTCTTGTTTTTTCCCCCCCCCATGCTGTTTTCTCAAAAAAAAAAACAAAACAAAAAAAACAAGCAAGTCACTAATAAAATCCAATGAAACTGTATCTATATTTGGGGAGTAGACTTATAGACACAAGGATACTTGAAGGTGGAGGTGATGTGAAAGTGGATACCCATACTGATAAAGAGAGTAGTAACCATTGTATCCAGGTGGAAGCTGGCTTCCCTACTTAGAAGAAACAGGTTTCTCCCTATGACTGAAAGTACAGAAGGAAAAAAAGCAAGAAAGTCACTGTTTTGAATTGTCTCTCTATATATGATTTACAGTTAAAAACAAAATTACTTGTTGCAATTCTTACACTGCCATTTTTTTCCTAATAAATCTGACTAATCAGAAACCAGAAAGAGTTCTTCCCTGGTTGTTAGTTTCCAGTTCTGATTACTGCTAGAGGATGTTAACAGATGCTTCTATATATCACCTAGTCTGAAATCAGATTGAAAAACATCCAAATCTTAAAGTGCTTGGATTTATTTTACCTGTTTCAAACACCTTGGATAAGAATGAGAAACATGACACCAGCTCATAATCGTTGGAAAGAGTAGTTGTAATGATAGTTTTTTTCAAGAGATGGTGTGCCACTGTCTTCTTTAAGGCAGGCAGTGTCAGCTCTACCAAATGGAGGATTCCTGACTGTTACCAAGTTGGTTGGAAGGTTACAGGAACTGATGGAATATGTTCTAACCAAGCTATGCCAGCCAGTTCGGAGAATGACACAATGGCCAACACAATGGAAGAGGTCAATCTACATTTTAATATTTAAAAAGCAGAATGAACAGAGTGCAAAAATTATTGTGCAGTTTCATATTTTATCAAAATAATGCTTAGAACCATCTAATGAAGATTAGAGCCAGACTTAAATTATTCTACTTTGGGAACATAACAAAGACCTAGCTCTTTGGAAAAGGCTCTAATGGTGGGAAAGTTGGAAGGAAAGAGAAGAGGACAACCAACAGCAGGTGGATGAACTGAGTTATAGTCACAATGGGTGCACTGTTGGAAGATTTGAAGGACCAGATTAGGGAAAGATTATCATGAGCAAAATCTGTCTACATGGTTGCTAAGACTGATGGTATAGAATCAATCAAATGAATCATAGTAATCACTGACATTTAAATCTTTACAAGGACTAGCTCAATTTGAATTGTAGTTCAGTTCCCTAACAGTCCTTGGTATTGATTCTTACTGAAAAAAACGGTAACTTATTTTTCAATTCCATCTAAGCTTATTCACAAGCCTTGTTAAGAGGCTTGTCCAGCTCTTCTGTTTATTAACTGAATCTAAAAATATATTTTCCCCAATTTACTTGGACAGATGTAAGATTAATATTGTTCCAGTTTTCTGGAAACATGTTGCTTCCTTGTTTTTAAAAAAACAGCTTTAAAATCAATTTTATTTTGGGTACAATCCATTTAATGATGCCACAAAATGTACATAATATGTAATTGCCCAACTAGTAAGTCTTGGTTTGATTATAAAACAAATATACATTTTATATTATTGTTCAGGGCACACTTTTCTTTCCATATTGCTTAAATGTTGCATTGGCACCAACTTCAATATCATAGTAACTAAACGTTTATCTCCATGACAGGTGATCACTGCAAACATTGCACCAGATTAGCAAAGCTTTACATGATTAATATGTCTGTCACAAACCCATATTTCAGCTCTTTATTGTCAAATCATTGTTTATCATATTTCAGCTAGGAGAATATCTTTCAGATGACAGGAAATCAGTTTTACATCCAAGATTTGAATCACTTCATGGGACCATCATTCTTATTTTCTTGACATAAGGTTCTTTGGATGAAAGACTCTCATCCTTTCTGAAAGCAGATAAATTTGCAGCATAGTTGTTGATAATAATTATTCCTTTAAGGCTAAACTGGGCAAGCAGAAGGTGGATAATTATATAAGTGAGACACAGCATTATGTATCTAGTGAGCACCTAAACCCAGGAGCATTTTGGATGAGGAAATATTTTCCTGGTGTTAAACTAGGTCCAAAAGTCTGGTATTTATCAGGTTTTTAGATATTATGCTTTGGGAAATACAATTTAGTTCAATTAAAAATATATATACATTGTAAATCTATTTATGTCTATAAAGATTATCTTTAAACTTGTTAATATGTATAGTAAGTGCCATTTGTGTCACTCATAATAGGAAAGCTGGAAATAAATGTATCTTTTTCTTTGATTGTCTCAAACATGCTTTTTCTTCTTTTTCAAAAAGGCAACTGGACTATGTTTTTTCCTTGAGAAAGAAGAAGACATTTTGCTTCTCATCCAAGAAGCTTCATCAGTTCTGGCTGGATGGTGAATGGGATGGAAGGATTAGTTCTGACAGGATGGTGTGTCTGTGCGGGATGGAACAATTACACAGTATTTTTTTTGTAGTCATCTTGCCATAAACACTCTCTCTGAGAGCCTTTGAGGCCACTTGGGGCCCCTGTGACCTTTGTAACTTATCTGTGATAAACCTCCAAGTGTCCTCAAAGGCTCTCAGAAAGAGTGCTAATGACCAGCTGACTGCAAAAAATATAATTCTTCCATTTCTCCCTACACACACACACACACACACACACACACACACACACACACCCCATCCTGTCAGAACTAATCCTTCCTTCCCCTCCACCATCTAGCCAGAACTGGTGAAGCTTCTAGGATGAGAAGCAAAATGTCTTCTTCTTCCTCAAGGAAAAAACATAGTTCAATTGCCTTTTTGAAAAAAGAAGAGGAAAAAAAAGCACCTTTGAGAAAACCATGACCTGGATGACTAAGAATCTCCATAGACCTTCTCTTTGATAAATCAGTAATCTTCATAATGACTTTAGTCCCTGCTACTTGTAATGTGTGAGCTGAATATATGATAAGCGTTATGCTATTTGTTTATGCAAGAAATTAATAGACAATATAACAGAATGATAAATGACCTTGTCTAAATGATGCGCTATGAATAAAATCAGGAAAATTGTTGTAAAAACTTTATGAAGAGTTCGAAAGTAAAACACACAGGTATTTTGTAGTGGTTTGGTATAACATATACTATAACTCAACGTGTTATGATTTCAAATGTTCTGTTCTGCTTCATGATACTACTGAAATTATGTGGGTAGCTTGTCCCAGTGACGCCAGTCCTATAGCAAAAATAATGTAGCCAGTGCCATTGACATAACAAACATATTTTCTATTTCACACTTGAGAAACCCTGCAGCTCAGATTAGCTTTCCTAAATCAATTATTGCAGTTGTTCTAGAAGATTCATTTCAGGAATATTCTTTTCTCATATATCTCCACTAAACATGCCAATAGGGATACATTTCATCCAGTTCTTACATGTTTGAAACAAGTTTATAAACATTTGTGACAAAGAATATATATGTAATACTTAATTTGTATTAAGGTCCTTGAGTTTAGTCCCAGTTCAAGATATAGAATGATGGAATAATGTTAAAGATCTGAATAGTATTCTAGTCTATAGCAACATCCACATATGGAAGATCTGGAAGGAACCAGATCTCCTTCCCACTCCCATACAGTATATATGAACAAAGCCTGACACATCAATCAATCAGGCTAGAGCTGGAAGGGACCTTGGTGGTCTTCTAGTCCAACCCTCTGGTCAAGCAGGAGAGCCTATACAATTTGTGACAACTGGCTGTCCAGTCTCTTCTTAAAAACCTCCAGTAATGAAGCACACACAATTTCTGATGGCAAGCTGTTCCACTGGTTAATTGTTCTCACTGTTAGGAAAGTTCTCCTTATTTCCAGGTTGCTTCTCTCCTTGATTAGTTTCCATCCATTGTTTCTTGTCTTGCCTTTTGATGCTTTGGAAAATAAGTTGACCACTCTTCTTTGTGACAGCCGCTCAAATACTGGAATACTGCTATCATGTCACCCTTAGACCTTCTTTTATTTAGATTAGCATACCCAGTTCCTACACCATTTTTCATAAATCAGATAATTAGTCTGCCAAACATACACAGCATGTACCATTCAATCTTTCCATTCCAGGGGTTCAAATATATTCCTTCTAATATATACATTTAGATGTGTAGAAGGACCAGTCCTATATCCCTCTTGAGCAGACATAGACGTGCATATTAATTGAGCAGAAATACACATGCATCCTTTAGCTAAAACTGTAAAGGAACAGACAGTGATAGGAAAACTGGATATTGGTAGGAAGAATTCTAAATGTAGCCAGGAATGAGTTTTCTCTCACTTGACCAAGTCCTAATAGTCACTGCCTTCTCAATCAGGCCATGCTCACCTAGACCTTATTTCCCTTCCAGGGAGGACTTAAAAAATGAAAAACAAAACAAGCTGGAATGAGGAAGAAAAGAAATGAGAAACAAAACAAAACTAGTATTCTATGGTGCATTTATGTTTTTCCTCCCCAACATGCTTACAGTTCTATTTAGACTACAGTTTCTAATTGCAACGATGGTTAGAATAAATGCAAAATGCACAGCATTTGTAATTTCATGTGCTGCCTGCTGAGTAATGCATTATGCATTTCATGTTATTAAGTCAGTAAATACAGTTTAGCTTTAATAAGTACACATTTCACACTTCATTCCCTTTACCCTGAAATTGCATTTCTTCTCTTTCTAATTCCCCCCCCCTCTGCTCTCCAAATGAAAAGACAGTTTTATTTAGTCTGGGTTTCTGTCCTTTAATAATAATAATAATAAAAAATGTGTTGGTTTTCAGGAAGATGATTTTTGCTTTCAGGTGTGCAGAAAGTACAGGAAGGATGGGTTCCAGCACAAGTCTGAGAGCTTGGAAGACCAAACCTCGGTCAGGCTTGGTGACTGACCCAGAAATGATGATGATGATGATATTTATCATTTCTGATTATTTTTTTTATCTCCCTTTCATCTCCCAAGGAATTGGATCATCTGTTTAATGAGTGCACTAGACAAAAGACTCTTGGATAATAATAGAAATTTAGTCTGTAGACAAAGGCCACATTAAACACCATGTTAATTGAATCAATATAATTAATGTGCAAAGTTATTTGTTATATGTAGGGAAGAAAAATGTCTTACACATCATTCAGTTCCTCAGAGGAATAAAATTGAATTACTAATAATTGAAAGATGGGTTTGGAAAAAAATGCCGAGAGAATGAAACACTTACTATTTTTCCCAAATGTATGCTGAAATTTGTATTTTTGTCAAATCTTCTGTTATAGTATTCAGTTATCCTACTTTTTTCCTATTACTTCCATTTGCTCATTACCAGCTACATAAGACATCCCTTTTATTTAATGTCATAATCAAAAAAGATGTGTATATGGACAATTAACAATGTAAAGCTTGGGGAAAAAGACAAGAATTGAAAATTAAATTGCTCAAAAATGTATTCTATGCTTTAGGTACAATTTATTTATTTATTTATTTATTAGACTTTTCTATCTTTATTACTTTATAAAGATAATTTATAAGTATCTCAAGACAGCAAATGTACATAATAATCCTTTCTCCTCCCATTTCCCTGCAAAAACTGTGTCACCCAACTGAATTTCCTATCCAATGTGGGACTATAATTCATAGTCTCCTGGTTTCTAGGCCAACAACTTAACCACTATACCAAACTGGCTGTCATAATGGTTCTGTTTTTCCATACTGAATTTCCCACTGCCCCCAACAATTTATTTTAAGAGATTTCCATTTGAGATGTCCCCTGTGGTCTATTCATGGTTCTGCAAAGCAACAGCTTCCATGCTCTTTATAGTGTATTTGCATTGGAAGCCCACTGTGAAAATTATACGGGGAAAATGTGTTTCTCGTTGTCTCTTTTTTTCAGCTAGACTAATATGTAAAAACATGTTACTGTGTCTGGAGCAGTATTTACTTCGTTGTTTATAATTTCATATGTTGCCTATTCCAGTAGCTCTAAACAAAATACACACATACACACACACATTCAAAATGTATACTTGAAAACCTTGTTAAACTTACAAAGGTGAATTTTAAGCTTCTTTCTAAATTGTAAAATGAGAAGGGGGGAGGGCTTTATCTCCAATGGCTATTTATTCTGAAGGATGGCCCCCACCATAGAAAAATTGACTATTGATGTTTAAAATGTGGGGATATTAATATCTGCAATACAATGCTAAGCACTGAAAGTGCTTGAGAATTATTGACCCATTTTCTGTTACATCTAGATAGTTAATCATTATAAAAGCTATTTTGAACAGAAAATACTGTATTGTAATCTCTTTGGTATTATGTACATTTAAAATTTCTAGCTCTTGAAAATTTATGTTTGGCAGTTTTGGAAAAAGGATGTATTATCACCAATTTCTCCTTCAAATGAATTAAGGATTCTATTGTCATATTTTAGTGATCTATTTAATGTCATATTAATTGTAAGAAATGTCTTGTAGGCATTTTATATGTGCTAATGTAAATATGCTAATATATGTGAATTCCATTAAGTAAATTTACATTTTGATTCTGTCTCTCTAGTCAACATAGTAACTTTATCATTAAATTAATGTCACATTTGTATTAATTACATATTCTGGTAGCAAAGTGCTTACCTTACTTTCTTTAAATCTAAATGAATGTTACTTTTCTGTGTCTAAGAATCTTTAATGAACTTAGTTACCCCTGAAGCATGTTTACTTGATATTTGTGACATCACCACAAATCCTATATGTTGTAATAATATAGGAGAATATTTGTAGCTCAGGGTTGAAAATGAGGGGTCCTTGGTGTTCTCTGAGATTGATTGTTTTCTTTAGACCAGGGGTGTCAAACTTGCAAGGTCACATGACGTGTTGCGAAGTATTGCAACTTTTTTGCCATTGCCGGCAATGGGGTGGGCATGGTTTCGCTTTGATGCATCCGGCCCATGGGCCGGCAGTTTGACAGCCTTGCTTTAGACATTTCATTATCCAAAATAGGTAACATTGATGTCTAGCACTAATGATGTTACCTTGTTTGGGTAGTGAAACTGTTAGAGAATTTTAATTTCTCTATTGGTGAAAAAATAAATCAGAAGCTCTCACAGTTGACTGCATTTAGCTGATTTAAATAACTTTATATTTATATAAAAATATTTACAATACCATTCTTCTTTACAGCAACATATCTTAATGAAGACTTCTTACAGAGACAGACCAGAGACAAAACTTGAGACAAAACCTTGAGACTGGAAATCCAGCTCCTAACTCAATAACTTCTTTTTGCACAGACTCAGTAGCACTTTCTTTATATTGGCTGACTGAGTTACCATATGACTCTTCCTGTTCATGAATCTTCCAACACTCCTCCCTTCATGACAGGAAGAGACATCAGACCTATTAACTTAATACATTATTTAATCGTGAAAAACCTTGTGCCACTAACCTGGCCTTATACTGTACATCGTTATTTGGCAATACCTTTTTTCTTATATACCCATTTACAACCCACAGCTTTGGTTCCCTGTGGCAAAGTCACTGATTTAAATACTTCATGGTCTCCCATGGATTTCATCTCTTTATCCATGGCCTCCTTCCATCTTTCTTGTTCAGCTTTTGGTAATGCCAACACTTCTTTATAACTTCTTGGCTCATACCACACATTGCAAACCTTTATCTTGCTGGCAGAATACCTGTCAGGCGGAATTCCTTTATTACATCGCTCTGACCCACGTGGTATTAACTGCTCCTGTGTCTCAATTCTATCCGGCTTCATGTCTTGTTCAGCCTCTCCTCCCTGAACATTGACATCTTCAATGATTTTTTCATCATTAGATGAGTTATTGTCACTAAACAGATCACCGTCATTAAGTGAGACATACCCAGAATTTGCATTAATTCTGTCCCAATTAGCAGATCTTGAAATTATAATTCTTTTACTTCCATCACTAAAGCGATATCCTTTTGATCCTGGCTCATAGCCCACAAACCTGAGCTTTCTTGCCTTCTGCTGTCCCTTTCTTCTGATTGCTTTTGGAATATGTACCCATGCAATACTTCCAAAAATTCTCAAATGTGCCAGTGATGGCTTTCTCCCATATAGAATGGCATATGGAGTATTATTAATGGAGGAACTCCACAGCCTGTTAACTATATAATTTGCAGTCAATATGGCTTCTCCCCAATATGACCTGCTCATACCAGAATCTTCTAATAATGAGTCTTTTATTGTTTGCAAAACACCATTCCTTCTTTCAGCTACACCATTCTCTGCTGCTTGTAAGGATTTGTACGTCTGTGTCTTATCCCCAACTGCCCCAACCACTGTTGGAATTTAGTTGACATAAATTCAGTACCTCTGTCAGTTTGCAACTGACACACTTGTTGTCTGTACCTTCTCTCTACAAAACTTACCCACTGTTTGAATTGTTGTAGCACCTCTGTCTTTGCTCTAAGCAAATAGCAAAATGAATACCTGCTATAATCATCAACAATTACCAGTGCATATTTTGCTCCTCCCAAACTGGCTTGCATAGGTCCCACCAGATCTGCATGAACCAGCTCTAGAACTCTTTTTGTTTGTCTTGTGCTACATTTACTAACTGGGAATGCCTTTGACTTTGATGCTTTGCATACTGCACAGTCCAAATATGTTTTGCATCCCTTCAAATTTAGCCCTTCTGCAAAATCTTGCATTTGCTGCAAAACTTTAAAGCTTGCATGACCAAGTCTTCTATGCAGAAGATGAACACATGAATCATGCTCTGCAACATTCTTAAATATATGGGAACATTGAACTTTTTGTCCCTGCAATACGTATAGATTATCTTCCTTTATGCTTTCTGCACAAATATTCCCATTCCTTTTGATGAGACATTTCCCATTTACAAAAATGACCTCAAAACCTTGTTTGTCTAAATTAGACACACTTAACAAGTTATGTTCCATCTCAGGTACACAAAGCACATTGGTAAACTTGGATTCCAAATATGGAATTTTTACATCGCCTCTTCCAATGACTTTTGCTTTCTGGCCATTTGCCAAAGCCACAGCTTCTTGTGCTACTGGAACAAACCTGCAAAATAATTCAGAGTCATTAACAATTGTTTGACTTGCCCCACTATCAATTAGCCACTTGTCTCTGTTGTTGCTATAGCAAACTTTTGCAACACCAAAATGTTCCTTTTGCAAATTAGTCTTCTTTGCAGGCACAAATGTCCTTTGCTGCAAATTGTTCCTCTGCAAACAGTTCCTTTGCAAATGTGTGCTCGCTCCACAAATGTAGCAAGTCTTTTCCCGCCGAGCAGCTCTCTGCTTGCAAAATCTCTCCTTTGTTGCAATTTGGTCCGGGTCTGATCTGCTTGTTTCTTCTCCGGAGACTTGCAGTCTGGACCCCCTCCTCAGGAATTTCTCCTCCTCGTGGCTGCTTCTAAAATGGCGTTTTTCCTCTTCATTAAGCAAACATGCCTTTAAAGCCTCAAACTTTAAGTCTTGCTCTTCTTTGCATTCAAATATTGCAGAAACTGTGTCCCAGGTTTTATCTAAACTGTTCAACACCAATAAAACCTTCTGGGACTCAGGGAATTTAATCCCATATTATTCTAAGTCCAAAAATAAACTTTGCATTTTATTTAAATGCTGTTCCACAGATTCACCTGGTTGCAAACAGGCTCTGTAAAGTTTTCTTGACAATTGCACTATGTTGCAAGCAGAAACATTCACGTGCACAGCTCTCAATTTCAACCATATCTCCTTTGCAGTCTTTAAATTTGCAACATTTAGAAATTGTGCATCATCTAAATTCAAGATGAGATAAGCCAGTGCTCTATCATGGTTTTTCTGATCAACTGCTGCAAACACCTGTGGTGGATTTTCTACAATATACCACAGCTCTTTTGCTTTGAGCAAACATTCCATTTTAGCAGCCCACACAATGTAATTCTTCTGGCCCAAACGAGGCACACAGCTTTCTTTAAATTCCATTGCAGCCATTCTGCTAATTCTGCCTTGTTCTTATACTTTCTAAACACAGGCAATTTCTTCCAGCTTTAAATTACAATGCAGTCCTTAGTAAGCTCTGGGCCCATAACCTGTTAGAGAATTTTAATTTCTCTATTGGTGAAAAAATAAATCAGAAGCTCTCACAGTTGACTGCATTTAGCTGATTTAAATAACTTTATATTTATATAAAAATATTTACAATACCATTCTTCTTTACAGCAACATATCTTAATGAAGACTTCTTACAGAGACAGACCAGAGACAAAATTTGAGACAAAACCTTGAGACTGGAAATCCAGCTCCTAACTCAATAACTCCTTTTTACACAGACTCAATAGCACTTTCTTTACATTGGCTGACTGAATTACCACATGACTCTTCCTGTTCATGAATATTCCAACAGAACATCTTCAAGAAAAGAATAAAGCTCAGAGAGCTTAAGAACCCTTCAATCCTATATGTGTTCATCTGAAATATGTTTGACTGGTTCTACAAGGCTTATTATTAGGGCTGGGCATTGCTTCAGATTCAACAGCCAAAAGGTTATTTAACTGTTTAAAGCAATTGCACCTTTCCTGGGATGGCAGGGTTGCTACTATGTGATATTGCCATGAGATGCTGGGGAAAGCTGCAACTATTTTACAATGCACAATACAATATACAATATAACTGTCAATATTGTGCAATATGGTACTATAAAGACTGTGATTCTAAATACACTTCCCTAGGAGTAAAACCCATTAAACTTACTAAAGCTTATTTCAAAATAAGTGACTTCCTAAATGAAGCAAAACAAGAAACTTTAAAATGAGGCAAAAGCTAAATTCTGATCAAGGGTAGCAGTGTGTAATAGAGATAGGTAACTCTTCAATTTTTAGCAAAATATGTCCTTTTTTAACCTGCTTTTAGCAACCACACAAGAAGATAGAATACACATACCCAATCTGCTTGTAAGTTGTATTTGTCCTGCTCAAACATGATTTATGCTCAGTCATGGTTTAATGATGTATAGGTATAGCCAATGTCCTTGAATGGAGAGCAGGACAAAGTTAAATTCCTTTCATATCATTTCAGGACAACAACAACAACAATAATAATAATAATAATAAAAATGATCTTGGAAAACTGCAAGAGAAGGAAGACCAACCTGAATGTGGCATGGATTGACTACAAAAAGGCATTTGACTCTCTGCCACATGATTGGATAATCAAGTGCCTAGAAATAACAGGAGTCAGTAGAAACATCAGAAAATTTGTGCAAAGATCGATGGCACAATGGAAGACACAGTTGCAGATCAATGGTGAGAGGCTGGGAGAGGTTAATATCAAGAGAGGAATATTTCAAGGAGATTCATTATCACCATTACTATTTGTTATTGCACTGTTTCCTCTGTCAACAATACTGAATAACTCAGGACATGGCTATCAAACATCAAAAACATCTACCAGACTATCCCATCTCCTTTACATGGATGATCTGAAGCTGTATGGAAAAACATCATCTGAAATAGAATCGCTGCTCAACACTGTCTGTATATATAGCCAAGATATTGTTATGGAGTTTGGCTTGGACAAATGTGCCACACTTACTATCAAACAAGGAAAAGTAGTGAAAACTGAAGGAATCAAGATGCCCCACGAAAATAACATTAAGAGTCTGGATGAGGAAGATTACTACAAATACTTGGGTATCCTTCAAGCTGACAACATCAAGCACACTGAAGTCAAGAAAAAAATTAGAGGTGAATACATCAAGAGAGTGAAGAAGATCTTAAAGTCCAAACTCAATGGAGGAAATACCATAAAGGCAATCAACACCTGGGCAATTCCAGTCATTAGGTACACAGCTGGAATAGTGGACTGGACTCAAGCAGAACTAAAAGCAATGGATAGGCAGACCAGAAAAATAATGACAATGAATCACACCCTTCATCCACGCAGTGACATTGATAGACTTTATCTACCAAGGCAAATAGGTGGGCGTGGAATGCTACAAGTACATCAGATGGTTGAAGAAGAAAAAATGGCTTTGGAAGAATATCTGAAGAACAATGATGAAGATGCACTGAAATTAGTATATCAGGAAGGCTTACTGACTACTGGAGAGACCAAACTGGCCTACAAGAAAGACCAAATGAAGAACAGAATAGAGGCATGGGAAGACAAAGCACTACATGGCCAATACATTAAAAAAATAGCTGGGAAAGCAGATAATAACAAGACCTGGCAATGGCTAAGAGCAGGAAAATTGAAGAAAGAGACCGAGGGACTAATTCTGGCTGCACAAGACCAAGCCTTAAGGACAAATGCATATAAAGTCAAAATTGAGAAGACAGCAACAGACAGTAAGTGCCGCCTATGCAAAGAAGCTGAAGAAACAGTGGACCACCTGGTAAGAAGAAGATTGCACAGACTGACTACAAGCAGTGGCATGACAAAGTAACAACAATGGTGCATTGGAAGATCTGCAAAAATATCATTTGCCTGTAAGCAAAAACTGGTGGGATCATAAAATAGAGAAAGTCATAGAAAATGATAAAATTAAACTGCTCTGGGACTTCAGAATTCAAACAGACAAGCACCTGCAACATAACACCCCAGACTTAACAATTGTCGATAAGAAAGACAAAAAAGTCTGGATAGTGGACGTGGCAGTGCCTGGAGACAGCAGAATAGACGAGAAAGAACTGGAGAAGATAACAAAATACAAAGACCTACAAATAGAAATAGAAAGACTGTGGCAAAAGCAAGCAAGGGTAGTTCCAATAGTGATAGGGTCCTTGGGTGCAATCCCAAAACAACTGGAGCACCACTTGAACACCATTGGCATTGTCAAATTCGCTATTAGTCAATTGCAAAAGGCGGCCTTACTAGGAACTGCTTCCATCCTGCGACAATACCTGTAATACCATTAAACATCCACATCTGCCTATCCCAGGTCCTGGGTAAGGACTCGATAGGTAGACAAAATGCCAAATCCAGTCTGAACATCTGGCTGACTGTGCGATGATCCATGATAATAATAATAATAATAATGAAAATGATAAAATTAAACTGCTCTGGGACTTCAGAATTCAAACAGACAAGCACCTGCAACATAAAACCCCAGACTTAACAATTGTCGATAAGAAAGACAAAAAAGTCTGGATAGTGGATGTGGCAGTGCCTGGAGACAGCAGAATAGAAGAGAAAGAGCTGGAGAAGATAACAAAATATAAAGACCTACAAATAGAAATAGAAAGACTGTGCCAAAAGCAAGCAAGGGTAGTACCAATAGTCATAGGCGCCTTGGGTGCAATCCCAAAACAACTGGAGCACCACTTGAACACCATTGGCATTGACAAATTCGCTATTAGTCAATTGCAAAATGCGGCCTTACTAGGAACTGCTTCCATCCTGCGACGATATCTGTAATACCATCAAACATCCACATCTGCCTATCCCAGGTCCTGGGTAAGGACTTGATAGATAGACAAAATGCCAAATCCAGTCTGAACATCTGGCTGACTGTGCGATGATCATCATCATCATCAACAACAACAACAACAACAACAATAATAATAATAATAATAATGATGATGATGTTGGAAGGGACCTTGGAGGTCATCGAGTCCAACTCAGGCAGGAAACCCTATACCATTTCGGACAAATGGCTGTCCAGTCTCTTCTTAAAAACTTCCAGTGTTGGGGCATTCACTGCTCCTTGAGGCAGGTTGTTCCACTGGTTAATTGTTCTAACTGTCAGGAAGTTTCTCCTTAGTTCTAAGTTGCTTCTCTCCTTGATTAGTTTCCATCCGTTGCTTCTTAACCTGCCTTCAGGCGCTTTGGAGAATAGCTTGACTCCCTCTTTTTTGTGTTTTGTTACTAAGGCATACATACATTTCTTTATTTTTATGAGTCTGACAATGTATAGCATAAGAGAAATAAGTTTGACAGAAATAATAAAAGAGGGATGAAGCCTTCTTTAAGTCCTGGGAAGCAAGATAACATTCAGAAGTGACTTAGACAAGCTCTTCTCCAATTCACTGGAATATAAGGAGAAGGGGAAGTAAAGCACACACATTTGCAAGCTTCTGTTATCATAGCCTATTTCCATAAGGCAGGCCTGGACTAACAGTTCAGCAAAATAAGCACATGCTTAGGGTACCAAGGAAGGGGGCACCATAGAAGTTCTTCCTCCCAATAGCTTACTTGCTCTTAAATTTTTCATTGTCACACTTGTGTTTAATTTTCAGTATTTATTGAGTCTTATGCAATAAAATGGTCTAGAGAGGCACCATTGTTGAGCTGTGCTTAGGTCATCAGTTGCCCTTAATTATGTCCTACAGTAAAGTATACTTCTGGTTCTGTCTTGTGGAGTTGGTTTTCTGGTCTGCTTTACTTAATGGTATTGACTCAAGGATACTGTTAAGAGAATAATTTGTGGTTTTTGTGAGCCGGAGTGAAACAAGAACAAATCAAATAAAATTGAAATTCAGATATACCATGCAAAAGGAGATTTAATTCTCAAGGTAGGTTATGGAGAAAATGTGGTTCACGGACTTGATTTTATAGGGGGATGGGTCCTTTGTATGAACTTCGGGTGTGGTTTATGTACATGTTGGCTTCAGCATGTCCTTCCTATGCACTTTGGGATGCCCCTGCTTTGAGCTTTGATCATGTGTGAAATCTGGAAAAGGTAAATTGCCTTGATCCTCAGACATGCAGGCTACATCTCTGAAGTCTCCCCCACCCCCACCTGGAGTGAATTCCTGTCTCCCCAGAGGACCAGTGAGGTATTAAGAAAGGAAGGGGGATATTGGAGGTCTTTTAAGCTTCTAACAGTACAAATCCATTGCCATGTGAACTGTGATAATTAAGCTGATGAAATGCTTGAATAAAGTAAAATGCACAATTGTAATGTAACTTATTATGAAAAAACACACACACAGTGTTCCATCTTCTAATATAACTCCTCAACTTGATGGTACTTTGGCTACTTCAGATTAAAGCAAGATAAACATCTAAAATATTTTTCAATCTGTACTGAATTTTCAAATGATTTTTATGTTGTAAGCTACTGTGGTACAATGGTAAAAAGTAGAGCTACTGCTGGACATGTGTCTTTAAAAAGGAAAAAGAAAATAGATGAGTATTTATAGCACTTTTTTCAAATGAATCTTAATAGAGTAGGACAAGGTGCTTTCTATAAGAAAACCTTAAATATATATCCCTTATTAATGCTTTCTGATAGTGAACCACACCAGCGATTTCAGCTCTGACTTATGTTCATCAGCTACAATATTACAAAGTAAGAAAGTAACAGTGATCAAGTATTTGTGATTTTGGCATTAAGGTTAAGTTCCGTTTATATTATAACTTTTGGTGTGTTATGTTAGAGTTGCCTTATTAGGGTGATGGCAAGCATATAAATTTAATAATTAAAAAAACCAAAATAATATTAATTAACAACAGTGGCCAATAATAATGCAATGTATTAAGAACACTAAATTCATAAGTAAAATTCTTACATTTAAGAATTGAAAATTGTACAACATTGTGCAGTTTTTAATACATGGAACTAGTTAATATCTAACTATAACAATAACACTAGATATTGGATTCTAAGCATCATCACATCTGAGTGGAGAAGAAGGCAAAGTGGATTCTTCAGACAGTAGTATCTAGGTACAAATTCAACATGATGGTGAACTTAATATCACAATATAAGCACTGTTCCTTTTATATATCTGTTGAGATTGCACACAAGTTCAAAAAGAGGCGGGGTTTGCATTACAACATTCCATCCGTTATCATAATAACTTTGTCACTTCTTGCTGCTTCCAAACATTGCCTTCAACTCCAATCAGTATATGATATAGCTGATGTTCATGGAAAATGGTAAGTATACTGCAAAAATATCTGAAGGGCTACTTTATCCTATATAACGTTGCATTTAGCTGAGTTTTAGGAATGTAGGTCAGTTTTCATCTTTTACTATGTAAAATAGTACCCATTATTTAGGAATAAGCAAGAAAGTGTTGTAATTTATTTAAAAAGTTCATGGTATTTTGTTTTGTTTTGCTTTCAATATGGAATATCCTTTATCTATCAAGTAATCAGCATAATGAATCCTTTGAGGCTTGGATCCTCCCTTAATAAAGAAACCCTGGCCATTTTTCTTCTGTGTTAACAGTTCCTCAGAGTTGTTGCCTTTTTATCTTGTGCTAAATTAATTCCTAGGTCATTTTATTTCTCTCTAGAGACTGAAATCTGTTGCATACCTCCTGTTTTCTGACATGTTCACCTCTCTGTTTTAATAAATTTCTAATATGTTTATTGCTTTTACCTTTTGTTTTCATGGACTAAACTTTTCCATTCTTTTATTGTCCTACTTCTGATAGCAATTCTAGCTGACTCCCAAGAAGAGCTGGCATGGATTATGCCAATATCATTATTAAGCACAGATTTGTGTGTTGTATTTATTCCATGCTGTGTTGGCGTATTCTGTAAGAAATATAACTCTTCCAGTCTTGTATCTCATGTCCCATAGGACATTTAGCTTAGGAAAGCAATATGATCTAATGATGTTATTTTTTTAAAAAAATACTAAACCCCTTTAAGTATAATTATTGCTAATTAATCAATATGAGATTATGAAGACGAGATCTTCTAAGTCATACAAAACCCAATTTTTATTTTTGCAAGTATAGCGGGGCTGGCTGAAAGTCTTTGCAGAAGCTTGACCGGGGAGAGGGAGGCTCAGACAGCTGCTGCCTGTTTGGGGCATGGTGAGGGTGGATTAGAAGGAAGGAAAGAAAAGGAAGGAAGGAAAGGACAGAGGGGAGAGTTGTTGCTGCTTGTCTGAAAGAGGCCAGGTGAAGACAAAGAGGGGTTGGAGGTTTTAAGCTGATTTCTTTCCTGTGAAGGGGAGTGGGAGGAGAGAGTGAGAGAGAGTGAGAGGGATGGAATTTTATTGATTGCTTTCGCAAAGGGGATATCCCAAGCAGAGGCAAGGGAGAGTGTGAAGAGAGAAAGTTACTGGGGTTGCTAACTTCAGATTTTAATAATAAAGGATAGTGGGGAGGATTTTGACACCGACGAGACCTGAGACTGAAAGCAACAACAGAAGAGAAAGAGAGGCTGGTTGTCACTGCTGTGAAGACTGGAGGTCATCCAAACTGTGATTATAGCTGCTTGTGCAAGTTTTAGACATTGTGGGGAGTTGCCTTGGGGAGACGAGCTGTTACTGCAGCATGCTGACTGCCTTTGTTCATGTTTCTACTGTTGCCTGGAGCCGGGGCTTTTCCCCACCCCACTTGTTTCCAAATGGTCGCTGGGGAATCATTGACTATTGCTGCTATGACAGCCTGGGGCTGTTAGACACCACCACAACATTGACTATTGGGGCTAGGGGCTGGTCATCTTTGTTCCTGGAAGCCATTATTGATGACCAGAGCCTGCCACCTCCTCACTTCGCGTGAACCTCTGCTAGAAGAGACACTTTACTAACACCTAGAGGGCACAGCTGCAGAGCCCTACAGAGGGGAATGGGGTTGGGAGGGCCTGGGCTTTGGCGGCCTCTGAGGAGTTAACACTACACAAGCTTCAGGCTATAGTTCCAGAAAGTCACCACTTTCATAAGGCTGAATCATATGTCTTTTCCAACCATATGAATACAATTATAATCTTAAAATACATCTAGTCTGATTGAAAAAAGAAAAAAGGTTGTGCAGCAATTAACTGTTGTATTCTGTGAATTCCTTTCTCTGATAAAATGTAGTTCTGTGTGAATCAAGAATTATATCAGCCTTTCATTTCCATGCTAAAATAAACTATAATTATTTCATTATTATTTATTAATTTTTATGCCACCCATCTCCCCTATAAGGTGGCTTTCTACAAGTCAAATCATATTACAGGTAACCCTTGAGTTTTGAATGTAATGGAGCCTGCCAATTACATTCATAACCTGAGGATTCGTAAGAGTGAATCACATAACTTGAATGTGATCACTCCCTGCTTTCGCCCCTGCATTTGTTAATCGAATTCGCAGGTCATTAAGTGCATGAGATATCTCAGAGTGGGGAATGCCACATGGGGGGCTAGTGCTTCTAACCACTCAAGGTCCCCCCAAACCACTGAGATAGATCAAGCTTTTTCTCCTCCCCCAATCCTGCCCAACCAGGTCACTTACCTTACGTAGATCTCAATGATTAAAGGAACTGTCTCCTCTCCAGTCTCTCTATTGCAGTTTCACCTTGAGCAAAGGCTTGCTGAGGCCTGCAGAGATAAGGGATTGCATCCCTATAGGCTCCGTCATCTTTGCAAAAAGCCTCTGCCACTGAGAATGGAGGCTGGGAGGGGCGGGCGTGTCCCTCAGGGCCTCCATTTATGGCAGCAAAGTCTTTTGACAAAGATGGTCAAAGGCTTTGCAAATTGAGGAAAGGCTTTGGTGCTTCAGGCTTTCACTCCATTTGCAAAGCCTTTTGCTGCAGATCTCATCCAGGCCTCCATTTGCAGAGAACAGAGGCCTAAAGTACCGTGAGATCACGTGAGATCAGTAGCACGAGATTTCACATTACTGATCTCATAGTACTTTAGGTCTCCATTCTCTGTGAACACATCAAAGGCCTGAAGCAGGCCAAGAAACTAAAGACTCGCTAGATCTTCACAAGATTAGTATCAACAGGCCCAGTGCCTGTGGAGACCCGGCGGTGGGAGTGGGTGGATAAATAGGCAGGGAGAATGTTGCAGTGCCTCTGCAGTCATTCATAAGGGTGAATGACTGCTGTGGTGCTGCAACATTTGTAACTTTGGGACTGTGTTGTAAGTACTTGGGAGGGGGTATATCGTAGCTTTGAACTGACATAACTCAAGGATTATTTGTATATATATTAAATAAACTTATAATTACTGACAGAAAATATTTTCCTCTTGCCTAATTTAACTTGCTGTCAAACACAAAAATATATCTTCCTTGCACATTTCCTTGATCAGTATCATGTAGGCTATTCATCAATTGGTCTAAAAAAAACCCCATCCCCCAATAATTTTATTCAGGGATTCATAGCTGTACTCATAAAACAATTAGTCTAGTTCCTGACCAACTATTATTATTAACCTTTGTGGTCTGCCAAACAGAACAAAATCTAGCAGGAGGAAAGAAGAGAAAAGCAAACAAGTGAGATAGGAGAAGGTTTAGCAAGAAGTGACGTAAGTAGATGAGTGAAAAAGCTCAGTGAATTTGTGAGAAGAACGAAGAGAAAGGGCTTGTTAGTGGTTCTTACCAGATAGACTGGGATTTGCAAGGAAATTAGTTGTTTATTTGTACAATATATATGACTGCTGAGGTTCCAGACAACCAGGAATAGTGGAGTTTACAAAGGGAGTTGTCCCAAAGCGATAAAAGGAAAGACCCTTTAATTGCAGAAAAGGAGCACAGGATGTAAGATGACTCTCTCTCTCTCTCTCTCTCTCTCTCTCTCTCTCTCTCTCTCTCTCTCTCTCTCTCTGTCTCTGTCTCTCTCTCTCTCTCATGCAATATAGGTGGAAGATGGCTACCAGGTATTGTACCCCTGGAGGATAGTTGATGATAGCTGGGACTATTAAGCAATTTTTTACACCACCCCAAAACACAAATAGGGCCAGAATGTGAGTACCCAATGGACTTCTGGGAAAAAATGTTTGGGACTTACAGCTTTACATCTATGGATCTATCTGTTATACAAATGACATGCTGACTCTGTAAACTGCTTAGAGAATGCTGTAAAGCACTGTGAAGTAGTATATAAGTCTAAGTGCTATTGCTATTGCTACATTCTGGAACAAAATGATGTATGAATCCAATGAAAATATCAGCAGTCATTATCACCAATATCTACTAGGAAAAGAGCCAGTTCAATTACAACTGGATAACCAATTACTGTATATTACAACATCAAGTGCAATCTTGAACATGCCAATACATATATGCCAGTACATATATTAATGCATTTTTATGATATTCCTGTTACATTTGTATCTGTGGATAATTGGGGTAACAATGAGTTTGGAACTTGTGCCAGCAGTTCCACACTACTGGGGTATTTAACATCAACATTTAAATCATGTGTACATCTATTAAGCAACAGTTTCATGTATTTTATCAACCACAAGAAACCCTTATTTTGTCATGGTCAAGGTTCCTATGTGGAAAAAGGACAATCCTAGTTAGTCCTTATAAAGGACTTGCATATATTTATATATGTATGTATGTATGTATGTTATGTATTTAGTTAGCTAGTTATGAAATTGATATGTTGTTCATCTCCCCAATAAGATGACTCTGGGTAACTTACAGATCATAAAAAGATCAATAGAAAAGCAGTTAAAGTTTTAAAAATGCAAAAATCAGAAGCCAAGGAATAAACACTACAGGGATGCGGGCTTTTTACCCCAACAACCAACCAACAAACTTAATTTTTTATATTCTTCTGGAAGACCAAAAGACCAGGAGCAGTTCTCAGCTCTGGTAGTAGAGTTTTCCACAGGGCTGGACCTGTACTTTTAACTGAAACATTGGGAATTTCTGCATATGTGTCAGTACCCACTGCATATACCTCTAAGTTGGGGGTATAGTCAACAATACATTGGCTTACAAGCTAGTCTCTAGATTAGTTTAGTGACCCCCAACTTGTAGAAAATACTGTAAATAAACTTGGTGTAAAGCTGAGTTTTGGTTGTGCTTATAGCACACTAATCTAAATATAACCCAATATTATTTTTCCTAGGAATGTTTAAGAGTGTGCCAAAGGCTGGTAATCTTCCTTGTATTACTAAAAGGCATCCCGTGAAAACCTCAGTTGATCAAAGCCAAAGAGGAGATGACCATGCATATGAAAGACTGTGACCTGGAATATAAATGGAGTCAAAGTTAAAGTGTATGAATAAAATAAAATAAAAATATATACATCATATATCTGTCCACCAGAACAAAAATCAGATCAAAATGATTTGATCAAAGAGAAAAGCAAGGTAACAATGAATAAAAATGTGAAAGAACAGTGCAGCTTTATGCTCAGTAGGGAATCTTTAGAGTCTATGCTTGCTCTTCAGTGGGTTATTGAAAAATGTTTTAATATAAGAAAAAAGTTTATTGTACGTTTGTTGACTTAGAAGAAACATATGATAACATAAATAGGACTGAATTATGCACTGTTTGCATGAATATGGAATTGAAAGTTGGTTGCTGAATGTGGCAATAGCAGTATACGATGGATATTATTTGGATTTTATTTGGCCTGCAGTTTTTAAAACAATATGAAATATTCATTTATGCAAAAGTAACTAATAAAATATTGAATATTCTTCTCTCATAGCTTTAGTCCTATTTAATTCTATGATGCTTGTAAGTTCCCCTGTTTATTTGCTCAGTACTTTATTTTTCTTTCTTCTCTTATCTTTTTCCCCTTTCTCAAAAATGTGTAATAAAATACAATTTTTTTTAAAGTATATGATGGAAGTCAAACACACAGGGAATAAATGTAATACTTAGCAAATGGTTCAACATTAAGCAGTGAGCAAGACTTTTGGCTCTTTAATGCATATATGAGTAAATGCATACGGAATACTTGCAGTGACTGTAGAGTGCATAAATTGGTGAAGTGAGCATCCTTTTATAGGCAGGCATTGTCATGATATTACCTTTGTAGCAAATTATAGACAGATTGTGCATAGCATCAAGGAATATGGAGCTGAAACTTTCATGTATAAAATATCAAGGGAAAATGGTCTGAGCAACTGCAAGTTATACATTGTACACTACCCAGACCCCCTCACTGAGGAAAATGAGTGGCTAATAAATAGGAAATATAAATAAAATATAAATAAAATATATAAGTGATGAAAACTTAGAGCAAGCAGATGAGTACACATACATTGGCAGAAGGTTTTCTAAAGATGAGACAATGGATAGAGAAATTTTAAGAGCAATTCATGTTGGAAAAAAGTTGTAGATAGTACATAATCTGATGAGAGGAATAAATGTTTGTCTAAAGAAACAGGCCATCAACAGTAAATATCCAGGAGGACAGGTAGCTTTTCAATATTCAAAAAAAATATCTTCTTGAAAGATTCTCAGAATTTACCATATGGTAAGGCTTTAAGCCCTGAAATAGCCCTATTGTCTGCTTCACATTTTTATGCATTCAGAAGACGCAGAGAGAAAAGTGACCAATGAAGTTCTCAGATTTCAAACAAATCTTAATTTTGGGAGGGGTCCAAGATCAAAGCCAAATTAGAAGACAGAATTGTGTGTGGTAACAATCTCTGAACTAATGAAAATCTCTTGTACTGATGTAATTCAAGTAAAGCCCAGCTATCAAGCACATGGTTTTCCCACGTCTATTTCTCAAGTACCTTAAACAGTATATTAAAATATGGTTCTTACTAAAGAATGAAAAAAACTGCAGAGACATCATTTGCAGTCACTTGTAGTAGAGAAAAAAGATAGGCACAAAGCTGTACACATGCCATTTGTATACTTACTTTAGACAAGGCCTCTTTTTTAGTGAAAAAAGAGAAGATTTTTCTTACAACTTGCCTAACTGGAATTCACTTAAACTTTTGCACCTGAGAAACTTCTGTCACTTGAACAAAGGCAAAGGGTAATCCCCTTCTACCAGCAAACCATAAACACTTTTAAAATGAACATCTGGAGTTGGATTTTTTAAATTTATTCTTTGCTTTTATTTTTTTAATATATTTTATTATTTTTTTACAATAAAAATCTTTAGTGCTTAGTAAACAATGTGTTGTCTGGGTTCATATATTTAAAAACAATCAATAATAATTAATTTCTATAGTTGATCAATATGTTGATAATATATTTCTTTGATCTTTTTTTCTTCCAGTAATATTCTGCTTTTGTCTACATTAAAGAAATATAATTCTTAATACTTTCAATACATATAGATTTGGATATAAACATTTTTCTAGTATTTATACATATAACAATAACATCAACATAAAACTTCTTTTCTAATCAGATTATGTTTCAATTGTATTTATAGAAGCCATTTATTAAGTCATTATATGTCCTGTTTTCAAGATTCTTATTTAAGTTTTATTTCCTCTCAGTATTGAACCACTCATCAGTCATAATTTTCTCAAAATTTATTACCTTTGAATATCCAAACTTTTCATTCAAATACACCGTCTTAATATTTTTATTTTCATATATTATAAAAATATTATACTACTTATATATGTTATCCCTCTTACTATTGATCCCCTTTATGTCCAAACTTTATCTATTCTTTTGACCGTGTTCAAACAAGTATTTAATTATATAATACACCATCTAGCAATCTTACTATAGGGCCTCTTTATATCCAAACTTTATATTTCTTAACCGTATCCAAACAGGTGTTTAGTCATATAGTATTCCATCTGGTACGTTGAATCACATCTCTTAAATCTAGTTCTAATCTTCTTTTGCCAGGTCACTTTCCAAATCAGTAGGCTTAGCTTGCCAGTTTGTACTTTTGTAGATATAGTTGGGGATAAAAAAGACAAATTGAGTAGAATATTCATTTTTTTTGTCTCCCATGCTTTAACGATTCTCTTGACAGCTCTTTAATCCTTTTATTAAATCTTCTTTTTTGTCCTCAGGTTTGTTTTGAAGTCCTGGAAGATAAAACATCTTTTTTTATTTCCTTTGTTGTAGCAAAATTTTGCAGATTTTCTTTTGTTTGTATTAAGTTGTAGTTCTCTTCATTTGTAGCTTTCATATTTAAGTCATTTTCCTCTGATTTGTGTTCTATTGTCTGATTTATTTGTTCATTCTTTATAATCATTTTTGAGTGTTGTTTAATTATGATTTTAGGTTAGAGATATGTTCATTTATGTTATCAAAGTTGTTTTTAATCTCATCATGATTTAAGACACTTGTTTGAATCTGTCGCAGTATTGCATATATTTTCTCCTGGAATGTATTTGCTTTGTTTTGAGTCATTATCCTGCGGATCTCTGATGTTCCATGCTGGGGTCTTCAGAAGGAGGTGTTAGGTGTGGTTTTCTATCACTTTTAGATAAATATACAACATCCATTTTGTCTCCCTCCTCTAGGTAGTCTTTCACCAATGCCATAGTTTCTTTAATTAGCTTTATCAAACCAGCCCATCTTAAAATCCAAACAACCAAAGCTTTTGTAGTTCTTATCTTTATATATGGTTTTTGTAATCCAATACATACCAATTATCAAAGCACCACTGAAAACAGTGTTTTGTAATAGTTCTTTATTTTTTCAGGGATCTATGATTAGCAACCAGCCAAGATTTCAATCCAAAGTGTTTAACCACTGGAAAGTTTTCCAGTGACTTCCCCTTTAGAAGATTAGCCAAAGGCCAAAGTTTTTCTTTTTCTGCAAACAGTTCTTAGACTTAAAAATGCAGCTCAGTGTGTTTATAATCCCAGAAGGTCAATGTTTTCTAAACATATATAGTTTCACTCTGTATTAGATAGTCCAATGCTTTGTTCCCAGCTGTTTTTTGCTATTTCTGGGCATCTTGCCAAATTCTGAGTCAATGCAGCTATAGTTTTCTTTAGTCCTCCACTAGCTGTCAGTAACTGTTTATATATATATATATATATATATATATATATATATATATATATATATATATATAATTTTGTCTGGCAGGCAAAAGTAGCAGTGGGATGTGGAGCACCGTAATCCCTCAGCTATGAGCTACGATGCAAAACTGGAAGTCTTCTTTTATTGTTTATAAATAATTACAAAAAGAAAACTAAGAAAACTGCAAAGATAAAAATACATACCGTGGTGGAGAAAAGACAATAGAAAATGAAAAAAAAACTACAACAAAAGAACAAGAAGAAAAGTATAACATTTTAGTAGTACCTAGTTACTATTCTATATACAGTCAATTAAGACAATTATTATCAGTATATATATCACTATTTCAGTAGTATTATTAGTAAGAGCATTATCCTTATTAGTACAGATAGTCCTTAAGTTACCACCACAACTGAGTCCAAAATTTATATTGTTAAGTGAGAAATTTGTTAAGTGAGTTTTGCCCCATTTTATGACTTTCCTTGCTACACTTGTTAAGTGAATTACTGCAGATATTAAATTAGTGACACAGTTGTTAATTAATCTGGCTTCCCCATTGACTTTGCTTGTTGGAAGTTTGCAAACGGTGATCACATCACCCCAGGACACTGCAATGGTAATAAATGTGAGTCAGTTGTCAAGCATCTGAATGGGGATGCTTCAATGGCATAAGTGTGAAAAATGGTCAGAAGTCACTTTTTTCAACTTTGAACAGTCACTAAATGAACCATTCTAAGTCAAGGACTACCTATATGCCAATATAAGCTTTTTTTTATAGTCTTTTCGTCTACAGACCTTATGGAGTTTAATAATTTATAAATATTATATCCCGCTATATCAATCATAATTTGAGATCCATTGATACACTTGCTATAGAAGGTAAGACACTCTCCCATTCTTTAGTTTAGGCAATATAGGAAACTCTAATTCTTTATTCTACTAATATCTTAACATCTGCATATGAATTTGATTTATTGGTAACAAATATCTATAAAAACTAATAGTAATTAAAAAAAAATATTAAAGGAATTCTAATATCTTAGGCATCTCAGAAGCTGAAAACGCTGCTGGTCCAAATAGGACTTGATTATGATGCAAGGAATATAGAGGGAGGAGTACAGTTGTTCATGTGAGTGAAAGTAGCTCTCACAGCCTTACACTCATTCCCTTATTTATTGCTTGAGAATGGGAAATTAATTGCAAACCTACTCTGGAGCAATATATACAGCAGACCTTAGCTGCGAACCAAGCTGCAGCTATTTTAGAAATAGCATTTCTAAAATGCTATTTCCTTGTCTGAAAGTAAAATAATGTGTAGACAGCCTCTTAAATCCATACATGCAAATGGCCTCTAGACATTTAAGTATTATTTTCTTTTGCCTTTCTTCATGAAATAATCCTAGTTGGGAGAATAAATCTTCAAGTTTCTGTGTGCTTAATACTAAAAGGCATCTGCATGAGGAAAAGAAAGATTTTAGAGTAGGCAAACTAAAAATTAGTATTTTTTTTTTACTATAAGACGTAAAATATAACACCATTCTAGCACCAACTTTGGATTATTAATATTTTGCCTCAATGTCATTGGAAATCATAATACAACAATAATAACAACTGCAATAAGATTTTATTAAATGTAATTCAGATAGATAATATAATAACTAAAACATATATTATAACCAACAAAAAGCACAGAACAATAGTAGATATTAATTTATTTATAAACATTTATCTGCAGCCTTATACAGGCTGGCTTGGTCACTAAACAGCGAGACACTGATGAAGTGGGCACAGCAGCGTCTGTATTTTCTGTGTTGCATGAGAAAAGCACATCTTCCTTCCCCTGTCCTTACCACTTTCTACAGAGAGCTTCCTGTCATACAGCATCACAGTCTGGTTTGGAAGCATCACTGCTTCAGACAGGAAGGAGGTGCAGAGAGTGATGAGGATGGCTGAAAAGATTATTGGCAGTTCCCTTCCTTCCATCCAGGACATAGCATATAAGCATTGCTTGAGCAGGGTCCCCAAGATTGTCTGGGACACTACACATCCTCTTCACGACCTGTTTTCTTTGTTACCTTCTGGGAGAAGGCTTCATGGTATCCGAAGCAGAACATCCAGATTCAGTCACAGTTTTGTTCATAAGGTATTAACCTTGTGAACTCTAAAGCTTCCTCCTTCCGTTATGTATTTAAGATGGACAGTGATTAATATTTATATGTTACTTATATGTAAGGGTGTAGGTCCATACATATGTTGTATATAGTATGTTTAAATGTGTGTTATGTATGTGTACACTTTTGAGAGCAGGCAACTAAATTTCATTTTTAATGTGTGCCATTGTGCCCACAATAAACAACAAAGGTTATCTATCTATCTATCTATCTATCTATCTATCTATCTATCTATCTATCTATCTATCTATTTAAAAAATCTGGGAGTAAATTTTGCTAAATTTATTAAGGTGTTGTTTGATAAAAAAGAATGCCAGTTTAAAAGTGAAGAAAGATTTGATAGGCAAAATAGCTTCCAATTAGACTTGAATGTCATTTGCTAACTTTCCAGTAAAGATGATTCAGCAATATACTGTATTAATCAAAACAATGCAAACCTCCAAATATTTAAATAATAATAATAACTCCTGAACAATTTTATTTACTGGTAAGTTCTGAAGCTACAGTAAGCAGGATTTGACCAGGTTAGGTCTTAGAAGAGAGACTATTAGGAAATACAAGGACTTTTACCTATACTAGGAAGTCTAAACAATTCCTCAAAAAAGTCAGTAAGCAATCACTTCCAATTGCTGCCAAAAAACCACAAAGATGTGCCTGTGGAATTAGAAGAATTGAGTTGAACTTGAATGACACATTAAGTTTTTTTTATTATTTTTAATTAATAGTAGGCTGGTATGTGCCAATGAATAGTATTTATTTAAAAAAGAGGTCTGCAAAATCAAACAACCAATTATACCTTCATGCCTCTTCCACTGTTCATGCTAAATACAATAATAAGGACACAATTTATTTGAAGATAGCATTTCTCCACCTTGTAGTTCTTTTCTCTTGAAAGCTTCTGAAACTTCCTCCGGGATAGATCAGAGACAAGTAGTTCTCATTTTGCCACTTTTTTGTGTTTGTAGCCATTCAGTGAAAGCAAAGACATAACTGGCAATTTGTGAGCCCTCTTTGCTAACTGTTAATGTACATACAGAATCAACACTAATTTGTAGAAGAATCTGTGTAAACTAATTTTTGGAACAATGGTTGCTGCCCATAGAAAACAATATTTTTTTCTTTTTTCACAAGAGATATTTCTTGTGAAATATGATATAAAAATTTCCTCCTGTTCTGCAGTATATTAGTATATATGTAGCTTTATTTAAGAGCAACAGAGAGTATTTATAATTACAGAATACAGGTTCTATTATAATGGGGATGCTCACAGATCCATAATTAACTTAATCTAGAGCTCTTTGGTTCAGAAAACAAATCTAATGGGTTTATAATATTCTGCTGTATCATAGTTTCAATAGTATCCTTTTAATAAATGCCTTAACAGTGACTAAATAAATATTTAAAGGACTTATTATTATCATTTCAGAATAGAGCATAATAGAGTTATCTGATCATGTCACTAATGTTCTTCTCAAATTCTCAATCATGTTTACAATTGAAATAATTTGGTAGATGATAATCTGAATTTTTCCAGGAGTCTTCTAACAATTTTTCAGGACTACTCTTTAATAATATTAATATTAATATTAAAATAATTGATGAAAAAATATCCTTATGAAGTTTTCTTTTCAGATTTAAGTAAAACACCAAAAGTACAGATCACAGGAAGGAAGATTAGGAAATGAAAAGATTTGCCCATCCCTTTAGCTACCTTGTATTTAATTCAATGTGAAAATACCGTACGTAGGAGTATTTCTGAAATCGTTTGAAAGCAAATCCTCTTTCATGAAATTGAATGAATATTAGTAACAAATGGACAAGAGAATCATTTTTTTCACTTGGTGAAGAAATGTAGTGGAGAAGTATTATGAAGCAAAGGACTATAATAAGTAACTTGGATTTGGCCTTGAAGTAGGTGCCTGATATTGTAGAACCTTTAGGTATTTATTTTACTTTGGCTTAGCAGAATAGCATAACATTAAAGGAACTTCTGTAGCTTTACAGATAAGGCTAGGATTATCCTTATTTTTTTGAGAGAGGTCAGAAGCCTATGGAAAGACAGCATGTTTCAACAGATTTATCGGTCTTGTTTTGTCCTCCACCCACTTCCTTTCATCTTCAAGATCCTTGATATTGTGCTAAAAACATTCACATATTTTCTGCCTTCTTTATTTAAAAAGTACTTTGACACAAAATTGGCTGGCTAAAACTCTTATGACAGTGCTTCCTTTGTACTTCATATTTTGCTTAAACCGTAGGAGATAGTTATAAACACAGACACACACAGAGACCACCTTCAGACCTATAATATAAAGTTTAGGAACTACACTGGTGAAGGGCAATTTTTTCAAGTAAGCTTCGTAGTCCTTGATCCTGAGGATAAGACAATATGTTTCAAAAGATAACACTGGGGTATTTTCAATAGTGTAGCACCATACACTTTCCTCTTTGTCTGGAAACTGAATAGAAATATGATGCCTAGTAGCCAACAACTGTTTTCATGTTAAAGGAATTCCTTTCTCTTCTACACCTATTAGGAGCAATTGTATTATCAGTCAATGTCCTTTTTCAATGCCAGAAATTGTAAGAGGTTTTATTGTTGAAGTTAAATTCAAGTAAGTTGGAGTTGCCTTTTTTTGCATCAGGATTTCCCATTGTTACCAATGTGATACTCATAAAAGAGTAGGCTCATGATTTGGCAGACTTTGGCAATAGAAGATGGCTCTACTTGGCAATAGAAGATGGAAATGGTAAAGGGGGCCTATACCCAACTTTGGCAGGTATGCCAAATGTAGCCTTACCTGAGGCAGGAGGTTTTATCTAATGACTTATATCCTCATCACCACACAGCTGAACTGTAAAACATGGGGATAATATTAAAAACAACTCAGAAACTGCAGTAGTCCATGTATTCCCTGGCAATTGTCATTGAGGACATAAAATTCCAATGCTGCAGGTCCTGCATTGGTTATTCGTATATTTCTGGGTACAATTTATAATAATAAAGTTTTGTCCTGTAAAGCCCTTTATGCCACAGCCCTGAGGGCCTACAAGACTGCCTTCTCCAACTAGTATCAACCAAATTTATTAGCTTATCTAGGAAAAAAAAACAATATAGTGACACATTGGAAGAAATTAGATGAAAGAAGACTCAACCAACACTACAAAAGAAATAAATGCTAGAAAGCAATGAAGTAGCATTTTAAAGAAATTATGGATGCTGGTGAATAGAAAAAGGCAAGAATAGAGTCTTACTCTATATAACATTACAAGGACAGTATATTATTAATATAAAAATAAGGACAGGCAAGGGATGGCCTGGAGATCTGGAAATTGTAGCTGGAGTCTATGGTTTTTGCTGTCACTATAACAAATTACCTTGCAGTGCAAAGATGGTAACTAAGATCATGAAGAAGCAGAAGGTATGGACAGAATGGGATGGAAGATATATTGCACATCTTGATCGGAATTAAACAGAAATTCTTGGCCAGTAAGCTTTTAGTAACTAATGTATTTTTCTTATATATCACAATAAGTCACAAATGAGTTTCATTAGACAGAATAAGATTTGGAGAAATGATTGTGATGTTTCCAAAGTAACCAGCTTGCAAATTTGAGAAGTAGTTATTGGAGTTTGAACAGTTCACAACAGAACATTATCTTTTCTTGACATTTTAAAAAGGGATAGAAGACATGTTTAAAAAATTAACCTTGGACCAGTAAAGTTACACTTATTATTCTATTTTGTTACAAATCTGTCATTCAATAAAACAGTTCCTGGAATAATCTAAAATGACTTTATTATATTGTATTATTATGGTTTGATACTATTAAGTGTTATTTTTAAGTAAATGTAGTCCTCAACTTATGATCACAATTAAATGAGACATTTGTTAAGTGAGTTTTGCCTCATTATAGGACTTTCTTGCCACAGTTGTCAAGTGAATCACTGCAGTTGATAAATTAGTAACTCAGTTGTTAAGTGAATCTGGCTTCCCCATTGACTTTGCTTATCAAAAGGTTGCAAAAGGTGATCACATGACACAGCAATGGTCATAAGTATGAACCAGTTGCCAAGCATCTGAATTTTGATCACATGATCAGGGGGATGCTGCAACGGTCTTAAGTGTAAAAATAGTCATAAGTCACTTTTTTCAGTGTTGTTGTAATGGTCACTAAATGAACTGTTGTAAGTCAAGGACTACCTGTAAATCTTATGCTTATTGTAAGTTTAACCTTATCTTGATTGATTTAAGATCAATCCGTATGCTTCTGACTCCTTTTTATTTTTAGTATTTCATAAGATGTATTATGTATGAATGTTTCTTACCATTGTTAGAAGAATAACTTTGGGGTTCTGCAAGCTGGGTTGTGCAAGAACAAATCCCTGTTCAAAATGAATTCTAGACATACTGTGAGAGACGGAGATTCATTTATTCCCAAAAGCAAAGAGATTTGTTCTGGGGGTTAGGCTACAGAGAAAATGAAGTCAGAGACTTGGTTTTGTAGGAGGGCTGGTCATTGGTGTGGACTTGAGGTGTCTGGCTTGTGTACTTGCTGGTTTTAGTGTGTGACTCTGTGAAAAGGCAATTGTCCTTCCTGTGCACCTACCCTGGGCTTTGATCTTAAGGCATGTGTGACATCCGGAAAGGAAGAACATTCTCAGATATATAGATTCCTTCCTAGATGTGGATTTATTATGATGGCATCTTCTTTTATCTTGAGGGGATTCCTGCTTCTCCAATAGAGCCAGTGAGATGCTAAGGGGGTTTAGGAGGGCAAATCAGAGGCCTTTTAACTTCCAACACCATGACTAAGAATTTTCTTCTTTACTTCCTCTTTTACTGTTTCATGTGTCAAGGGACATAACTAACAATTACTTATTTATTTATTTGATTGATATTCATTGCAATCAATCAGACCATCAATAATTTAGAATAAACAGCAGAGTAAAATAAAACTCTTCTTTTTTTATTAAAAGTTTTACAAATTTACTACAATATAAACCCCTCCCACCCCTTCCTCCCCTCCCCCACTTCCCAGAGCTGATTACAGGGTAACAAATAAACAAACATAATCTAACTAACATAAACCAATTATACTAACAAACAAAACCATAACACACTTTAACTCCTTTTCAAAACAAATATTAACAAATTAAAACAAAAATAATAATATAATTAAAACTATTAATGATTATCTAAAATCTACACATATGCAAGATAATACTTTTCAGCTTCATATTTCTTTTGAATGTAATCAATCCATCTTCTCCAAACCATAATATATTTTTCTTGTGATTGATCCTTCAAGTAGGCGGAGATTTTCACCATTTCTGCTAGATTAGACACCTTAAGTATCCATTCTTCCAAGGTAGGCAGTGAGTTTTTCTTCCAATATTTCCCCACCAATAGACTTGCAGCTGTTAAAAGATTCAACATCAAACTGATTTCTTTAACATCAAAATCTAAATAATACCCAACAAAAATAATTGTGGAGTAAACTTTATCTTTCTCTTAAAACCCTTTTGAATATTCCACCAAATCTTAATCCAAAAAGCTTTAATATCTCTACAAGTCCACCAAATGTGAAAATAGGTTGCATCTAAATTACCACATCTCCGACATTTGGGCTGTAAATTTGTATACATGCAGGACAACTTTTGGGATCCAAATGCCATCTATAAAACATTTTATAAAAATTTTCTCTTAAATTTTGCGCTTGAGTAAATTTTACATTTCTAACCCAAATTTTCTCCCATGTATCCAATAAGATCAGCTCTTGGATATTTTGAGCCCATTTAACCATACAATCTTTAACTAACTCCGTTTCTGAATCCAATTCTATTAAAGCATCATAAATTCTCTTTATATGAGCTCGACTTTGATCTTTAATCTGTTTTACCAAATTCACATCCTCTAAAGTAATACCAATCTTTTGATGTAAACTCCACCTCACTAACAATTGATTACAATAAAACCAAGAATATATAATGTTTTCTTGCTTCAACTCAGTTAAAGGCTTTAATTGCCAGTGCTGCCCAACCAAACTAAGTAGTTCCTTATAAGAAATCTTATCCAAATTTACTCCCCTAGATACTCCCTCTATCCCGTGTCCAGGAAAACCCTTATTGTTAAAACATCCACAGTACAAAATATATGTATTAAACCCATAAAAATAAACTTACTAAACATTAATCATGGTGTCCCATCACTCATTATTAATGATGTCAGAAATAGGACTAGCAATGCCTGGCTTCTCCTTCTTCACACATCTTTTCCATACCTGTAAAAGTCTAGAAAGCAGTATAACTAACAGAGAATCTGACTATCCTTAGCATAGAAAAGTCTCAATTTAAACATATTGAACAAAGTATTGAGAACAAAATGAAAGCTGGAATCTTATAGTTTACACATCCTCGAATGTAGATCAGTGGTTCTCAACCTGTGGGTCGGGACCCCATTTGGGGTCGAACGACCATTTCACGGGGGTCGCCAAACAACGCAGTCTGCCATTTTTTTCCCCTTTTCCTTAGCTGTGCTACTCCCTTTTATTCTATTGGCTTTTGAAAGCCAATAGAATAGACTCTCTTGAATAGAGTCTAATTCTATTGGCTTTCAAAAGCCAATAGGAATTGTCCAGGCTGTCTCTGCCCTGCTGAGCCCGCCAAAAGTCCCATTCTGCAAACAGTGCTGCACCAGTTGAGTAGTCCTCGACTTATGACCGGTTGAGTAGTCCTCGACTTATGACTGGTTGGGGGTCACGGCATTAAAAAGGTTGAGAACCACTGATGTAGATGAATGAACAAGTGGTAATTAATATCCATCTCCCTAAAATCTTTTTTTTTCTTTTGTACAATTACGTCCAATTGTTAGAGACTGTCTGGCAAATCCAATCCCTGCAGTTTTTTTGGCAAGGTTTTTCAAAAGAGGTTTGCCGTTGCCTCCTTTCTAGGGATGAGAGAAAGTGACTGGCCCATTGATAATCAGATGTCTTTGTGCCCAAATGAGACTAGAAACTAGTCTTCCAGTTTCTAGATCAGACATGTCAAACTCACGATGTCACATGACATTGCACAACGTATTGGAGCTTTTTTGCCATTGCCAGCAATGGGGTGGGTGTGGTTTCCTGATGACACATCTGGCCTGCGGGCCGGCAGTTTGACACTCCTGTTCTAGATGATGCCTTAATCACTACACCAAACTATATCTCCCCTACAGGATAAACTGGACAGTATTATCCTAGTAAAAAGAAAGAACTGAAAACTACAATCTTTCAGAAATGCAGGAATAGCTTTACATGCATACAGTATAAAGATGGCTATTGTAGACACTGATCCTTTATATGAGTAGTCTTAGAACCTTTAACTGTATATTCAGCATATGGAATTGTTACTAACATTATCATTTTGGATTGACAGATAGTTTGCTAAGGGATGTTGTTCACAGAAGTGATTGTCTCTTAACACTTTTCAAAGCAAAAGCTAACTCCCCGGTTATTTATTTATACACAGCTCAAATGCGCTAAGCATTTTAACAAAAAGAAAAGATCTAAGTTTGTGCCTAAAGGAGCTAATAAACTCTATCAGGTATAAAGCATCTTCCCACCTGTGTTTTATTGGTCAAGAAGCTGCTAATTTGTTTTATGTCTTGTTCTTTCCTTTGTTTATGCTAAGTGCCTATAATGTATTCCCAGTTGTGGCAATTAGTTTTGTGAACTGCTCTTTGACGAACTAAAGTGGTGCTATCAAACTGTCTTAACGTCTGTGACAGCCAGAAATACATTTTGCCTACAAGGATATTTATAAATTTTAAAAAATGTAATTATGTACAGTAACTTTCTTGCATAACCTGAATATTAAGTCAGTAACATAGTAACTTGTGAACTCACAGATAATTTACTTTAGGTGTGTGTGTGTACACTTATATCTATACTAACCTTTTATTTCAATGAATAATGATTGGTTGACTTAAAAGTGTAAACCATAAAGATCTATTCTATACCATACAGTATTGCACTGTAATTTTTCTAGTTAATATGAAGACTATTTCAGACAAGAGAACAGAATAGAATGGATACATACCAGGAAAAGAATTTCAGAAAGACATATTGGGTCTGAAACTAATTAACATTTTAATGAAATTTCAAAGGTTTGGACCTTTTTCAATACAGGAAGAATTCCTACAAGATGGTATAGCTATACTTCAGATTTGAGGTTTGAAAGTCTCTCCTTGAGTACAGCTGGCCATCCTACTGAAATTGGAACAATCATGGGACTAGAAACAGAATGTTATGAGTATCCAAATTCAATAGAGAGACTGAAAATGGAAGAGTGAGGGTAGGCTACAGTAGGGTTCCTGAAGTACCTGAAACCATATTATCCAGAAAAATATTTTCAACCATACAGATACAGGTTGCAGAACCAGATTTATATAACCGAAAGACAGATTCCAGCTGAAAGGGAAAAAAAAGTCTAATAGCAAGAATAATTCAATGGGGGAACATATTTTCCAGAGTAGTGATAGGTTGTCTATCATTGACTGTCTTCATAAAGAGACTGAATGGCTCTCTGTCAAGATTGTTTTAATGTAGATATTGGCATGGAGTAAGGGGCGGGGGTTGTCAACCAACTCTAGGAGTCTATGACTCTCTATAACTTGATCTGTATAACTTGACTTAATACTAAGCTATGATTTTTTATACACACACTTCATAATTTCTCTCTTTGTATAAGAAACACTAAAAAGGTTTCCCTGTTCAGTCATGTCCGACTCTAGAACATTGTTCTCATTTCCCTTTCTTAGTTGACAGAGCCAGCATTGCCTGAAGACACTTGGGTGGTGATGTGGCCAAAGATGCACAGATCCCACTGAAGTGGTGCCTATTTATCTACTCACATTTTCATGCTTTCAAATTGCTGAGTGGGCAGGAGCTGGGGCAAGGAATGGGAGTTCACCCCATTGCTTGGTGCTTGGGTCTTAAGCCTGGGCTGACCGCTTTCCAGCTGATGAAGCTCGGCATCTTTAACCTCTAAGCCATCATATCCCCACCTGTATAATTCTCATAACTTTTTCACCATTACTTATTCCAATTCTCTCAGATTCAGTTCAAATCCAATTCAGATTCATCATTTTAGATTTACAGGAGATGAAAACATATTTGTTACATTTCAGTTTATAGTTTGTGGCAGGTATGTCCTGAAGTTTATAAACCCATGGTCCTTCTGAGTCTTGGCTTCATTTTAGAAACACCATTCCATTTAAATTACATAGTAGAAAATCATTCTCACTCTTTCATCACTATCTGGCCACAATTTATCCAACTCTAAAATGACTCACTTTATTCAATTTCTAAGTCTATTTTCTTTCTTCTGTTCCTTCCTCATTTGGATTTATTACCACCACAATTCTTTTGCTTTAGTCAAGGGAAACTTTAAAATGCTTAGGCAAGTCACATATTTCTAAATGCTGGTTTGAATAAGGAGGAATACAAATAGTGAAGAAAGCCTGTCTTTCAGGAATCCAAATTGCTTTTCTATAGTATGAATCTCAACTATTACCTCTTAGTAAAAGTTGGTTCATATTTTAAAATAGTTGAAAGGCAGAAATGTAGGCTGACTATGTAGAATAAGGAATGTATCTATTTTGAACAAAGGGACTGTGAAGATGAATTTTGAATATTTTTCATTCATGAATTTTAATAAGCAAAGGGCTCACTATAAGATGTGCTGTACATGAATGCTGAAATGATTATAATATATAGTTCAGCAATAAAAATCTATTTTATTAAAGATGTTCATCCTGAAAGCCACCTGTTCTCAATATTATTTTGAAACTGCAGCTGTTTTATCATACATACATAGACATAGACATATAAAGTCACCCAGCCCTGGTTTGGGCCTAAAACAGGAGTAGAACAGATGATCACCTGACTGCAGGGTTATTAAAAAAAATAAATTTCCATTGATTAATTAATGTATTACACATTTTTTCCCCATTTATGCTAGTTGTTTCTGAATTCATGCCAAAATACTGCTTTACAGCTAGAATATACCATTAATCCCATTAGAAAAGAAATATTTTGTTCTATTTTTATTCTATTTTTGAATTTTTTAAATTAAGATCCAGACAAATATCTGTTTTTACTCATAACATTGCCTAACACAGAAAACTTGCCTTCATATTTTCTCCAATTGCATATTGTTTTAACTGTAACATTCCAGAGAAAATGTTTTTTTTAAATTCATGATTCCCTTTGAGCCATTTTATATAAGATAATAATAACAATAGTATGCTGATGAGCTTGAGAGCTATGCTGGTGGAGACAGTCAGACAGGACTTAGCAGAGGGGCCACACTATGAAAAATCCTTTATTGGATTGGTCATTATTCCTAGGCATCTGTTATCAAGTGGAAAATGGAAATCAGGAACTATGGCCTAGTCCTATAGGATTACAGCAAGAGACCACCAACAAGAGAAAAGTATAATGTTTTTGAAAGTAAGGCAATGCCAAACAAAAGTATGTATAGTCAAGGCCATGGTTTTCCCAGTTGCAATGTATGGCTGTGAAAGTTGGACCATAAGAAAGGCTGAGTGCCAAAGAATTGAGGCCTTTGAACTATGGTGCTGGAGAAGACTCCTGCGAGTCCCTTGGACTGCAAGGCATTCAAACCAGTCAGTCCTAGAAGAGATCAACCCCAACTGCTCTTTAGAAGGCCAGATCCTGAAGTTGAAACGCAAATACTTTGGCCACCTAATGAGAAGGAAGGACTCACTGGAGAAGAGCCTGATGCTGGGAAAGATTGAGGGCAATAGAAGAAAGGGATGACAGAAAATGAGGCTGGATGGAGTCACTGAAGCAGTAGGTATGAGCTTAAATGGACTCGAGAAGATGGTAGAGGACAGGAAGACCTGGAGGAATGTTGTCCATGGGATCGCGATGGGTCGGACACGACTTTGCAACTAACAACAACAACAAATTATAAATTGGAACCAATAGAATGGGCCTACCAAAATGAATATTTGAATGTCAGAAAAGAATTTATTGAGACTCAAATACCACTAAAAATGATTAGCAGATCAAAGAGATTCATTGCCAGAAATAAAATAGAAGAGATTCATAAAAATTGTGAAAATGTATGTCCCCAAAACAATAGCAGAATAGGATCAGAAACTCAGATAATATAAATTGGAAGTCTAAAAGAAACAACTAATATGAATTATACACATGTAAGTTAAAAGAAATAATAACAACCAAATAAGTACAAGCCAGCAATGAATCAATTATGAAATGACTCCCTGCTAAGGAGAATTAAAAGAGAAAATAATAACTACTTGCAGAATTATCAGTAGAAAAACAAAGCCTGCCAGCATTGAAAGTAGTACCCAAAAAGACCTCACACCTATAATGAAGGATGTGAATAAGATGCTTGCAAGGATTAAAATAACATCTGTTGAACAGACCAATCAGCTGCCTACAGTCATGGTTACAGAAAAACCATCAAAATTAAAAAAGCAAAAGCAAAATCATATTCAATACCAAAGTGAAAAAAAAATCAGACTGTAGTCCAAAATAAAGACATTAAGATCAGATGCAAATTATTTGAAAAATATAAAAAAGGAAAAATTGAAGAATGTAAGATAAGCCTAATAAAAATATTATAATAAAATAAAACAGGAATAGAATGCTGGCAAGGAAACGCATTACCTGATCAATTTCTAGAAAATATTGAGGAGACGGGGGATAAAAGACAAAAGCTGGCAATGGCTTATAACTAGAACATTAAAACAAATGAAGGCTTGATTTTGGCTTCTCAAGAGCAAGCAACTGGAATTAAAGCCAGAACTGAAATATCATCAAATGCAAATTATGTAAAAAAGCAGGAAAAATAGTAGACCATATACTTAGTTCATGTAAGAAGATTTCATAAACTGATTACAAATGACAATATAACACAGTAACCAAAATATTTAATTCATAAACATCTGTAAAAATTATTTTGTTTCTAATAAAAAATTGCTGGGAACTTAGAGTTGAAAAAGTAATTGAAAATGAGCAGGTAAAACATTGTGTGATTTTCAGATACAAACTGGTAAAGTCTTGGCTCATAACATATAAGATTTAATTGTAGTTGAAAAGAAGAAAGTGTAGATAATTGATGAGGTAAGACCAGGGAATAGCAATATAGGAGACAGGAACTAAAAAAAAAATCCTGAAGTATCAAGATTCAAAAAGATTATGGCATAAACTGGCTGTGGTGGTCCCAATGGTTACTGGACATATCAAAACGTCTTGGATGACTTTCCATTTACCAATTACAAAAGGCTACATGGCTTGGATCCTCATATACATATACATATACAAAGCTGGTATGGAATTCCTAATTTTTCTTGGAAAACTTTTAAAAAGACATGTTCAAATATTATTTACATTTTTGCCATCTATCCGGATAGGAACGTAGCCAGCCAAGGGTGGTTTGTGATTTTGGGTATCGATTTTCAGTGTGCATTCTAGAGTTTTCTTATTCTTCTCCTTTTATAAGCACTGGAGTATCCAAGAATGGGATAGTAATAAGCACTCTCAAAATCTTTGGAACACCATCTGAACACCAGCAGCATTGACAAAATCACCACCAGTCAATTGCAAAATGCAGTTTTACTTGGATGAGCTTATATCCTGCAATGATACCTATAATACCATCAAACAACATCAGCCTATGCTAGGTCCTTGGGAAAAACTCGAAAAATGCTAATTCAAGTCTAAACATCTACATGACTGTGAGACCAACCATAATAATGCACTGGTTTTCTATTAAGCTTTCAGAAACTTCAGAAAACAAAAGATCTTTCTTGGCTCTATTTTTCACAAACTATTCTAGGTGGAGGTTCCACTACCTAAATTTATGATCAAGTCTGTGATAAGATCTGCTGCCAAGCCACCCCAAATGTTATTGTTTATTGTCCCCATCTCTTAAAGAAAAGTATTAAAATGTAGCAAAAGTCTCCAGAGTTTGAACCTCAACATAGACCCAGGACTTGCTGCACAACTGCTGGCTTCAAGAATCACATCCACTGTCGCTCTTGAGGTTCCAGCATGCTGAAAGAAGTGAATTGGTTTAGCTTTATTAACTCTTTTCATATTTATTCAATAACATCCTATTTGGCATTTCACTGTAGTTTGAACCTATTGCCTTCTAATTCTAAAGAACTTATTGTCTCCTGACTGGCCACACAGTACGTTATTTATAACAAGTGTCTTAGCACTGAATTCATAAAAGAAACAATTCCAATTTCCATCTAATTTCAAATTATGTGTTTTAGAAACTTTGCCAATAATTATTTCATCACGCTGGTAACTTACTGATGAATTGGTGGTGTTTTTTCAGCCCTGTTTGGGGAGAAAATAGTCACAAATGGTACAGCAAAACAAAGCAATTATAGGTCTCCTTTATTGATGATATTGTGAACTGGGAATTGATCCAAAGTAAAATTATTGCCTTAATACAAACATTATTCTTGAAAACAAATGCCAGTTACTTTGGTTCAGTGCAAATTTAAAACCTCCATTTATTTTGTCAAATAAATTGAGATGAATAGCTTGCACCTTGACTTTGCTGCTGCAGAATTTGTCTCTTACAATGTTGTACAATCATGAAATCACAGTATCATCCCATGCAAAATATTATGTCACAGATGGTCCTTGTTGTTGTTGGCAGTTGTTTCCTTCTGATTATTCTCCTCCTTTCAGATATGAAATTTCTAATTTTTCTTCGAAAACTTTAAAAAGAACATAGTCAAATATTATTTACATTTTTGCCATCTATCCAGATAGGAATGTAACCAGCCAAGGATGGTTTGTGATTTTGGATATCGATTTTCAGTGTGCACACTAGAGTTTTCTTATTCTTCTTCTCCTTCTATAAGTACTGGAGTATTCCAAGAACAATGATACCTCATTATTACTTAGTTCCTCTGTTTCAGCTTTATTGTTTTTACTGCTCATCAGCCAGTTATATTTGCTATTAGTGAAAGTAATAAATAAAAGTTAGAATCTGGTGGAGTGTTGATGGCAGTAAGAGATGGGGAATAGCAATGGTTAATTATGTACATATCTTAATTATATTCAATTTCTACTTAATAAATCTTTGGTGCTCTTCCAGGTGTAATTTAAAAGACCTCAAGCAAAATAAAATTTGATGAAATCAATAGGTTAATTATGAGGTTAAAGTCATTTCATTCAGGGTATATTAATTTTGTTTAGGGATAGCATTTGATGTTAACACAAAACAGGAACAGATAAATTATGCAGTTTGGAAATTAGCTGTTAATTTAAAGGTAATAAAATATAGGCAGTGGCCAATCTGGCTTTCCAAATGCTTATAATTATTCTGACACTAAAAGCAGAATTGTTAATAGTTGAGTTGCCTTATTTGAAACCCCTCCCCACACAAATTATTTTAATCAATACAATGAAAACTATTTGAGTTTTAATTGATGTTAGGCAATTAGATCATATGAAAATTAATAAATTTAAGTACCATAAAATTTCACAATTTCCTAAACTTTATTTCTGTTAAAATGGATAAATACTGTAGTGTATTATTATACTAATATCCATAAACCAGTTATTGCCTGATAAAGTCTTTAAGTTAGTGGTGGGATTCAAATAGATGAACAACCGATTCTCTGTGTGGATGTCGCTTCTGGAAGTCCGTTCTGGGCCTGAGCAACAAAAAATTAGCTACTGGTTCTGCCAAACTGTTGCAAACCGGCTGAATCCCACCACTGCTTTAAGTAGAAAATATTAAGAATATTGGTAAAAATGCAAGCATGACATAACTTGAGGTGGTGAGATTAGTTCTAAATTTTATATTTGCTACAAGCTCAGGTCTCAGCCAGATATGATAGTACCACTCATGTATGAAAGCTGAATTTGCTGAAACAGGTTAAAAAAGGCAAAGGAATCTAAAGGTTGAAATAATTAACCTCTATGAGTAAGATGACAATCCTTTTTTCAGCATACTTGCTTTAAACAACTTTTTGAAAAAATCCTTCCTAAATAGCAAACATTTTGTTTCCTCTACAAAATATTAACTCTACTTTTTTTAAAGGGGGGGTATTTTAAATGATACAGATGTATTATTTATACGTACCGGCTAAATGTGTTATTAAGAATTTATTTTAGAGTTGAACTGAAAATAGATTTCCTATTTAAATTCTATGATTAGTGGAAGTAAGGATACTTTAGGAATTAAGTGCAATCCTAGCTTGGTGGCAATTTTTATTTAAAGTTAAAAATCCTGAAAAATTGGTTGCTATATTGTAGTGCACTGCTGGTTTTCATACAGGAAAACCAAGAATGTAGAAGGTAGGCTTGTCAAAAATTATTTAAGTGTAAGAAATATTTCATCACAGGGCAGAACAAATACAGGATTGTCTCATACATGTTTGCTTTCTTTATGGACATTTTATCTTTTGCAACCACCATATGTTACCAGAAGCAGAACTATCATTATGGTCTATGTAATGCAGTATTTGGGCCTCAACATTTAGTGAAGGCAAAACCATAAGAACTCTTAAGGTAAATTAATATCTAGGAGATTCACCCACATTCATATCCACATCCACATCCACATCCACATCCATATCCAAATCCACATCCACATCCACATCCACATCCTCATCCACATCCATATCCACATCCATATCCACATCGAGAGAGAGAGAGAGAGAGAAAGAAAGAAAGAAAGAAAGAAGGAAAGAAAGAAAGAAAGAAAGAAAGAAAGAAAGAAAGAAAGAAAGAAAGAAAGAAAGAAAGAAAGAAAGAAAGAAAGAAAAAGAGAAAGAGAGATTCCGTCAGTAAAACACATTTTGGAAAAAAAGACATTAAGATTTTACAGAATTTTAGTCATAAAAGAAATAAAGGGCTAAGTGAAGGCATTTAATGCTTACCATTGGTTTTATTCCTAGATATAATATTTCACTGTTCTCTTCCCTCTTCTTTTTCTGTGCTTAGTATTCATTACAATTAGTTTCATTCCAGTTTACTATTTTGTTCAGCTACTCTGTCCCACATGAGCCAAGAAAGCTGGCTGGGTGACTTTGGGCCAGTCACTCTCTCTCAACCCAATCCCTCCCACAAAGTTGTGGGGAAAATGGGAGAAGGAATGTGTTGAGTCCTTGGCGGGAAGCAGACACGAGAAGCAGTTGAAGTTCTCAGTTTCCTTTATTCAGCGTTCAGCTTACAAGTAGGTGGCTTCAGCAGCTCCCAAAACCTCCCAGCTTCTTATATAGACGCTTCCCGGGTAAATGTGATACTTTTCCTGCGCCAGCACCCGCGCATGCGCACGGCGCTGGCGACAGCCTGTCTGGTCCCGGGCAGCTTTGCACCTGCCCGGGACTGCCTGCAAACGCCCGAGCCGTTTGCAAGGCTCGGGACATAACACCCCTTTCCCCCGGGCTAAAACTACTACCAACATATAATCATTTATTTTATGCAGTGTTCTGCTTCTCAGTGCTCCTATCGTTACCTGGCTTTTGTTTAGCCATCAATGTTATGTAATCCTCTAAGTATTTAGGAGACTTCTTTGCTCTCTGTGACCTTCTCAGCTCTGGGTTACTAGCATGAGTTCCCTGACTGGAGGGAGATGTGAGCCTGTTCTCCTTATTTTGCCTTGGTGCCTTCCAAGGACTGTGCCCCGATGCCTGGCCTGCTTGCTTGCCCACCGGGCTCGTCAGGCCAGGGCTTCTGTCACTTTGTGACCTGGTTGACCTGCCTAGCTGTAGACCCTCGGGCCCCTTGAAGTGATAGCCACTGCTGGGCGTCTCTGTTGAACCTCCTAGGTCCGTCCAAGACCTGTCAGGAGGCTGACCATTCCCTGAACCCCGTTCTGTGTCCGGGCTTGTGTGGGTTTCTGTACTTTCCCAAAACTCAGTTACTCCCTGATTTGGGCTAGAGGTGTTGTAGTCGGGACTTGGTTCCTCGACCACCTCCCTGTATGTTTGACCCCCTGTAGAATTTGGGGTAAGGTCAGGCCAACCTTGGGGATTGTGTGCCAGCTCTCTTGCGGGGAATGATTTGTTGGGATGCCCCCGGGTATCCTCCGTGACTGGAGTGCTGTGTGATGTGTGTGGAAAGTGAGTATGCCCCCGGGGTGACTCCCTGGCTGGAGTAGGCGTGGATGCCTGGTAGTTAGGTAGGCTCATAGAATTCTTGTTCGGAGCTCTCGCGGAACCCTGGGATGGGCCGTTTGTGGCTCCATCAGTGGAGATGGGCAGCAGCTCGTGCCCTTCCCTTTGCTCCAAAGGGTCCCCCTCCCCCCCTGGAAAAGACCCAGGAGTCTCATCTGAAAAGTCCCGCCTAGGGCGGAGTTGGTCGATGTGCCGACGCAGGACACGACCGTTGTCCAGGGCAACCTCGTAGGAGAGAGGACCTGTGACCCTGGAAATAGAAGCGGGGACCCAGGTATGACCAGGCCCGTAATTGCGAGCCCAAACCGGGGCACCCACAAGTAGTTGTCTAGGTGCCCTAGGATGTGAGGTAGATGAAGGCAGTCTGTCCGGATGCAACCGGTCAAGTTTAGTAGTAAGTTGACGCCCCCAGCGAAGTTCAGCTGGGCTTCTCCCTGTAGAAGTGGACGGTGTGGTGCGATAAGAAAGGAGAAAGTCAGCCAACCTGTGATGCCAGTCCCCGTAGGTGAGTCTTTTCAAGGCATCCTTTGTGATGCGCACCATACGTTCAGCCATACCGTTGGTGGACGGGTGGAAGGGTGCAGACGTGGCATGACGAATCATGTTAGCCTGTAAGAAAGCTTGGAATTCGGAGGAAGTGAATTGAGGGCCGTTGTCAGACACGATGACATCTGGAAGCCCGTGTGCAGCAAAAATCCCCCTCAGTACCTGAATAGTCTTTGCAGTGGTGGTGGAAGAGACAGGTACAACCTCAAGCCATTTTGAATGGCTGTCAACAAGGACCAAGAAGAACTGGCCCTGAAAGGGCCCAGCGTAGTCAATGTGCACCCTAGACCATGGGGACTGCGTTTCCTCCCATTTATGCACGGGAGCTTGGAGCATCTCTGGGCGAGATCGTTGGCACAGGTGGCAAGCATGCACCTTAGCCTCAATATCCTTATCTAAAGCAGGCCACCACAAGTGGCTGCGTGCAAGAGCCTTCATACGAACAATGCCAGGATGACCCTCGTGGAGGGATTCTAAGATCCTAGTCCTCATTGAGGTGGGAATGACAACTCTGTTTCCCCAAAGCAGACAACCCTGAGAAAGGGACAACTCGTTTCTTTTGGACCAGAAACTCTGAAACTCAGGACTAGGGCAGTGCTCAGGCCAACCGGACAAAACCCAGGAACGGACACGTGAAAGTGTGTGATCTGTACCTGTTTCAGCGGCAACATCCCTGGCACAAAGAGGGAGCTCGGGCAAGGCTTGGATTGATAGAATGTTGACAGCTGGCGCAGGGTCAGCTTCTACTACTGGCAGAGGCAATCTACTGAGGCCATCAGCATGGCCCATTTCTTTCCCAGGCTTGTGGAGTAAAGAAAAATCATATGCAGACAGAAAAATAGACCACCTAAGCATTCTAGGGGAAATGATTTGGGGAGTCTGCTTACGTGTGGTAAACAGTCCCAGCAGAGGCTTATGGTCAGTAAAGACCGTGAAATGCCTGCCATATAGAAAATCGTGGAATTTTTTAATTCCAGCAACAACAGCCAGAGCCTCCCTGTCTATCTGAGCGTAGTTGCGCTCAGCAGAAGACAATGTTCTGGAGTAATATGCAACAGGAACCTGAGTTCCATCAGACCTGAGGTGGCTCAGGACAGCTCCTACCCCGTAAGGGGACGCATCACATGCGATGCACACAGGAAGAGATTCGTTGAAATGTGCAAGTACACTGTTAGAAGTGAGCAAGGCCTTGACTTTGTTAAAGCAAGCCTCATGTGTTTGTGACCACTGCCACACTGCTTGTTTGTCTAGTAGCCTGTGAAGAGGCTCAGCTACACTAGCTTTATGAGGAAGAAAAGAATTGTAGAAATTCAGGAGGCCCAGGAAGGCCTGAAGTTCGGCCTTGGACTTTGGCCTAGGTGCTTCTAAAATAGCTGTTAGTTTGGATTCAGCAGGGTGAATCCCAGCAGCATCAATTTTGAACCCCAGAAATTCAGTAGAAGGCACCCCAATCTTGCATTTGTCTTTTTTGAGCTTGAGGCCTGACTTCCTGAATCTTAACAGAACAGCCCTTAGCCTTTCAGCTAGAATGTGTGTGGAGTCTCCTGCAATTAAGACATCATCAAAGTAGGGGCAAACCCCTGGTATACCCCGTAGTGTGTTTTCCATTACGCTTTGGAAAATCCCAGGAGCGACATTCACTCCAAACTGCAGCCTTTTTACCTTAAAGGCTCCCCTGTGGGTCACAATAGTCTGAGCTATAGCAGCATCATCATCAACAGGCAGCTGTTGATACGCTTGAGCTAGGTCAAGCTTTGCAAAAACGCGCCCCCCCTTGAGGGAGGCCAGAATATGACTGACCACAGGAACAGGATAGGCATGTTGCTGCAATGCCTTATTCAGAGTGCATTTGTAGTCAGCACAAATGCGAATGTCCCCATTTGCCTTTAGAGGCGTGACAATGGGGGTCTCCCAAGGACTGGAATCAACAGGTTCTAGGATTCCCTGTTGAATCAGTTTGTCTAACTCAGTGTCAATTTTACTCTTTAAAGCAAAAGGGACCCTTCTTGCTTTAACTCTAATGGGAGTGACAGTGGGGTCTAGCTTTAAGGACACAGGGGGTCCTTTGAATGTGCCCAGCTGGGGGCTGAAAACATCTGCAAATTCTTTGCAGACTTCCTGTAGGTCGAGTGTTTGTAAGCTGTTGAGTCCTGTGACGTGTATCCCCAGGGCCTCAAACCAATCGAGTCCTATGAGACTCGTTCGTTCACCCCCTACTACTAATAAGTCTAGTGGACCTTCAAAACTCTTGTATTGCACGTTAAGGGTGGCCTCCCCCTTAACACACACTCTTGAATTTTGAAAATCTGTTAACACAATGTCAGAAGGCCTTAACTTGGCCTGAGTTCCACTACCGGAACAAATCTTCCTAAATGTATGCAAGGAGATAATTGAAAAGGCAGACCCTGTGTCTAGTTCCATAGATAATGGAACCCCTTGTAGCTTCACCTTGAGTGACAGCTTTTTCTTAATGGGCTTGTGTGTGCCTGTCCTAAGGATGCTTCTTCGCGAAGCGCAAAAACCTACCCTATTCTGGCTGGGGAATCTGGTACCTTTCAGGCGCAGTTCTTCCTGAGGTTGTACCTTTCGTCGGCCCAGACACACAGCTGCAATGTGTCCTTGTTTGCCACATGCCCGGCAGGTAGCGGAGCGGAACTTGCAGTCGGTTCTCCTGTGGCGACCTCCACAGCCGATGCACTTGAGCAGAGCTGAAGAGCTTCCCTTCTGTTTTTCTTCCGTCGTGGGGTGGAGACGGTCGACTTCCTCGTCCGGATCCTCCTCGGAGTTTCTTTGGGCGTCTTCCTGGTGCACGGATGCAACCTCTGGACTGTTTCTGATCGGCCGCATGTTCTTGACAGCGCCGCCTGCTGCTTCTTCTGCGGTGACTTCCCTTAAGGCATCTTGGTAGGACAATTCTTCTTTAGCGAAAAGTCTTTGTTGTAGATCTCGATGCCTTAACCCGCACACGAATCGGTCCCTCAGTCGTTCTTCGAGGTCTTTGAACTCACAGTGCTTGGCGGCCTTCTGTAATGCGGCGATGAATTCTTTGGCCAACTCACCGGCCGTTGATCCCTCTGCTCGAAGGTGTGGCGCCATGCGATGACGGACATCCTGGGGTGGAAGTGCTCCTTCAGTAACTTTTTCAGATCTGCGTAGCTGACAGACTCTACTGGAACAGGTGCTGCAAGGTTTTCTGCGATGTCGAAGGCGTCTTGACCGCAAACACAAAGCAGGGTGGCAGCCTTCAAGCTCTCTTCCCTCACTTGGTTTGCCTTGAAGTAGTTCTCCACCCTGGCTACGTATGACTCCCACCGCTCTGGATGTGAGACGTCGAATTCCGAAAGCCTTCCGATTTTCGCCATCTTCAGAAGACGGGTCTATCAGCCAGCCTACCCCCGAATGCGCACTGGATTGGCGGGTAGCTGCCGAGTCGACGCCGTTCTGCCGCTCAGGACTCACTTGGGTAAGCTTACACTTCTTCCTTTCCAGGCGGTGTAAGGCAATCCCACCTTCGTCGCCAGTGTTGAGTCCTTGGCGGGAAGCAGACACGAGAAGCAGTTGAAGTTCTCAGTTTCCTTTATTCAGCGTTCAGCTTACAAGTAGATGGCTTCAGCAGCTCCCAAAACCTCCCAGCTTCTTATATAGACGCTTCCCGGGTAAATGTGATACTTTTCCCGCGCCAGCACCCGCGCATGCGCACGGCGCTGGCGACAGCCTGTCTGGTCCCGGGCAGCTTTGCACCTGCCCGGGACTGCCTGCAAACGCCCGAGCCGTTTGCAAGGCTCGGGACATAACAGAATGTGTGTTTGATATATTGAATGACCTGAGTTATTTCTAAAAATTGTGTTATTAAATACAACTTTTTGACATCAGGCTTAGTAATTGGGAAAAGGGCAAAAATGTTTATGGCATTGATGACAGATCTTTTAGAGACATTGTGAGAACGTTTACATGCTATGTTTAATGGTGAAAAAAGAAAATGAGTCAATAAAATTTGCTCCCCCCAGGACAGGAGTTTTATGTGTTAGTCCACATTTGTTCCTTAACTGCTATTTCTATAAACAGTTTCTTGTATAACTCTAGTTTGTTGTATATTGATTTTGACTGTGTACAAGTTGTTTACATAGTTATGTGTCTTAAATGTTCCTTGACTAAGGAACTTTTCCGAAATGCACTAGACTTTTAGACAATAAAATATTATCACTGGCACTTTGGATTTTTTTTGTGTCCTTTTCTTGGTCTTCAACATCTGCCCTTCTTCTCCTGCAAAGTTGTTTTAGCAGCGATCTCCCTTGATTCAATTAAATTCCAACTGAGAAGAGATAGCATTTGAAAAACAACACTCTGACAATCTGACAAACTTTTAAAAAAGATATTACAGTTTTTATTCCTATGTAAATGGCAGCTATCTCAAATCGATAAGTTCTTTAGCAATAATATGGGCTCTATCCACTGAGCTCAGTTCTTGGCAGACAGGTAAAGGACATATTGACTATTCTTTAGCTCACTTAGAAGTTTTTGTTCAGTTAAAACAACCACAACAGTGACTTAATTATGTTATTCTGTTGAGCAGGCTGTAGAATATAAGAATGTTGGAGGATAACTAATTTCTCTATTCCTTCTCCTATAGGGGATTCAAGTAGTGTTATGCATAATATAATATCACTTAAATGATGTGAATTATGAACAATATGACATTCATTTAATATCTGAATGTGACTTGCACAAATTACATAATTCATGTCTTTTGTATAACAGTGTCGTGACCTGCAGGATGTTATCATAGATTTTATTCAATTCCTCTGTTTCTTATCGATTATATTACAGATAGGCAAGGAGAAGTTAGTTCTAAAAGAAAATGCAGCAAACTATCAAAATGAGCAAGACTATCCCAGAAAAATTCTATATATTGAAAGAAAGTTAGTACACTATGAACATCCTTATTGCAACTTAGCAGTATAATTTTTACCTTTGCAAATATTTTGGATTCATGATGATTACAAGAACCAGTGGCACAGTGATTCCTGGAATAGTCAGGACTGAATCCTCAAACTTCACATTAGATTCAGCAATACATCTGAACTCTCCAGAAATTCAATCTAGCTTAGAGCAGAAGCTTCATCAATGTGATATAGAAAAATGACTTTAGTGCAAAGAAAGAAAGAAGTATTATGTGTTTATTTCTCAAACTTTAATAATTGTTTTCTGAATTATACTTATAGAATTATTTATAAATATTTAACTAAAAGGTCAATTAAAAAATTGCAGTCTGCTCCCTTGCAAATAATGGATGTGAAAACGCCAACGACAATAGATTGATGCTTTGAGGATGTCTTTAAGTGGAGACACAAAAATCTGTATCCCTATAGAATTGTGAAATATGCTTGAAACAGGGTAGCATTAAATACATTATTCTGTTCTTGCTAATAATTGTGCTGATTCACTGAGATGATCTTAGAAAAATTAGGTGGTGGCTCTTATAAAAATATGTTTTACAACCAGGAATTTTTAAAAAATAGAAAGTTAACTTTTTCTTAGCTCCCTGGAGTATGAGAGGAAAGGAAGGGAAAACACAGCCAGGCTTTCAAGGATGGTGTGAGCTCTTTGAGGGAAACCAAGACAGGAAGCAGACTCTATAAAAAATGTTGGAATTCTACTTTATTGGTACAGACTATAGTAAAATGATCTTGAAAATTGATGTTGTTTTCCAAAGTTTTATTCATTTCCTGTGGTCAAATATGTTTTTGTAATTTTCACAGCACAATTTCACCAAAGTCATAGTTACTCAGTCACTGAGGTAGTGTAGCATATAAATAATAATAATAAAAAAGGACTGGAGAGGTAGACAAAAGTGCCAAATCTAGTCTGAACATCTGACTGACTGTGCGATGAACCATAATAATATCATCAACTGTGGCTCACTACAGTTTTTTTACTACTAAGGGAGATATTTGTTCTTCTGGTTCTAGTATCCTAAGCCTTCAAAAAAAACCTCACCTTTATTCATTTATGTTGCATATCTTTGTATGATAATAATCACTTCCTGTCAGCCCTCAGGTAAACCAAACAGGAAATATGACCAGATAAACTAATCCTACTTCATTGTAAGATTATATTAATAGAATCTTGCAAGTCTGAAAATATAAATCTCCCAACTTTTAACTACTTGTTTTCGCTTTTATCTACCTGATCCTTTAGGCTGGGTCATTCCTAAGTTTCTTAGGAAAGCATTAAGCATCAAGAAACAGCTATCTTGTCTGATCATTTCCTAGGCCCTCCTCTTATCTTTCAAGGTCATTCTCACATACTATAAGGCTACCATCACAATAACTACTACTACTACTACTATTACTACTACTAATAATAGTAAAGTTGGAAGAGAGCTTGGAGGTCATCTAGTCCAACCCCCTGCTCAGGCAGGAAACCCTATACCATTTCAGGCAAATGGCTGTCCAGTCTCTTCTTAAAAACTTCCAGTGTTGGAGCATTCACTGCTTCTGGAGGCAGGTTGTTCCACTGGTTAATTGTTCTAACTATCAGGAAGTTTCTCCTTAGTTCTAGGTTGCTTCTCTCCTTACTTAGTTTCCACCCATTACTTCTTGTCCTGCCTTCAGGCACTTTGGAAAATAGCTTGACATCCTCTTCTTTGTGGCAGCCCCTGAGATATTGGAACACTGCTATCATGTCCCCCCCTCATCCTTCTTTTCATTAAACTAGACATACCCAATTCCAGCAATTGTTCCTTATATGCTTTAGCCTCCAGTCCCCTAATCATCTTTGTTGCTCTTCTTTGTACTCTTTCTAGAGTCTCAACATCTTTTTTACATTGTGGTGACCAAAACTGGATGCAGTATTCCAAGTGTGGCCTTATGAAGGCATTGTAAAGTGGTATTAACACTTTACATGATCTTGATTCTATCCCTCTGTTAATGCAGCCTAGTACTGTGTTGGCCTTTTTGGCAGCTGCAACACACTGCTGGCTCATATTTAGGTGATTGTCCATTAGGACTCCGAGGTCCCTCTAACAGTTACTACTATTGAGCAAGGTACCCCCTATACTATACCTGTGCATTTGGTTTTTCTTGCCTAAATGTAAAACCTTGCTTTTTTCACCATTGAATTTCATTTTGTTAGATAGCGCCCAGTGTTCAAGTATGTCCAGATCCTTCTGTATCTTAAGTCTGTCTTCTGGAGTGTTGGCTATTCCTGCCAGCTTGGTGTTGTCTGCAAATCTGATGAGTTTCCCATCTATCCCCTTATCCAAATCATTGATAAAGATGTTGAAGAGCACTGGGCCCAGAACAGAGCCTGGGGCACCCCACTACACACTTCCCTCCATGTAGATGCGGTTCCATTGAGGACCATATGCTGAGTACGGCCGGCCAGCAGCTACAGATCCATCTGGTGGTGGTACTTTCTACCCTACATTTTCTATCTATCTATAACAAAGGGCAGAATTCATAGGCACATGCCTGATCATGTTTGGACAAACTAGATTCACCAGGATTATCACAAATCTCTGGCTGAGATAACCACAAATTTGAAGCTGATGGAAATATAAGAAGAGGCCTTCTGCATAAATAGACATGATTTTTCCCTATGTTTTCTGCTTTACTGCAACTACAGCTACAGTAAAGCTAGCAATAAATTGCAAAATACAGTTAGATAGGAATGGAATTAGTTTAATTTGTAATTGTTCTTACAACAAAGTAATGTTAGGAAGATTGTTTGATGGCCTTGGCCTTGTTTTCACTCAAGAATTTTAAGAAAGAGTTAAGTACACCTTCGTTTTAAATGGCATTTGGTAATGTGTTGTTCAGCTCCAAAACTTTTAGCTTCGGCTGTTTGAGAAAAGTTTTTTTTTTATTAAAGTCAATTATTTCTTTAAAATAAAATAAATCTTGCAAGGTTTTGGTTTAAAGTTTGAAAAGGTTTTGGTTTAAAGTTTGAAGAGTTTGCAACTTGAAAGCTTCCTCACAGTTGATTTGTGTGGTACATTCTGTGAAGAAAATATAGATTTTAATAAGGCTTCCAAATTTTTCAGTGTGCAAGGTATAAAATGGAATATTCCTACTAGTATCTTTAGATAAAAGCATCAGTTTAAGAATGCATAATTTGTAATATTAAAATAAAGTAATTCCCCTTTGTTGCCGGGTGAATTTTAAAAATTTGCTTTATTGATGCAAATATTATAAGTCTAGATAAAACTTTTGGAGAAAGAAATAATATACTCTTCAAGTGCCTGTCAATCATCAAAATCAATTCTGTCATTGCTGTAAGTGGCTTCCTTCTTTCCTCTCCCCTCCCCTCCCATCATTGAGAAACTGTTTTCTTTGAAGAAAAAGCATTGTGACACCTTAGTTTAATAAATATTCAAGAGAAATAGTCAGTTGCCAGATGTCTCATTAGCAGTAAAAAAACCTGGCCTCTCATCACATCCTAAGAAGGCTGTTTGTTGCTATCATGAGTCTTTGCTCTTACATGATTAGGGACAACATCCCAAAAGCCTGATAACTAGATGTTTTTAATTTCTAATTCAAGGAAATCAAATGGACAAACTCAGTTCAATTTTGTAGAATTTTTGTAGGTATGATCTACACAGTTTAAAGGCTGTTCTTCTCTATACAATATCACTGAAAAGTTTTATCATGGGAGTGATCTTTCATTTAGGAAATAATTTCACTTAAAGGGTAATTTTCATTCTCCTTATGCCTTGAATATGCCTCATATGTTACAAGATAAACGCTTCTTTCATTTGAATCGAATTTAGCCAAGTCTTTGGCTAGAATGATCTATAGAATTAGGTATTTTCTATAATCGCTTAATCATAATGAACTGGCATTTGCATTTAGATTCTGTAATAAAGAGAAATGTCTGCTTGCATGGTCTTGAAATGTTACTTTCTATCATTCTGATTAATGCACATCAAGATTTGCCTTTTAATATATTCTTCTTCTCCAATTTCTACACTTTTAATATACAATTTGCAGGTCCTCAATTATTTACAGAGACCCATTAGTCAGTTATACATGGGCTACTAGTCCACTAAGAATATAATTTAGTACTCATTCATTTGCTGAATTACTGAAAAAAATAACTTCAAATTTTGACTTCAAGTGCCAGCCTCGAGTTGGTTGGTATTTTTTATTAGGAGCTTATTTCAAAGTATGCCAATGAAATGTAATTGGAAGCCAGGAAGCTGTAATTACTCTACTCCTCCTTCTATTCAAATAAATTGTTTTTCTAGCAGGAAAGAATTCATAACTTCCAGAAAGTAGGATCTTTGGTTTAGATTAATTTTTCTCAATTTCATGCCTTCCAAATGTATTGTGGAATTTCAACTCCCATAATTATGGCTTTGCACCATTAATGACATGAGTTCTTGAAGGGCCTTTTTGAGACAATGAGATCTCCAAGGTCAAAGTATTTATTTAGCCATCACCTGTTTTCACTGCACTTTTGTCTGTCTGTCTGAATAGCTTCATTTTTCACCACTGGTCTCTGTACTAATATTTAGTATATAAATGAAGTGTATTGCAGAATGCTTTGATCTGGCTATTTTTATTTTAGATCTCATAAAAATTTCTTGCAATATTAGAAGAGACACGTAAGTGAAGCACCCTTAGTGAACTTGATTTTTTTTTTTCTAGGTAAGATGTTTGCTCTGACAAATATATGCTAAACAAGATCTCTCACTGTCAAAACTGACCTTGAGTGGAATAAGATTTTTAAGGAACCAAACATAGAGGGGGAGAGGGAGAGAGAGAGAGAGAGAGAGAGAGAGAGAGAGAGAGAGAGAGAGAGAGAGAGAGAGAGAGAGAGAGAGAGAGAGAGAGTCACAAAGCAAAAGTGATATGCATCAACCCCCTGACAAGCTGCAAAGTATAAATTGCAAAGGTGTAAAACAATTTGGCACTTTTGGCTTCCTGTTATATTTGCTTCTGTGCCTGTATCATCTCATCCTGAAATTTATCCCTTTATTCTAAGTTAGTCTTCGATTCTGTCTACATGCTTTATTCATGATTTGTGGTCCTATCATGCTTGCTATGAAGTGCTAGCCAAAATGCAAGTCATTAAAAATGTATAGTACAATACTCCACATTATTATAAAATGAAAACAGCAACAACAGCAGCCACAAATCTTTAGCCAAAGCACAAATGAGCAGTGCTGACAACACAGATGTCATAAACATTTTACTGGAGAAAGAGAAGGAATAAAACTGCACAGTAAGATGTGGCTGAAATTATTGATTGCTTGTTTAGAATATTTCTTTCCTGTTTTCTACTGCATCTCAAAATGGTTTGCCATAAAATCATTAGGATTCAATAATGCAAATAATAAAATAAAACTATACTGTTGGAAACCAAGCCCATATTCCCTAAAGTCAGACTTTGAACACACAGACACAGACACAAACATACACACACACACACACACACACACACACACACACGCACACCTGTTACAAAGAGATGGATTATTTAGTACATTCAGCACCAGTAAAACTGATCTGGAGTGAGAATTTAAAATAGGAGGAAAACAGATATACGGTACATGTATAATATCTGAACATTCTTAAGAATGTATTCAGTATTTCCTGGCTTCACTATCCTTTTACTATAACATAGACAACTTCACATTTGTCAGGAAAAGGATATCTTAATTTCTAGCAAACTATTTGCCTTCCCAATGTTATTGATCAAACTCTTTTAATCTCTTACAACTGACCATATTGGAAAGGTCAAACAGGAGTGAGTTTTTCTGCATTAAAGAAAGCCTTTTTTTCCCCATATGAAGCTCAGTTTCCAGATAAGGTTGATTTGATATCCAGTTTTAAAAACCAAATTGTCAAACTGGGATGATAATGTGAATAGTCTGAAATAGAATTGCACAAATAATTTGAATAAAATCACCATGATGACCTGGATTAAATAAACAATTCAAATTGAATCTGCACACCTCATCCAAGTCATCTGAAAGACAGTAAGCAGTCTTCCAGAGTTTTAAAATTTTTATTTTTAAGGTTGATCTGTTTTGAACATTCTTTAAAAAGAAGAAGTGAGATACTTGGGCCACAAGTTTTAGGATTGGATATCCTTGGTTAATTATTTGGGTCAATAGAAACTCAGTCTAGTAGTTTCCACTCCCATTGTTATCAACCTCCATTTTACATACAGGGTTTTTTTTTAAACACTAATTGATTTCTTTTGAATTTTAGTTTTTTTCTTTCTAGAAAATGATAGGAAGCTGCAATTATTACATAATGTTCTTATTAGAATGGTGTTTACTTTTCAAATAACATAGAATTGTCTTGTTCAAATTTAGCTTCTTCTCCTAATACAATTTGAGGCAATGTTTTTCTCTAAAGTCCTAAATAGTTTAGGACCAAGATGCTTGGAGAGCCATTTCTTTTCTTGAGAATCCATCTTTAAGTTATAGCTATCTTCTGCGGCTCTGGTCTGCATTTATCCATCAAGAGATCTGGTAATCAAAGTTGAGGAATAAAAAGATTTTTTTTTTAAAAAAATAATAATCTCACTTACAGAACTTCATCTCCAAGAAAATTGAAAATGCCTTTTTTTAGTTATCTTTTTTTAAAGCCATTTTTATCCCAGTAGGCTTTTAAATCTTGTTAAGTATAATGGCTTTATTTTGTTTTGTTTTTGCTTAGAAGCTTTCAAGATGTTTCCTGATTACACGCTTCTCTTGGTCTCTAGATGACCAGAAACAATGTTTTAAAAAATAAAGCATTAGAAACAGAATGATGTTATCTTTTCAAAACTTCTAGACAGATATTCTTTTAGCTCAGGAAGAGAATTTGACTTTTCCTATTATTGTGGCACTAGGACAACCCAGCTTTATTTTATCATAATCTTAATTGATATAAATATTCTTTTTATTTTTTTAAGGATTATAGCTCTAACTAAGCGTGAAAGTTCTTGAGTTCAGTTTCATCCTTGATGACTACGTGCATATTCTTTGTCCGGTTTGCTTTTAAGGCTGGAAATTATTCTTGACATTGAAACATATTCCCAAAGTGAATTGAATGTTTTTGTGTGTTGATTTAAATTACCTGCTGACATGCCTGACATATGTTTCAATTAAAAACTTAAAACTAAGCATAACAATTGATTAATCTTAAAAAAAGATGCTACTGAACAATTTCTATTTTTTTTTAGTTTTCCTAGACTAATAGGGCTATTTTCCTACCATAAAACAATTCATATATAGATATATTTTATAAACAGAAGAACATAAAGCACACATAATATGGTAAATTATAAAATGACTATTACCAAGGCAGCTGCTGATAAATATAATTTATCTTGGTTATAACACAGTGTCTTGAAGCCTAATGATTTATTCACTTTTTCAGAATTTTAGTTTTTATGTACAAATGTCATCTGGTTCATGAAGTACACATGAAAGATATTTTTCTTCTAAGAAGTCATTCAGAAACACATTTGTTTTTTTTTTCAAGTTGGCACCACAGGACTTCCTATTTTTCTATCAATAACTCAATATATCTACTGTTCTAGTGTGTTTTGTGAGCTTCAGTCAAATAAGTATAATAGAAAAATGCTAATTTATTCAAAATAAAGTTATTGCTGCTGCTGCTGTTGCTCCTCCTTTATTATTGAATTTATATTCTCCTTTCAAAGCTCAAGACACTATACATAGATATCTCCCCATTTCCTAAGATTTATTCTTTTAGATAGATAGAACTTAGAAAAAATGACTAGTCCAAAGTCACCCAATCAGTTCAATGATACAGTGGTGCCAAGTGCTCAACAGTAAACCAAGAAAACTAAATACTCACAAAGTATACTTAGTCAGGATTAGTGCAAGGACATATGTTACAGCAATTTGGAAAGCAGATGTGTGTGTATTTTAGCTTTTTATAGATTAGGTTAGAGTGATACTATATTTCATTGATGCTTTTGTTCCTCTTCCTAACTCTCTCTTGACTTCAGTTCACCATTCCCAGAAGCTCTTTAGGGTATATTTTTGAGTATGTAGTGACCCAATTACAGCAAATTAAATAAGGGAATTTTGGGGGTGTTTGAATCAACCAGGATCTGATTTCCATTTGTAATTTAAAGATTGAATCAATTCAATCCAATCTGTATTTGTGATATAAAACTCTGTTCAATTCTGCAATATATGAATCAATTCAATTCGAAGATTCAGTTCAGAAAAAAATATGTCCATGTACATACTTAAACCTTTCAATCATTAACCTTACTTATAGACACATGATTCATTTTGACATGGATTGTTGATTTCATTTGAAATTTCAGAGGACTAATTTCATTGAATTATCTTCAGATCAAAGCTTTGCAGAATTGTCATAAATACCTGCTACATGTCTCAGGGTTTTAATTGTGTACTAATTTCTCATAAATGAAGATTGTTGATTAGGTCTTACTTTGACTGGGAATGATGAAATAGATACAGTTCCATAGACTGGAAATAAATGAAACACAATTTTGTATTATTGATACCCCAAAGGTGCTTTTTCAGGAGCAACTGGACTTGTTTTTCTTTGAAGAAATTTCGCTTCTTATCCAAGAAGCTTCTTCAGCTCTGACCGGATGGTGGGGAATGGAAGGATTTATAGTCCTTGCAGACAGCTGGTCATTTACATTCTTTTAGAGACTGGTTGGGGCCATATGGAGGTTTTCTGTGTCCTCGGGGTCATCTGAGTAGTGCAAATGTGTGTGGAGTTCTGGCTGCAGAATGTTTTCTGCCCTGTTCCTGGTGCGGGAGTATGAACGGATTTCCAGAAATCATTGCTGACTACAGGAACAGGGCAGAAGACTGGATGAGAAATGAAAGGTCTTCAAAGAAAAATAAGAAAGTCCAGTTGCCTCCTGAAAAAGCACCTTTGGCACAACCAAAGATGTGATCTCAAGGACTAAGAATCTCCATAGACATGTATTACTGATAATTTTCAGCATAAAGAATAGTTATTATGATTATTATTATTCATTATTATATTTATAACCTGTATTTTTGTCTACTAATTGCTAATAGGACTGATAAAATATGAACTAAATAAACAGCAGTAATGAAAAATATAGTTAAATATAATAACATAGTTTAATTTCAATATAAGAAATAAACTACAGCACTAAAGTCAAGTGTCAATCAGCATACTTCTGTTTCTCAGAGAAAATAATTTATTATGGCTCAGAATGGGTGAGTGATGATAATTTATCTTCCTTCATTTGTGAGGAAACATACAAAGACATAATAAGGTCTTTTCTAGGTGAACATTTTATTTAATAATAAAAATAAGCATCCCATCTGTATAATGGTTGTCACCAAATATGTAAACTGAGAATATTGATATTGTTTTGGTATTCTTTCCTTGAAACATATAGTATTTTTATCAAGCAGATATTAAAAATGAAATGGTAATCCTAATAAGCATGTATGTAACTAGGGTCATTTGCTGACATTTATGATACAACATTTTTATGTTGTCTAATTATTGTCTTCTACTGGTTCTTTTTTGTACGGAATGAACCAACTCACCATGGCCAACTCACCACGATCAGCTTGCTGCGGCCAACTTGCTGTAGAGCAACTCATTGCAGGACTATTGAACAAATACAAAACTTAAATTAATTTCAATGGAACAATAATCAATAATAGTAATAAAATAAAATCAATCCAGAAATATAAGAGAAACAATAATTTTGAGTGAAAACATAGTCACCCATAATAAAAATAACTGAATGAAATAATACAACATTGAATTGTCCTGTGGCAAGTTATCCCACATTGGTTGTCTCATGGCGACTTGGCCATGATGAGTTTCCTGAGGTGAGATGGTTGTGGTAAGTTGTCTTAGACTCTTTTTAAAATAGCATTCAACTAAAGAATGACATACATCAACAATATCGGTCAAATGTAAATACATTTTAAATTAAATTGAAAATTATATTATTGACCAGTGCTATTTTTGTTTTTAAAATGATTGTTGCTTTGACTGGGAAAAATGAAATATATGCAGTTCTATAGACTGGAAACAAATGAAACACAATGTCACAAGACTACTATCTATGCAATCTTGAATGTGGTGGAGAGTATAGAACCATAGTGGCGAACCTATGGCACGCGTGCCACAGGTGGCACGCAGAGCCCTCTCTGTGGGCATGCATGCCATTGCCCCAATCCTAGGCTTTCAGCTGGGTTTTATAAAACTTTTTCGCTTTAGGCGAAAAAAAGGTTCAATCAATCAATTTCAACTTCTTGCAGAAAAAAAAGATCTTGCAAATTTGGAATTGATTGATTGAACTTTTTAGTCCCACCCAGTCTGCCGTTACCACCAAAGCCATGCCCACCCAATGACCATGCTCAACCAATTGGCCACACCCACCCAATTAGTCACACCCACCCCATGGGCCATGTCCACCCGGCTCCCGATGATACATAAGTGGGTTTTGGGTTGCAGTTTGGGCACTCGGTCTCTAAAAGGTTCACCATCACTGGTATAGAATCTCCATAGTTAATGAAACATTACTATTTTGCACAGAGAATTGCTTTGACAAAACTCACCACCTTTGAAACTGATCCACTCATAGTTTGCTAAGCCAGTAGGTAAGAGACAGCTTGCTTATTGGGGCTGGCTGGAAGGAACAAAAGGTTTTCTGGGAGAAAATTAGGATTTTCACATACTGGGACTATACTATACAGAATGATGTTGGGAAATGAAGATGTTCACAATAAACTGATATTTTATTTCTCTTCTTTGCAGTTTGCATCCCAGCAGTTTCCTCTATTTATTATTTAGAGTATAATGATGATATAATTAGCCATGAAACTACAATGTTAGTACATACTGGCAGTAGTTGTTTAGCTGCTAAAGAGTGCTAGTCTGTTTAGTTTGCGCTCACACACTTATCCATTGTATACCACAGGGGGTGAATTAGTTCTGCATCAGAAAGATGAGCATTAGTCTATAGTGTCATCCAGGGTCTTCTCTCACCACTGATGTCACCTCGCAGTAGGATGTTGCATCTGGACAGGTCCAGCGCCAGCAGGGATCTGAATGTCCACACAAAACACTGCCATGGTTCTCACTGAAGTGGTACCTATTTATCTACTTGCATGTAACATTATTCTGAACTGCTAGTTGGCAAAAGCCAAGGCAAGTGATAGGAGTTCACCCTGTCACATGGTGCTAGGACTCAAACCGCCACAGCACTGACCTTCTCTAGTGTCTTTAATCCACCACTGCCAGAGACATGTAGCTTTTGAAGTGGATTTTCACATGTCTGTTTGGCAGGGGAAATTGCCATGATTAAAATCAATCAATCAAACAACATATTAAATAATATACTAGACATATGGTCTTGAGCCACTATTCTTACTCAAACAACAAAATGTTTCAATTGTAATTTTTCCTTCACTTGAGCAGTCCTCTTATATAAACAAAACAAAAAACACTTCAGTTGACTGTTGTATGAATACATGAGGTGCAAAGAATAGAGAAGTAAAAGAAGGAAATTATCAGTAACAAATTAAATCTTTATGTGGCATGAAAACAATTCAAAATTTTTAAAAAGCTAAAAGATTTAAAACACACATATATAAACAAGACTACACCAACATTAGGAAGGTGGGGTATACAGGGCTAAAAAGCATAAAAGACAGAAAAAGTACATTTTTTAAAAAAGGTAAAAATATAAAAGTATGTATAAAAATGAGTCTAAAAGGAGGGGTAAGGAAATTAAATTAAATGAATGTAGGGAAGCATAAGTATATGGCAAAGTAAATTTATCATAATATAAAACACTCTTAAATAACAAACTGGATGCTTATTAATACCAGTTTGAGGCGAAGGTTATCCATCATTTGATGTATTTTTAAGCATCACTGCATCGAACCTCGCAAGGATAATGGCAGGATTACCAGCTGCAAATAGTAGGCGGTGTAAAATTGTCCTGTCCATGTTAGGTATTTATGCAATAATGGTGAAATGAGGCTAGTACAAATGTCTCTATAGTACAGGTACTGGGAAGCACATGATCTATCGTTTCTGTATCTGGAGTTACTGGAGCATTGCCTCTCCAGGTGGGGAATTTTCCTGTATCAGACTTCAAGAACATTGAAGTGATCAGTATGTGCTATTTATTTGAAATGTCACAGAAACAAAAGATATAAAACAAACAAAAACATATCATGGTTTAGGATGCTTCCAGTTATTGCTAGGGAAGAAATAAACAATTATTTCATACAATTCAGGAACATAAATATTACATGTTTTAATTTATTGTACTGTTACTTTTGCATTTGCCATCAAAAGTAGCAGAGTAGAGTCAAAAGAATTATTCAAAGGCATCACATTCTTGGTTGGTGAAAAATAACTCGGTTGGCTGTAAATGATATAATCACGGCATCTGAATCCAGTTAAGCAAATTTTGTCTAATAGCATTACAGTATATTTTTTGGCATCCCTCTTTCACTGTAATTCAAGGTTACTCTTGGATTGAAAAACTCTCCTGAAAAACAAGTAAACTACTCTTTGTAGTTCACAAAATCTGTGGATACAGGATGGAAAATATATTGTGGTCTGTGTGTTTGATCTCAAAGGAATCTCTATTTTTATGTCAGAATGAAATCATATTCATAATTGCAGCCAAGCAATCATCTTTTGATGAGATCAAATACATCAGTCTGGCATTCTGTACACATGCTGGAACTGAAATTGAACAAGTTCCTAGCCAACTTGAAAGTCTTAGTCATAAGTTATTTGGAGATTTTAAGTTGGAATAGGCTGTTACACACACTCATTTCAAGATTTTATAGTATCTGAAAGTCCAGAGAGAGGAGCAAAATATCAGTTGGAATCAATCCCTTTCTTCTCAAGAAAGTTGGAAGATTAATAAAATTGTTGAAGTTTCTCAAGATTATGTTTCAGTTGATGAATTTTATTAACTTGGATGAAAAAGCTCTCCACAATAAATATTGAATCATAATTGTGATGCTTCCATATTTATGGCTCAAGGTAACTGTTCAAATATGATCAATTAAAGAAAATCTTGACCAATTCATAAGATGAAGCTGGACATTTTCAAGAGCTGACATCTGGAATTATCAGTAATGAAGCTTATGGAATGGGTATATATATACTTCTGGAAAAGTGTTCACATGGTTTGTATGCTAACTTATATTCAGTAAAGCTTGATTATAACATTTAAAATATAAAATAGACAGAATTTTAAAATTATTTAAATTACAGAGTACTTGCCTGAATCTGGAAATTATTGGGGCTTTCACTGACAAAATAGCTGAAATGTTGCTTCTTGATGCATGACACATAGAAAAAAGATGGGCTTTGGACAGTGTTGCTTCAATTACTACCTTGCTGTTTTGGTCTCCTCTGCGGACACTAATGCTACTATTTCCTCATTTTATGGTAAGATTATAAAAGACAGATTGATTGACAGATTGATTTGATATGTTCCTCATAGGCTCCTACATGAAGAATTCTTAAAAATATTGATTGATGCGCTACATTCAAATCTAAAGATAAAAGTCTAAAGTGCTTTAGAAGAATTGCAAAACACAAGCATAAATACAAGCAATACAAAGATATCAATACTTTTGTAAGAATAAAAAATTATTTTAAACTATTATAATTAATAACATGAGTACCACCTGACTGCAGGTTGGAAGCTGAGAGAGGATTGAATCATAAAGACAGAAAACTGATGTACATTCCATAGCCAATTTAAAATTTAATAAGTAAAGGGATGACATTGCATCCATAGGAATTTCTTCAAAGTTCTCTTCTTGTTTAAAAGAATATCTAAGAAATTTGATTTCATCAAACTGAATAAGGACTAGAGGGAAAAAATTTAGGATGATTTCTCTATTTGTAGGCTTCTGCAACTATGCTCTTTGTCTTTATAGCCTCATCAAAAATTGTATATAAGTGGTAAAACGAATAGACTTGGTTAACTAGCAAAGAAAAATAAGAAATAAACTGAACTTTTGAATAGTAAGGGTTTTTTTTTCTTTCTACGTGAATAGAGGCGTAGTAAAATGAAGCAAGTCTAAGATTTATAATACCTGGATTTGAATTCTAATTTAGCTATACGTTGATTATCTGAAAGGCCTTAAAAAAGGAATGAATGAAACATGTGATCTTGGATTTCAGCTTTTTAGATTCCAGCACACTTGAAAATGCTGTAATTAATATGACTGCATTTACATGAGTCAAAAGAATTTTTAGGGGAAATAATCACTGAAGTCTTTCAGGTGATTATGCATGCTCATTCATCCTTATTTTCAGGTTGAAATGATCCTGAATCTCAATCAGTTCATTTATGCATAATGTGGCACTAAAAAATGCACCAAGTGCTTTGGCCTGAGATCAATGTGAATTTAGAATTTCTACCAATAGCCAGCGGGGTTTAATACTTTATAGAATACTTTGTGATATGTATCCACTTCTTGTGTATCTGAAGCCAAAGCTGAGAATTCTCAAAGGGGTTGATGTTAGTTTTCAGAGTTCTGCTTCTCAGGAAGACCTGCCTGTAGGCAATGCTCCGTTCTTGCTCTCAGCATATGAAACCATTTCTGATTATAATTTTGTCACAACAAACAACTGAGACTGTTACCAGAGGGATGCTATTTGTCTATCAGTGGGAGACAAAGTCATTCATGCAGCTCTGAAAGAAATGCTTCATGGATTTATCTATCTATTTATTTAAACATCCTATTGCCTTGAGGATTTCCCCCCCCAAAGAAATCTAATATTTTAATTTAGATAACTCTGCAAGAGTTAGAATACCTAGCTTTGAATCCTCGTGCCATATCTTTGGGCATTTTTTTCCTATTACCTCTGTTATAATTTAGTGTCAAGTTGAAGTTTGAGTTAGTAAAAAATAGTAAAGTTTTTTTCTGAGTCAGACTTTACTCCTAGTAATTCTATGGAAATTTCTTGGCAGCAATGGAGACTTGTCATTTCCCCACCCCCCCTTCTATGGTGTGCCTATGTCTTTCAATTCTCAGCTTACCCTCCAGCTCTAGTGTTATCTGGAGTCTCACTCCCCCTGCTGTCAACGCTGCTGACATTGGACATTCTTGCTTTGACAACAGATGGAAATGCAGCCATTTTTCTCTATTGCTTTTAGAATTAGTTGATGCAGGGAGGGGGAATGGGGATGAGAGTCCAGCTAGTCATAACAATAATAACTCAGCCATGGGAACCCAAGGTCATTGGGCCCAGAGCTGATAGAGTTTTGGAGGGCTGGAGAGCTGGGGACAAAGCCTGTGCTTCAAGCTAATTGGGGAATGTGATTTATGATTGTTTATTGGAGGAGGGAATTGTGCTTCATTACTTTGTATCCAGAGGAGGGGAATTTAGTTTTTGGTTTCAGCTATGTAGTGCCAATACTTTGTTTCTTGAATAAAAGATTCTTTAAGGTAAACAATGCCTCGAAGTTCTTTTAAAGAGTTTCATCTGTCGGAACCATGACACCTGCTTCTTTTTGAAGCCCAGTTAAGATTAGTCATGAACTGTTGCATGCAATGGATATTTGAGCTAATATCCCATAATTGCCAAAGGTTAAAGGCAGCATCCTTAGAAACATTTCCATTTGTTATTAGCAGCTTCATGTAAAGTGGTCCTGGAAGATAAATAAATAGGAAGGGAATGGGAAAGATGATTAAACATTAATCTAACACAGGGTTCTTCAAACTTGGCCCTTTTATGACTTGTGGACTTCAACTCCCAAAATTCCTCAGCCAGGCACATTGGCTGAGGAATTCTGGGAGTTGAAGTCCACAAGTCATAAAAGGGCCAAGTTTGAAGACCCCTGATCTAACAGTATGCCCATGATTTCTCCTTTCAAACATGAATCATCCTCTGCAGTTTTACTGTTGTCTATGGTGACTCAATTTCCCACTGTGTGTTAAATTAATAAAAATATTAATTAATTTAAACATGCAAGAATATAAAGCAGTTATTAGGAATAGAAAAATAAAAGTACGTTATTGGTTACCTTATTATGAAGCTTAGATTCTGAAAGGCCAATGACATACAGATCCAGAGAAAATGACCTTAGATGGAAGAATTTCAGAACATTGCAGTTATTAGGTTTAATTATATTAATAAAATAATAATATTTTATTATTATTTATATTAATAAAAATATTTTTCTCCAGATTATTGATCTCACTTAGGAAGTGTACCATAGTATGTCCAAAATGCTATAAATTAGTTTTAGATCCATACTTTACCTAATATTTGAATATTCTTGTATATTTCCCATTGTAATAAATTCATATGTATTAAAATTTGACAGGCCTTCTTTACTAGACAGCCTTGTGGTTTCATTTCCATGGAAACAGTGATATCATATAAAAGTCAGCATTAATAGGAAGTAATATAAAGCTCCTATAAGCAATTTAATATAAAACTATATTGTTCTTTCATAGATATTACAAGTTTTCATGGTAAAATATTTGAATTCTTTAGCTGATTTTTTTTTTAAAAAAATACTGATATTTGGCCTGGAAGCTGATAAATGCCTGGTAGTAATAAGACCCAATAGCCAAAGAAATAGTTATAATATGTGCTTATTTTAAACTATGCCAATAAATAGCAAGCTTTTAAAGTCTAATTATCTCAGTGTTTCTGAGAGGACTGAATGTTGTCACAATCAGGCTGATAATGTGAATTGAGCAGTATCAGATCACAAAGACGAAATAGTCCAACTCTTATTTCTCTGCACTACTAGGTTTTCTTTATCTCTGATAGTTCTGGAAAGAAGATTCTTTGCTGAACAGAACACTGTAGGAACTCTGCTTTCTCCCTTATGTCTTAAATAACACTACTGATGCATGAGCTGCACTGATTGCCTGGTTCCTGATCCAATTCAAGCTGTTGGTTATCACCTTTAAATCCCTTTATTACCCGAGAAATCATCTAACACCATGGGATTGCTTCATTCCCCTCTGGCACAAGGAGCCTGCTGTGGACCCTGTCAGCCAAAGAATTTCAGGAGAAGAGCCTTTTCTGCTGTGGCTCCTGCCCTGACCCCCTTGGCTTTTCAAAAAGGCCAGAAAACCTGGGTTTGGTTTGGGGCTCTGATGGGGGCATCCAGGTTGGAGGTAGTTAGTAGACTGAAAAGAAGATCCCATCTCAATCCTGACTATGTATTGGTTCCTATCTTACCCAATACTTTGTTCAGTGTTTTAATTACTTGGCAGTGAGATGGAATAAAAAAATAAAAATAACAAATAACAAATAAAATAAAATAAAATAACTCTTATCTCTTTTCCCTTTTAGGCTGCTACCTTACTTATTTTTTCTTCTTCTTTGCCATGGTAATTAGGCCAGCTAGACTTCTGCCCTCTTCTTTCCTTGCTCTACACTCTGTACCCACTCTGTTCACTTCTACCATACCCTCTTAGCAACTCAGGTTTGTTTCTGCATCTTTACCTCTTGGAAAAAGAGGAGCTCTAGGTTAGGAGGACTCCCTTCTAACCTATTGACTCCACTTTGTTTCAGCATTTTATGTCTTCCCTTAATCACAAGCGATTTTATCTTCCTGTTACAGACCCAGATGTACTGCAAACTGATTTAAGCACAATTAATTACTCACAAATGCTATTGCAACCATTGGGTTGGAAGTAATATGAAAGCACTCTCAGTGAATTAAAACAAAAATAAGGATCACAAACCTGAATGTAAGTAAGCAGAAAAAAATGTTTTATCAACAAGGAAAGGGAAGATTTATGGAAAACTTACAAGCAAAATACAGTATAAATATTTTTCTTCTGTAGTATTCTTCATCTGTTTATTCTTCAGATATAAATGTCCCATAGGTAACTATCATGGTGCTATTTATTTATTTATTTGATTATTTATTCATGCAGCATTTCTGTTTCAACTTCTCTCTGAGCCTCAAAATCATAAATAGATAATTTCCCCCTAATTTTATCCCTACAAAAAGGAAGCTGTGAGATAAGTTGGGTGGTCTAGAATCACCCAAGGTCTAGAATGGTCTAGAATCACCCAAGGAGTACTATGTTCAGTTATTGCATAACATCTAAAGATATCTTTTAAAATGATTTTTAAAGTCTAATTTAATTATTTCAAGTATTTATAGGGTGCATAGGTGGTAAAGACGATCTCCAAATACTTTTCAAAATCCAACAGCATAGAATATCATCTTTTAAAATAAAATATAAATAGCAACCAACAATCATCTTCATCATCACCCAGTCCAGTACAATACAATAACAATAAATCCTAATAACTACAGCCACCTGGTTTCTAGAAAAAACTAACCTATGGAGGAAAAATCAGCTAATACAAATGAACATTGGAAAAGTGGGAAAGGTGATTGAGCTATTATCCACTTGTCATTGCATTCCATAGAGAGAGAGAGAGAGCCACTGCTGGTAAGTTACTCATGCTGTTAGAGAGGGTCTACTTTGGATCCCATCAGTCAAAGAACTCCATCTGTCGGGATCCAGAAGAAGAGCTGCAGCACCCGCCCTTTGGAACATCTTACCCTCTAAGGAAAGGGTGGGGAAGAATGGTCCCTTTATAACTTGTGGACTTCAACTCTCAGAATATCTGAGCCAGCATGGCTGGTTCAGGAATTCTGGGAGTTGAGATCCACAAGTCATAAAAGGGCCAGCATTTCCTACCCCTGCTCTAAGGTAAGGTCTGCCCCCACCCTCCTATCCTTCTGCAAGAGCCTTAAGAGCTGGCTCTGCCAGTTGGCCTGGGGTCCAAATGGACAGTTCCATGCTGGAGGTGGATGCTGAATTGATGACAGATACCTCTGCCCCACCTTGATCTCAGCTCTCCACCCACCCATCTTTCTTTTTTAGTAATCATATAGTTGTATTTCTACTTTTGTACTTTTTCATTGTTTATTTTATTCTTCTATTATCTTACTTCTGTTCATTTCTCTTTTCATTTCTTCCTTTTTTAATTGTTCTAAGCCACCTAGAGTAGCCTTATGGTGAGATAGGCAGAAAATAAATTTAGCAAACAAATAAATAAGTCTTCTGCACTCTCACCTGGATGTTCTCACTGGTATCACATGAGAGCTTCTGCTGTTTGTCTTACATTGTGGGCAAGTTGATATGGGTGAAGTGATCTTCTTCTAGCCATTTACTTCCTAAACCATGGTTCAGAAGTAAATTGCAAATGTACTCAAGCATTGCAGTATAAGTGTTTCATGATTTGAATGCCTGGCCATGCTTGTACCTGGTCAGTTACATTCTTCACTGTTTAAAGCTTTGGCATTACAGATATTCCTTGCTTAACACCCACGCATTCTTAATTGTTTAAAGGTGCCTAAAAATGAGACTTAGGACTGGTGCTAGAAGTTGTGGCCCTCACAACATCCCTTCAGTCACATGATCACTCAGTTACTCAACAACTGGTGCACATTTATTATAGTTGCAGCATCCAGGGTTACATGGTGGCCATATGTGACCTCACAACTGACTTCGAACAAGCAAGTACAGTACATGGGGAAGTGTTAGGAAGTCATAAGTCATGATCTTGTGAAGTTGTGCTTAATGGCCCATGGTGATTTGCTTCACAACCATAGCCAGAACTGATGTTGTAAGTTGGTGCAGTCACAGGATATCACCCCACTTAGTGTCCCAATTATATTTGGGAATATCCATATAGTCTGGTTTAAAAATGAATGTAATCCACAGGGTGCATACTTAATGACCTTGCTTTGTATGGCTTAAATTACTGGAATCATTTTACAGTCTTCTTTCTGCAACTTTTAATTAATGATGTAGTTACCACAACTGACGTGCATTATTTCTAATTGCCTGGGGGGGGGAAGGACCAAAAAATTGACAATATGACTTGGCAATTTTATAAATTGATAACTTGAAATCAGCATGCTTAAAGCTATGGCCAAAGGGTGTAATTAACAGCCCAGTCTAGTGAGAGATAATTATTTGTTAGTAATATTAAAAAAACCCAGTGCTGCAATAATTAAATTGAGCCTGCATGATGTTCAGGGCAGTATCTTGAAAAAAAATCAGTCAAAATTTTCATGGAGCTGAATTCATTGTTTCATGTTTGTTCTCTATGGCTTTTTCTTTAAGGGCATGTTTTATCCTGCTTTTAATTTTGCTGCTTTTATTTATTTATTACACTGTAAAGGGCTTGTTTACTGTACTCTTTAAATTCTATTGCTCTTGTGGGAATGAGCTTTATGTATTTCCCAACAATATCTTATTAATTCACTTTCTCATGGATGTTGTATGGAAGTAAAATCTTGTACTAGAAATGCTGAGCATATGTTAGTGGCATGTCCATGTTGCCTGCCATAAAGTAAGGAAGAAAAGATATTTCATTTATAAATGAATGTTGTCCATAAATTAAAAGATAAAGTTTGATAATTCCAAGCTGTAGTAGATCTTTCATTGTGGGGGATAATGAAGTACAAAGCCAAGTAAGAGTTCTAAAAGTCTATGGTCCAAAAGAATTGTATTTCAAAGTAATGAAAGAGCAGCAAGGTTTTCTGCTGAAGTCAGCAAGCGAAGATGACAAGGCTACTTTCAAAAATAGGATTCTATGTACATAGTAAGGGAAACAAGTCCCAAGTTTAAAAGTCACAGAACTGCAAGGGTTCTTAGTATTTAGAATTAATAAAGGCAGAGTGCTGATATAATCATAGAAAGAAAAGAAAACGTGCTTATCCTATCTAAAAAATTCCATGGTCAGGAACAATTAAATATTAGATTCATGTCCTGATTTTTTCAAATGATCTGCCTGATGCATTATATTTTGAAGGTGCACTTACAGAAATGATCTCTATATACATATAAAAAAATTGAAAAAAGTAAATATGCAAAAACATGTTGTAAGTGCATAACTTATAATACAAATATTTTCACTAATGGTCCAGGAATCCTTGTGGTTACTTTTTGGGTATTGTAATCATGATTTCTTTATATATAATCTGCAAAGTGGCCTCTAAAACTGATAATAATCTCTGCTATTATGCTTGAAGATTGGATTTGTAGATCACTGTGATATGATAAATCTCTGTTTAGTTTACTTATAGGTTGTTACTATTTAATATTTCAGTGGTGTCTTTACTGAGGATAAATATCTACATTCTTACTTCTTCATTCAAAAGTAAAATAATATCGTTTGACCTATGGGTATGCTGAGAGCATGAGCCATTGTCTGTTCTTATATTTTAAGATAACAAATGAATAATCCAACAAATCCAATGAATGCTCAGTTAAGAATAATTGCTGCTGAACTTATAAAACATTTCCTGCAGCTGCAAAAATTTACTGTGCTAAGAATATTTATTAAGAACTCTCACTGAACAATAATATTTATTTCTAGGTGCTAGAATCAATGTAAAAATGCATAGAATTGCTTTGCATCATTCTCATGTTAAAAAACAATCTTCATCCAAAGTAATTTGTCATTCTCAAAACTCTTGCAAATAGCAAAGTAAATTTGTTTTGGAGAAGGATGGATAATTTTGATATATTCTGGGATACAGAGAAAGGCAAATAAGTTTTTTATTTTACACCCTCCCTCCCAAGCAAGATGGATGTATTTCTTGATAAAAATAACTTTCTGTAAGTTTCTGTGCATTTAAGCAAGAAAAATATTGCCTTGCCAAAATATTTTATTGCCTCAAGTAAATAGAGCATAACAAGCAGATGTTTCATTGGACGAATAATAGGTGAGAATAATGAGTGAAATTTCTCCCATGACCAGCAGTTTTTTTGGTTCATATAGACAGAATATATTTTAGGGATTGTTCATTTTCAGTAGAAAGTGGAATCTTTGGAACATTGACAATAGGTTCCCAGTGACATAAACTTATAAATGGAATTTTAGAAGGAGAGAGATACTTGGAGAGAGATTATATTCAGAAAAAGACATATGACAGACCAATATGAAAAAGAAAAACACCAAGGCACAAGTGAAATACTTATGAAAGTGCTTAAAGTGGAATGAGTAGAGGTATTTAAAATGGAAACAGATACAATCAGTAAATATGGATCAAGATTTGTAGCCCATATGCTGGAAGAAAATGTTTTATTTATCTATATTGAAGAAAGGAGATGCAAAAGAATCTGAAAGTTACTAAACTGTTACACTAATTCCTAAGACAAGCAAAGTTCTTGAATGAGTTTTTAGGAAGAATAGAGCTGAAAAAGCACATTTCAAAAGGGAGATCTATGTAAGGTGAAGAATGTTGAGAACAAGAAAATATAATAAGGAATTTACCTTTGTTTTATTGGCCATAGCAAGGTCATTGATTATATGCTATGTATTTAGCCAATGGGAATGGCAAATTGATTATTCTTCTGAAGAAAATATAAAATGAGGAAGAAGCTAGTATAAGAGCTGCATTTGAAATTGAGAAGATTAAAATAGGAAGGAGAATGAGACAAAGATGGTTATTGTTCCTATATCTATTTACCTTACAACAGATATATTAACAGTTAAACTGGAAGAGATGACAACTGGAATCAAAATAGTAAGCCAAAATACTAATAACTTTTTGTACTGATAATGTTACCTAAGCAAACAATTAAGCTTAGAGAGCACCAAAGATTCTGCAGTTTGAGATATGCAGTGGCCCTATTTTGTCAGCTGAAAATAAGGAAGATTTAGAAGAGCTTATTATGAATCTAAAACTGGAAAGTGAAAAATCCATGCTAATGTTACATATTAAGAAGACAAAGGTAATATTAATCAATATGCTTAGTGAATTTATAGTTGAAAGTGAAGAAATGGAGGTGATAGATCAAGAACAGATAAAATAGACAGTTTGGTGCATAGGTAAAGAGATTAATCTTAGGAAGAAAGACAATTACAAATTTATACAAGTTCATGAAAGATAATACCATTTCTGTGACAATGAAGATCAGCATATATGGCTGTGACAGCTGGATATTGAGAAAGAGTGAGAGAAATAAGGTAGACATCTTTGAACTATGTATCCGGAAACATAAAGAATACAGTGAATTTCTAGAAGAACTAATCAATCAATCCTGTGTAAAATAAAGTCTGAGGACTCCCTTGAAGCAATAATTAAACACTAATATACTTAGGTCATGTTATACAAGTAGCCAGTGAACTAGGAAAAATTATGAAGCCTTACTCAGCAGCACTTAATTAATTATTACATTTCACATTGTCTAGTATTTTTTTTAAAATATATTCTAATGCATTTTCTATCCTATCCACTATTTTATCTGCAACATTGATAAGGATTCTGTTCATTTTTTTAAGCTAAGTTTTTAGTAAAAATGTTTTATGGTAGATAAGTTATATTCTCATATTGTATAATTAAGGTTCTGAAGGGAAAACCTTTGCTGAACTTCATGCTATATGCCAGCTACACCATTGGTGGAATTCAAATATGTGAACAACTGGTCCATTCTGGGCAACAAAAAATTAGCTACCGGTTCTGCCGAAGTATTGCGAACTGGATGAATCCCACCACTGAGCTACACCCTTTCCTGGATAGGGGGCTCTTCATTCACACCTGGTCATCTCCAGTCTGGACTATTGCAATGCAACCTACATGGGACTACCTTTGAAAAGCACCCTAAGTATAGTGAAGGTAACACCTCTGCTGAGCGAGCTGCATTGGGTGGTGGTTTGCTTGTCCAATTGAGGTTTAAGTTGTGACCTTTAAAGCCCTATGTGGCATGGGACTAGTACGTGCAGAGCTGTCTTCACCCTATTACATCACTCTGTTCCAAATTTCCTCCAATATCTTGAATGGTTTTCTGGTCTTAAGATTGTGAAGATGTCATTCACATAGTTTTTGTCTGTGTATGTATGTGTAATTGTTTCCAACTGTATTTTTGGGGCATCTCTCTCTAGATAAAAAAAACAGTTGGGCCAGTAGAAGATGGGCAATGCTTCTGTCTATATAATTTTCAAAATAATCTAGAATGGGATACAATAACATCCAAGACATTAAGATTTTGAAAAGCATCCATCATCTACATTACTACTTTGCAGGTAAAATCCTGAGTATATTTTTAACTATAGATGGGTGAATGGATGAGTAATGATAAAATGTTAATGAGAGAAATGTATCAGATGAGGAATTAATATTCTGAGTAGACAATAAATAGGAAAAATTGTTGCAATAAAGAAAAGACAGATCTTTAAGTGCAATGAAAAGTTTTCATTTTGTTCTATGTACAATTGAAAATGAAATCTGAAGATAATCAGTACTGATAGAAATGTGAACCTGTCACATGTTTCAGGCCCGACCGACCCATTGTTGCTTGTCAAACTAATTTTGTACAATTATATTTCATAGCAAAATGAATAAAGTGAGCTTTAATGGGATGAGATTTATATTCCAAGTCATGCATTTAACTTCTTTAATATGTCAATACCATCCAGATATTCAACCTTCTTTTTTTTTTGCATTCCTTTGATATCTTGCCAAACTTCATTTTAACTTGAAAATCAAGGCAAAAGAGTGATGTTGATGATCACTTCTCCTATTTATAGGAAGATGTTTACTTTGCATAGAAATGTATATAGAAACATGTAAAGGGGGATTAGATTAATGGGCAGTGGCTCCAGATATATAGACTTTGGATATAGCATACCCGCTGGGAAAGAAAATAGCCTCAATTATACTAACACTTCACCTGGAAACCTCTTTCCACATCTTGAGAGCAGAGACGGCCAGGAATGTGTGACCGGAAAAGCAGAAATAACAATAGAAGTGACACTCTTCAACTTTGTGTCCAGAAGAGACAGGGCATGACAATACAATTTCCATTCTCTCATCCTCATTATCTCTTTCACTTCTCAACTTTAAAGATTGTCTCTAAACTTGGGGGGTGAGGGACACAGAGAAGCCCAAGGGAGGATTTAACAGTGTGGTATAGGGATTTAAGTATTGTAGTATTATTGTAGGACTAATAGACCAACACTCACATTTCTCTGAAATATGGAAACACTGGGACTGTCCTTGAACCAATCATGACAATATTCTTTTGGTGTAAGCTATAACAGATAGACGACAGTTATTGTATCTTCTTTTTCTTCTGTGAATAGTTACAATTTGCAATTCATACCCGAAGACTCTAAGAAATATCTATATATATATATAAAACCAAAGACCTACATATATATAATCAGTTATATATATAACTGACTCTGCAGCTAAAGGCAAATATATTCCAGATATATTCTGTGTCTTCAATAAATATTTGAATTTTTATGACATGAAAAAACAATGTGTTAAAAACCTTTGGGGAAGCAAGAAGGGGCGGTGGGATGGGGTGAGGAGTCAAAAAGCTGACACAATACTTCAATTTCTAATTTATCCTAGTATGAAACAAGTTTACTATGCTGATATTCAACTGCCAATCTAATAGGTAAATACTTCAGAAGCATCAAAAAGTAGCAATTAAGTCTGTTAGCTAAGCAGTGCATTTTGTAGCCTTTATGAAGAAGTTAAATATCTAGCTAGATATCTGGCATTTAAAGCAACATTTCTATCTGAAGGAAAATCTACTTGAATAGAGAGAAAAACAGAAAGATACAGAGGATTGAAAGTATACTACTGTTGAACATATGTACATTTTAAAAATGGTGGAATAAGGCCTAGCAGAAGCTTTGAAAACCCAATCCAGGCAAGATTCCCCAGAAAGAGGGGAGAGAGTAGGTGCATCAACAATATCCAACCTTTGCTTCAACATATCCAGCAATGGAATGTACTGTTAGAAGTAAGGTCTTCATTCTGGTTCATCCAAGCCGGGAATAAATAAGCAAACATGGTGACTGCTTTGGGAAGAAGGTTACAGTTTATTGAAGAAGCAGAAAGATGGTCCTTGCAGGAAGGAGCAGAGGAGAGGAAAAAGAGCGAGATTGAGCACATGGGCAGTAGGTTTTATACCCCCCCCTAGCCTTTTGTTTGGAAGTTTCCTGTTCCTGTGGCATGAACCTTGAGGCTGTTTCTGAGTGTTTGTCTAGGCCTTGATATCTGTGGTTTAATTCTATTATCATATCCTGCTTCCCAGGTGATGGGGCTGATTCCTAGAGTTTGGGTGGGGTATGCAGATCTTCTCTTTTGTCTTCTTGATTGCTCTGGCTCCAACTTTCTGATGGTTTTACATTTGCATTTGTATGGGCCTAGCTCTTGCTTGGGGCAGAGAGATAGATTTGGGGCCAGGTTTGGTTTTAAAAAGTCCTTTTGAGGAAAAATATATTTTTCTGCCCTTTTTAATATTTCCTTCTCTGGGCTAACTTTCATCAGTACTGACTCCATTGTTGTGTTTCCTAATATTAAACTGGTATCTGCTTTCTTGTAACAATATTGTGTGACTAACATACTAGAATAATACATAATACAGATCTTGATCTTCTTCCACGTGACATCTCTTCACATGTTACGATTGTTATCTCCCTGAATAGTATTATTAAGCTAAATATATCAGTTTCTTTAATCAATCCTTTCATTTATCCAGACCCCCCTTATCATCCTGGTTCCCTTTCTCTGAAGTTTGAGGATGATTAAAGTGTAAGCCCAGAAGTATAAAGCTGGGTCTGATCAAATAGAGTCTGGTGTAACAAGATTCATACCCTTTACAGTGACAGATCCTGAAAAAATATTTTCCAGGGGCTTGTTGGTGAAGAAGGCTTTCAGGAAGACTTTAGGCCTGTCTCCATGTAGCTTTTTATGGCATGTAAATGTGACAGTGACCTGGGCACATTGTAAAAGTGTTTGGATCTCTTCTGGTCTATGGTGTAATGAGATGGTCTTCAGCCTCATCCCTTCTTCCTAAGAACAACAACTGAATTATATGGCTTCTTGCCAATTATAATTAAAACTATATTAGGTATTTGTGGAATAAAATAAAGGAGGTAGATGCATTAATATTGTGGACTTCCATAAACTAGAATGTAAGATAGGGAATATAGAAGGGAACCAATTAAATATTTCAAAGAGAAAGAGGAAGTCAGTCATATAATTTTCCATGAAGCATCTCCTCATTAAAAAGTCTCCCCCTTTTTATACATCTTTTAGAATCATAAAAATCATTATACTGCAATTCATAGATATATCTTTATGTTTAATGTTTCGTATTAGTGGTTTTCTTTAAAGCAATTTGAATCTGTCTTAATTATTTTTGTTATATCTCAAATTCTTGTAAAACAAAATAACTCTTTTCAGAAGCATTACAATGTGTTTCAAGCTGTATTGAAAAAGATCATTCCTTATTGTGGACAGGTAAGCCTATATTGTTCATGACTTTTCACTTCCATTGCAAAAGCTTCCAAATTGATATTCTGGCAACTCAGAAAAGTTATTGATATTATGTTTGTCTTCTTATTCCACTATCTCAGAATAACTTTGCATCGTCTCTTTCATCATAAATATCTGAAATATCATCCTGTTGTCAGGAAAATTAATTATCTTAAAATATATGGAAGTTGACCACTTTCCACACATGAGTTATCTGTAGCCCCATAAAAAAAATTTTTGAGGAGAGGGGTTCCTGGAACTCTCTCTCCAAATGAAATGATAAATGATAAATTGCAAGTTTCAGTTCTTTAAAAAAAGGTAAGAAATAGTGAAATAGATGTGTTAGGTTGTTAATGCCTTTCATTCATTTTAATAAAGGAAATTTTGTCTACTCCTGCTTCTTCTGCCTCTGTCCTGTCTGATGATATTGGGACATCCCTTCGATACCATGTCATACTATTGACAACCAAACAATAAAAAATGTGACTTTGAATTGCAAAATACTTGCTCACTATTCATTCCCCGCTCTTAGTTTTCCTTATTGGCCATTAGAACTTATTCATGGCCCAGGAAATTTGACTTGTCAGAATGTTATCTGATTCCTCTTCAGCTTCATCAAAGGGATAAGCTCTGGTTGACAATTGTTTTTATGATTTTACTTATTGCATAACAGAGATTGGAGAATAAAGTTTCAGTCTCTGTAGATATTATTTCAGAAAATGGTTGTGTATTTCTTAGGAACCACATCATGATCATCATGGACAATTAACCAGTGGAACAGCTTGCCTTCAGAAATCGTGGGCACTCCATCACTGGAGGTTTTTAAGAAGAGAATAGACGGTCACTTATCTAAAATTGTTCAGGGTCTCCTACTTGAGCAGGTGGCTGGACTAGAAAACTTCCATGGTCCCTTTCTATTCTATTCTATTCTATTCTATTCTATTCTATTCTATTCTATTCTATTCTATTCTATTCTTCTGTTTTGTTCTGTTCTATTCTGTTCTCATCATGATCATTGTCATCATTCTCTTAGAGTACAACTTCTATAAAGTCTTAAAATATGGAATGTTAAGAAATGTTTCTTCTAATGGGCAAGATGGCAAGACATTATAGTAGGCAATGATAAAACCTCTCTTCAGGAACAGGCAATGATTTATGTTAAACATTTAATAAGATAACAGTCTTCCTTTCAGACTTATTACATGCTAGATGAGAGTTTTGATTACATGATCTTGGATTTCAGAGCTAAGGACACGTTATTTCTGTTTGTATCAGGTTCTCCAGGATCAAGTGAATCAAATAATGAGTTGAATGTTCCTAATATTGTTAAGTCTGCAGCAATACCTTTCTTCCATGAGGTCATTAAGCTATCCTATTAAATCAAACAGACCACGATATTACTAAATAATGAAATTTAATTCAGTATTTCAATCAGCAAATGCCTTTAAATGTCTCCAAAGAGAAGCCTAAATTTTAATCTACGCAATGGGCTAGCTGGAGCAACATCTTCAGAATTTGGACTGAACTGATTCAATAAAATTTGGATCCGAGAGTAACCTAGCAGTTTACTGATGACCTTGGCTTGGTAGCTGCTGACACATGGCTAGCAACATATTGTCAGCAAAAACCAGCATGGCATTTACTGGTGACTTGGTTGCGAGTTTCAAGTTGCCAAGGCTTGGAAAGACAACTTTAAGTATTTAAATACCCTAGTTGGCCAATGTCAAAGTTATTAATTTTACCAGAGTAGTGATGAATGACAACTCAGCTGCAAAAAGTCACTACTTCAGTTTTATAGTAATTGATGATGACTATTGTAATTGATGATGACTTCCTCCTTTCTGTAGTAATAGACAGCAGAATGAAGACTTCATTTTAGATATACTTGTATTAAGGGAAAATATTGTCAGTGCATAAATTAGTGGAACAGATATGTTACTCAGTCTGAGGATATTTGTGAAACTCAGGTTTTGTCAAATAATTTATATAAACAAAATTAAGAGGAAGCATTTTAAAATGTAACTTCCCTTTACACTCTTCAAGGACATGGTTTAAGTAAATTTAGATGACCAAAACACATTTTTGGTTTTTTTAATGAAGTTTCATTATTAATAGCAAAAGACATTAATTATTTATAAAAATAGTATCAAATTCTTCATAGAACCTGTCACTCCCAGAACACGTTAATTCAGAAAACTGGACAAGTTATCAGAAGATTAGTTTCTTTCATTTTTACCATTATTTTTACCATTCATTATTCATTTATTGGAACGTAACACACACTTCATTTTAATCATATTTTCATAGGCACCCAACACAGCCTTGATGACACTAATTCATCCCTGCTGAGCTACATTTTAGCACTTTCATTCATTATTAACCCTACATCTTCACTTCTCTGCATAGGTTCATCAAAATACTTCTCCAAGATTAAACCACTTTCATATCTATACATCCTTTCACTTTCTCTTAGTTTCTAAAACTCCAGCATACCTGCATTTCTGATTTCATTTCATTAATTTATTCTTTACCATTTATTTCTCTTGGATTCCAAATTGCAACCTTCAGTATGTTATTATTCTAAGATGGGCTTTGATCCAGGAAAGCTTTCATGTAATACTTTTTAATGACACAAAAAACATGTACTAGATTTGTTGTAATACATGTTTATGAATTCTATGCAAAAACTACAGCAGTAGAGCCAGTAGATGATAGTATTTGTAAATTTGCTAGTTTTATCTATGGTATGCTCTATGTCTTCACTCTGTATAGAGAGTTTCCTGTTTCCTTTCTAACAGTTAAGCAGTAAAGCACATGGTCACCATGCATTTTATTCTATAGAGCTATAGAATCATATTTTCTAACAAGGTTTCCACTCTTAATTGAACTAATATCACATTAAGCATTCCCTTCTAACAGTAAGGACATATGTGTCAGTTTGAATACATTGTGGCTGCTGTATTACAAGCGCAATCAAAATCCTTTTTTTTTTCTCAGTTGTGCTCTGTCTAAGCTAGGACCTTTAATCTAGAAATTGTATTGCAAGCCAACATGTTGTCTGTATTCCACCAGTTGGGTCGTGATGATTCTTTTATCAGTTGTCAGTATCTGCCATTTGTTTACTGTTTTATGTAGATAATCATTTTTACATTGCCTTATACTGTGAACTGGCCAGAATCAGTCTGGAACTGAGCAGTAGCTAAACTGTACAAACAAATAAACAAATATGGCAACAGCAAATTAACTACATTATATTTTTAAGGGGAAAAATAGTACAGTGTATAATATGTGAATATCTATAATCAGAAATGCTACTAGGGATACTGAGAACATTAATTCTTAATTTATATTCTATAGAGATCCCTATTTGTATGTTCCTTTTTAAAAAAAGGATAAAGGCAATTTTTTTTATAGCCAGACTTCCATGAAACTGAATATAACTTTTATGTCTTTGTTGTAAATTAGGCAAGCTCAGGATAAGAAATATATTTCTGAATTCTTTTCAAGAAAAGCATCTTGGGCTTTAAAACAAAGTATGAATTATGAAGATACAGTATGTATAATTATCTTTGTTCTCATTGATCAACAAATAAACAAACAAGAAAGAAAAAGTTAGCTTACAGTGAGATGAGCACCTATAGAAATTGGAGAGAGAGAGATCTTTTAAGATTGTTTTTCTTCTTCCTCAGATTCCTCTCTTGTCCTCCATAGCTATATGAAGTCTTTTGAGTGATGGTGAAAATTATCTTAGAACTTTCTGCTTTTAAGTTCTTCTCCTCCTCTTCCTTTGCCTCTTCTCTTCTGTTTTATCTAGGTGTACCACTTGGTACCTTCTGTCTGCAATGTCAGAGCATCTCCTGTCTAATCCTTTAGCTTTGATGGTTTCAGTTTGAGGAATCCAACAACGTAAGAATTATTTGATGCTCACCAAGATCCATATCCTTTCAGGGATCTAATTATTCTTACCATCCCATATTGTTTGCCTTGCCCCTTTCCATTGAACAATGCTGCTTTCTTTTCCTGAAAAAGAAAGATGGTCAGTGAAAAGACAGAATAAAGAAAAAAAAATCGCAAATAAACTTGGCATAGCTGTCAATCCAGTGTGAATGATCCATGTGTAAAAATAGTGTTAGGGTTAGGGTTGACTTCCACATCCAGGTTTTTGTAATTTTGCCATTATTTGCTTTGATTAATATGGCTCAACCCAGATATGCCTAAAGATCACAATCAAAGCAGATATAGAAATCCATTGTGCAACTTACCAATTCTTGGAAGTGTTTATGTTGTGTTGTGTTGTTGTTGTTTACTCACAAAGAGCCCTTATACTAATATGTTGAGATGGTAATTAATTGCATACATAAATCTTTAGGTTGAGACAAGCATATCTGAGACTTTCAACAAAGTGTTCTCAAATGTATGTACTCTAAATATTTTATTCTCAAATGTATGTACTCTATATATTCCTTCATTAAAAATGTAATGTTTAACCCAGCTATCTGGCACATACTTTAGCAAGAGTTTCAGATTTGCAATGACATTGGTCATCTTAATGCCATTTAGAAGTTTATGAAGAGAAAAACCACTTTTGGGACTCTATATTTCAAAAAAGTTTATTATTGGTTGGATAGCAAGGCATAAGATGGAATAAATAATTGTGTGTTTTATAAACTATAGATAGGCTTTGCAAAATATAGTGTTAGTCTCAAAATTGGTTTACTTTGTGCTACAAAATGAGAGCAAAGATGTATATAGAGCCAGGCAGCCCGTTATATATTAGAGAAGTCAGGAATTGACAAATAGGCTAACAATAAAACTAATGGTGTGATGTTGAGTATATTTCAGATCTACATATAGATAGATTGGTTCATAGACATAATCATAGCTATTTCCAAAGATAAGATAATTCAGTGTTTAATTAGGATGCCAAGGAGCTGCAATTGTACAAATCTTATCCCAATTCCAGACTAGGACTGCAGAAAAGTGAATGAAAAAAGAATTTGGCTATTACATTTAGTGAGTTCAAAATTTGCTTAGGCGATGCCTACATCTTTAAAGGTTAACATAAATTTATCATTTAATGCGACACCAGAGATTTTTGTACATGTTTGGCCAGGTGATCAAACAATAGCAAGATACCATCCTTACCTTCCTCTTGGTTCTTATCCCATAAGCCTTGTTGGGAAGGAAATGGGACATATGTGCCAAAATCTCAGTATGAATTAATGGGATGCTATGCTTTAAAAAAGAAGTTTGGAAAGAAAGACTGAGAAAGGGATCTTTTTAATTTAGATCCCGGACTAAAAGATCTAAGGATATGATTGATCATAAAACTTTTTTTCTTTTTTCTTTTTCTTTTTTTTTTTAGGAATTGGAGAATTCCCCAGTTGTGACCATCCAGACATTTAGCTCTTTGGAGGTCAAGGAGTTGGTCAACTATTCATTGTGATTCATTGCAGGAGTTTGACACAGCATATATCATTGAACAGTTACTAAGACTAAGTGATAATTAAAACCACTGAGACCCATTCCAGCTAATGACACATTTCCAGCTTTGTGTGAATAATTTGTTTCCACAGATAATTGACTCTCTTCTCTCCTAATTGCATTCAGTTTTTTTACATGGACTCCTAAACTTTCCATAAATTCTTAATAGATTAAAAGCCTGCATGAAAGATCACCATTTAACTGTTTACAACTTAAACCTTTGAACCTTTTTACAAGTCCCCATGTAATTCCAACTTTGCAATAAACCCTTGTAAAAATGTAGAAAAGCTAAGTTGCAGTTCTGTTTGCTATGTGCTCCCTGCATGTACCCATGAGTAAAGGGTTTAATATGTAGTGCTAATTTTTCAGTGTAATAGCATATGCTCATTACCGAAGTAGCAGAAATTATGTATGCAATTATATTAAATATAATTATCAATTAATCTAGCCAATAACTATGCACATTTCATGGGAAAGTAACATCAGAAAGTTATTGATTTTAAAAAATGCATAAATTAGACATGGAACACCATCATTTGGTGCTTTAATTTTCATTTGCTTAAGCAATTTCCAACCAGTGAAAAATGTTAGCCTTTGATTGACCTGCTGTCACCCACAGATTCTTTTGTAGGGGCAAAGATACCAAAAGAGGCTGGCAAATTCAGTCCTTAGTTTAACCCTCAGAAAGTAAGACTGGGTAATCTACTCCAAGAAAAATGAAAGAAACCCTATTTTAACTAGCCAACTGTGCTGTACAATCGGCATCACGTTGTCCTCTCCAATGAGCTGCTGATACCAATTAAAAACTATCCGAACTAACAACGCAGAAGATAACAGAAGAAGTGGAACAATCAAATACTAAGACAGAGGATTCAATTGACCAACAAATATAGTTAATGGAAAATCCAGAAAAGGGAGTGACAACACTGAAAATGGAAAAGATTTTCTATATAAATCAGAAGAAATTTGAGGGGAAAGAAGAACAGATTGAATGGAAGATAAACATATTAGGACAATCATGGGAAATTGGAATAACGGAGACGATCTAATGAACACAAATAGGCTAGCCCTTCCCAAAAAATTGGACAGAGAAAGAGAGAGAGAGAGAGAGAGAGAGAGAGAGAGAGAGAGAGAGAGAGAAGAGAGCAGGAACAGGGAGACCCTACTATAGGTAATCCTCATTTATTGACTACCTCATTTAGCAACAGTGCACAGTTACGACAATGATGAAAAGTAACTTTACAACCAATCTTTGCAGGTCTGTAAAGCAAAGCTGAAGTAAGATTATAACCACAGTCATGGTTTTACTTAGCAACTGTTTTGCTTAGCAACTGATTTTTTGATCCCAATTATGACACTAAATGAGGCCTATCTATACTGTTTTGCTTTAGAAGCTGGCTGAGTGACTTTAAATCTGTCACTGCCAGCTTTAGACTGGGAATTCAAAAACTTCAATCAACTGGGTCAGAATGGTTATACACATAACAAAAGCACCAAGAAGTATTATGGGAATACACATATTTTACCAATTTAGTTGAATAAGCCTCAAAGCAAAAAGCAGCAGGAAGAATAAAGGATCCAGAATATGTTTATGTGTATCAGAACAATATCAATCTTCTCTTTATTAAAGAAACACAGATCATAAGCTATATATTAGTGTCATAACTGGAATCAGCAATTCATTTGTTAAGCAAAGTATTACTGTTTGTAAAAGTTATTATTTATATATTGGGATGTATTCTTTAGCTTGATCTAGAATAGAATAGAATAGAATAGAATAGAATAGAATAGAATAGAATAGAATAGAATAGAATAGAATAGAGCTGGAAGGGACACTGGAGGTCTTCTAGTCCAGCCCCCTGTTTAGCAGGAGAACCTATACCATCTCAGACAAGTGACTGTCTAGCTCAGAGGTAGGCAACCTTGGCTCTTTTATGACTCGTGGATTTCAACTCCCAGAATTCCTGAGCCAGCATGGCTCAGCTTGGAAACTCTCCCTTTCCCCTCAGCATGGCTGGCTCAGGAATTCTGGGAGTTGAAGTCCAAGGTTGCCTACCCCTGGTCTAGCTCTTCTTGAAAATCTCCAGTGATGAAGCACCCACGATTTCTAGAAGCAAGATGTTCCACTGGTTAATTGTCCTCACTGTCAGGAAGTTTCTCCTTAATTCCAGGTTGCTTCTCTCTTTGATCAATTTCCAACCATTGTTTCTTGTCCTGCCCTCTGGTGCTTTGGTGAATAATGTGACCTTTTCTTCTTTGTGGCAGCCCCTCAAATACTGGAATACTGCTATCATGTCTCCCCTATTTCTTATTTTTTTTAGACTAGCCAAACCCAAGTCCTGCAGCCATTTTTCGTATGTTTTAGTCTCCAGGCCTTTGATCATCTTAGTTGCTCTTCTCTGAATTTTTTACAGACTCTCAACATCTTTTTTTGTGATATGGTGACCAAAACTGGCTGCAGTAATCCAGGTGTGGTCTTTCTAGGGTTTATAAAGCTAATACTTTATAAAGCTAATACTTTGTGTGTTCTTGATTGATCAAGAATGTTACATTTCCATTGTAGCTCCTATGAAAGAGTTTATATAATATAATGCTTTTTAGATCATTGGATATTTATCAACTAATATCCCAAATCTTATATTAGTTCATTATTAAATTTCTATGTATTTCTCAGAACTGCTTTTCCTTCCTCATATCTTGTTATTCAGTTGATAGTTGCTGTACATTGCACAGTTCTTGTTCAAAGGACAGGCCACCTTGATGGGGTCTTTACCTTTTAAAATTGCAATTAAACTCCATAACTCTTCAAAGGATAATAGGACACTCTTCCATTTTTACCTCTATTGATAGAATATAGGCACTGTTGTGGTAGTGACTCCTAGCATAGAGGTGAGGAACTGTCTAGTTGTTTTGGAAACCAGAAAAGCAAATACTGGACAGATTGAAGGGGAAAGGACTTGGATTAAATTTAGTCTCAGGGAAACATGTTTAAAACCAAAATAGACATTTTTGAAGCTTCAATCTTTGAAACTATTAACTGAGATAAGCCAATATTTATTACATTCACTCTTCCTCTTCCCTTAAAAGACTTGTTAGGTCTGCCAATTTTAGCTGAGAGTTTTTACACAATATATAGCTCCATTTCCCTCCTCCTGCCGCTTCAAGGAACTGTTCATATCTTTCTCTGGGCCATGAGTTGGCTCCAGGTCCATCTGCAGTGAAGGATGGGAGAATTTTTATATGTCTGAATAGAGGGACTCAACAGCAGTTTTCTTTTAGCCTTTTCTTTCCCATTACTTTGTATACATTATCAACTTCCTCCTCTTTCTCAATTGTTAGTGTACTCTTTCAATTGTGTGAGATCAGTATTAAGTGAAATTTTATCTCAGGGTATCATTCTCTTCCTTCATTAAAATGGTCTACTCTCAGACACTTACAGAATCTAACTAACTTTTGAATGCACCATAACATATGAACTGGGAGAAGTTCAGTGGTGGGATTCAGCCAGTTCGCACCAGTTTGGCAGAACCGGTAGCTAATTATTTGTTGCCCGGGCCAGAATGGACTTCTGGAAGTGGCCTCCACAGAGAGAACCAGTTGTTCACATATTTGAATCCCACCACTGGAGAAGTTGTGCTTCTTCTGAACCATAATCTAGATTCAGTGATAAGAGAAGGAGGACCAATATATTATGTTTGAATCCTGACAAGTTGGAGTCCATGTGAATGAATGATTGCTTGAATCATGAATTGGTTCAAGGTCCATCTGTGGTGAAGGACACAGTACAGTAATATGAAAGACTTCCTATGTTAAATTGGTTGCATTCGCTCAGGAAATACAGGTTTTCATTGCTTATAAGAGTGTTCATACAGTCATATGTTGGAAAGAAAAATGACCTCTGTTTGTAGGAGGACACAGTTTATTAAAGCTTTGGTCAGTTGGGTAAATATGTTCATTTTTGTATAGTAACAGTCTAATTATAATTGTCCTGCCTTCTGAATATTTCCATTCACACTATGTGGAATTATTCTTGCACTTGGTGCATAAGGTGCAGAATGGCATAGCTTTGTTGCTGCATGGGACACTTGGTCATGCACACCTTATTCCTCTGCGGAAGCGACTCAGTGAGCGGCTGAGCCATATGAAAGGCTTTATTTACTCACATAAAGCCCCAACAATCTGGCAATCCAGGAATTTGACAAACTGCGTGTCCCTTAATTTTGGGACACTTGCCATTACACTTTTTAGGTACTTTTTGAAAATCTATTTCTTCACTCAGATATTTACATTATTTCTCTTGTTCTTGCATTTGTTATTAGTACTATTATTTGTTTTAATAATTTTGTTAAAATGTGTTTGAAATATAATTATATGGATGTGGAATAGGACTTTGTAAACAAACAACTCCTTTTATTAAGCCGGTTCTCTGCCACAAACACTTATATGCCACAAATATTTTTCTTTCATATTCATAGAAACTTATTCTGTACTTAAAATAAATAACTAAGGTTACTTGAAAACTGACTTAGTTTTATTGTGTTTGAAGATCTTATCTTTTTAATTAAAAGTAGATGGCCATTCAGTCATGGTCTCAGTCTTTTCTGTTTCAACAATCTCCTTATTTCACTCTTCATTACCAAACAAAATAAATCTGTCAGAATTTTCTTTTCTTTTCTATGCACTCTTTTTCTGAAAAACTATTTCCACCATTACTTTAAAATGAATTTCAGAAAAGGACATATGAAGCCTTTGCATACAATCATAAACAATATTTTTCAGGTTATTTCAGATGTGCTATATGAACATCTTCTAGGCAATGTTTCTTTTCTCATTTTCAGTTGAATAACTAAAGCAGAAAAATCATGCATCTTTCTTGAAATATCTTGCTCATTATTAAGATTCTTTCTGTCATGTTGATGAACAATAGCGTACAGTTTTTCTGAAGTCTTCATCTGCTCCTTCTGATGTTGCTGAATTGCAGCTCCTAGTACCTCCAGCTATTGTGTCTGATGATGAATAATAGTGGAAGTTGTAATTCAGCAACATCTGGCAGCCCAGAGGCTCACTCCTGATATACCCCTGTGTGAAGGTATGGATGTTTAAGTGTGAGGAACTGAAAAGGAGTGCTTGTTATAGCTACAATTTCCCCAACATCATGTCCTTAATTACAGAAATAAAAGATAAGGAAAAATGAAGTTTGTGTTTATGTTAATAAGGGCGGGCCTTAGGCCATTATATGAGCATAAAAATTATTGTTTGCTGTGTTAATAAAAATATTCACAATGTAAAATGATGTGAGTGCTTGGCATGGTTTTCAGGAAATAGGCTTTAAGGTTGCCATGGAACAAGGGATGATCTGGGCAGCATGATCTGATAGTAAGAACACCATCTTATCTTCTGCAGATGACCAAACTTATAAACATAATACACAAATGAATTATCATAGTTCACTAGAGTAAAAAGATCTAACTCCCTAATTTGGATACCAAAATTAATAAGTTAGAAATGTTTGGTGTGATCTATCTGGTTAAAATTAATCCTTAAAGACCAGTACCTCCAAGTTGAAGCATACCTTTAGCAAACCTCCCTAGCTATTTGCCTAGGTATGACAAGAAGAAACTATAAGGGAAAGGCAGCTTCTAAGATACCCAGACCTGAGCCATGTAATCTTTATAGATAGTAACCAGAACCTTGAAATGCACCTGGAAATGTACTAGTAACTCTCATAGCTCCTGTAGCAGAATGTACCGTGACAGTATTGTGACTAACCACTCGATAATATGTATTGCATTCTGGATCTGCAGAAGTCTTTTGTGATCTGCTTTCAATCTACCATAACATGGGGCAAGTCTAAAACAAGATGGCCTGCCTGTTGGTCCTAAAATTATGCTTAAATTGATTCCAGGCAGGGATGAGAGAGAATATGAGTAGGGTGCTGATAGATGAATGCTGATTTCCATGTTTTCTGATATGTCAGCAGCAGAAACTTAAAAAAAAAATAACTGTAAAGCTTGCCAAAATATTTGTATATCCACTCCTCCATTCTAAATCATACTGCTTTAAATTTGGATATTGTTGAATGACTCAAAATATTCCCTTTAAATTTGAGACAATCATTTATTTGCCTCTGTGTTACAGATGAGGATATACATTCAGCTCTTCTGTGTTTTTGAATATACAAAACTTCTAATACTGCACTCTCAGTATTGAACTTCTTTTCAGGCTGTATCCTTGTTCTGATCTAATACAAATCCTCTGTTCAAGATTAAACTGCTTGTCCATCATGGTAGCCATAATCTCATCAGAATGTGTTAGGCCTAGTGGACTATTGTATTAAATTGTTTCTCTAATATCATGATTACAAATGGCATGCTCATCTCTTTTGTTTGAACTACATTTGTACATTGTTTGTTCTATGGAAAGAGGCTAGAAAGAGGAGATGAGGTTACAAAAATCCCCCTATCCAATTTATGCTTTGTCTGCTTTAGATCATTCATAGTTTGCTTGTAGCTGGATTAAAGATATAACCCCAACACAGTAGTAAACCAAAGAGATTTACAAGGTAAATTATTGTTAGTTTTGCAAGTATTCAAGCTGTACTGTAGCTATCAATATCATATAAATAGTCTCTTCTCTATCTTGAGAATTCAATAGTCATTAGCTAGCTCTTATCGGTGAGTAAAGAGACTTTGAAGAGAATTTACTCATCTTAAGTAACCTTGGTATGTTATTATCTCTTTTGTGATAACTCCAGAGTAATTACTTTTGCCAGACTGACTGTTGTCTTGAAGCTGTATGTAAAATAATCTCTTCAAACAGTCTGTTCAAACAAACATCACTGATATCTGTCACAAAGTTTATTTTTAGGTTATTTTCTACTCTAATGTTGAAATTTTCTATGCTTTCTTGGGGTGTGTCTTCTCACTGTAGTGTTTCACTTTCTCACAGTAATGAATCATTTTGTTCTTTTTAATGATCTCCCACAGTTATAAGTTATGCACTCTATTTGTTTGAACCAAAAGTTTGTATCAACTGAGAAAATTGGAAAAAAAAATGTTTTTTCCTACAAAGAGCAAATGTCGATTTGAGTCCCACTCATCTGACATCAATGCATTTTTTTTCTAATTTTCCTTCTTTCATTCACTGTTGTTATCACTTAAGTCAATGATGCAGTAAGGTAAGAAATATAGAAATATCATTTAGAATTTTACTTTAACTGATAAGGGTTTTTTTCCTGGCTTTAATTAAAATTATTGATGCAACTGATCATTTTACAAACTGAATCATCCTTTGGATTATAACCTTGTCTAGGCATAGGACCTAGAACATTTGGCTCTGTTGATTTCTCTCCAAAAAAACCTTTCTGGAAATATTGAGAGAACGTTATATAGAACTCTTTTGCTTCCCTATTAGTTTGGAAACAGGGCCAGTCCAAGACCTTTTTTAGCATGTTGAAAGTTGTGTCTTTTGATTACCTAGGAGAGCAGCAGAACTAACTAAAAGGGCTGAGAACAGACTGTGTGGCACCTAAAGTTCTGAACTCCAAGACAATACCAAGAGAAAGGTATTGCTGAAAATTGACCCAGCTTTATCACCAGCTTCTGCCTCCTGAGGTATTTTTCTCTGCCTAATTGTCTCTGCTTATGGAAAACAGAACTAATGTTCCCTCCGGTGTATAACTGTGAAAATAAGCAGATAGATTTATATTTGCTGTCTGTGGCTACACAACTACTTCCCAGCTCCCTTGTGTTCCTCTGAGGGGAAATAAAGTGCCATCCAGAATGGGGTGACCCCTTCAGCCCTGTTCCAAATAGTTGAATCTCTATGCCTAGTGCCTTCTTTTCAAGACTTCAGTTGTACTTTGATGAGAATTTTGCAAATCAGCCGAATTCTTGCCTCAGTCTAAAATTAAATTTTATACACATTTAAAAAAGTAATGCAATTATCATACATATGGAATTAACTCTACTTTTAGCTGTTTGTTTATATTTTACCCTGCGTCTGTATAGATTGCTTTTTCCATTTTCCCCATTTTTTTAAAAAAAAATCAAGATTATCATACTGGAATTGTTTGTTTTAGAATCATGTATTTAAAAAAAAAGGACAGGATGTCACATTAGAACTAGCACTGGAAGTACAGCAAAATATTCATTATTTACAAATATCATGCTGTCTTCTAAATGCTCATTTTTATGGTGCCATGCTGTTTCTTTATAAATAGAAATCTGTGACAAATGATTATTGCATTTTGATTTGTCCCATCGGAAATAAACTGTCAGAAACTCAGTGGGTCCTCTTGCACTCTGACATATCATAGTTCAGAAGGAAAATATTTTTCGCTTGCTATAATGAAAGTTGGAATATTTGGGAAAATGATGTTTCTGCTTACAAAAAGATGCATATTTCTCATTCAAAATATACATATTGAGTTTAAACTCAACAACTATCAGCACTAAGTCCTAATGGAAATGAAAAATAGTAACATCATACTTTAAAATAGCTTTTCTAAAAGCACTTTACATATAACAGAGTCATTTTGTTTTTTATGAAGAATGACATCTTAGAAATGTTGGTAATAATATGATAAAAAAATTTAAGGCAAAAGCTGCCCTCCTCCACCATGTCACATTGCACATTCAATAAAATCTAATTTCCCAAAAATATCTGACAGTCTCAGTATCTGTTTACTAATGATTTCCAGCTCAGTTCATCTTTGATATAAATCTAATATAATAGTAATTAAATCAATTCCAATACACTGTAGCTATAAATTGCAAAAGACCAGTCTTGCAAAGGAAATTCTAAAGAGTGATATTTGATCACAAATAACTATCAGTTTATTCTGACAGCTGTTCAAGGTACACATCCATGTGCAAGAATCATATAAGGAATCTTTATTGTAGATTATTGCAGATAAATTCATCTGAAACTCATTATCCAGTCTACTGATGTCCAGTTTCATTCATATTTGCAATGTGGTAAACCCAAATATTTGCAGTTTAATATATTGCTAGGATCCCCAAAAAAACCCAAGAAAGACACACTGAGGTACTTGAAAGCAGTTTCCTTTATTCCTTACCTGTAGATAGAAATCTTGCAAAACTAAAAAAAAAAAAAAATGTTGCATCACTAAAGATATAGTCTGGAAACTCCTCCCCCTTTCTTGACCCTCTTCCTCCTAACCAAACTATCTGTCTCTTCCTCCTGCTCTGTAATGCAGCCCCTTCCTCCTGGGAATCTGGACTACATTCCACCACATCTAAACTCCATTAATTTTAATGGAGATTAAGCCAAAGCTAAAATAGCGTATTCATTGCAACTGAAGCTGCAATGGTTTTGTATGTTTCAATGTCTCTTTGTGCTCTGATGCAACATTATTTTTTCTGAAACTTAGTACAGATTATCACCAAATCCGCTTACAAAGCTTCTGAGACAGTTCTGCTTGGATCCAATGATTCTCTTGATTCTGATTGCCAGAAAGTTGAAGAAGGGACATATATCCGTGGCAAAAAAAGAAAAAAGAAAAGTGGCAATGCATGTACATGCATTACTGTATATATATGCAGATACACATTTAGTTTATGTAAGTTAAAAACAAATATAGTACATTTCACCAGAGTGGAAGACTGTGATTTGGGCACTCCGCAATTTGATGTCTAGAAGCAAACTTTTGCTAGGCAAATTAAAATACTTTCTCAGTATTTTGATGGTTATTTATCTTTAAATGTAGCCTAGACATCTGTTCAGAAAGCTGTCCTCTGGCAGTTCATCAAACTTCAGGATTAGTTTTGAAGAGCAATTTGATAAGTAGTGCAGAGACAAACTTGAAAGTTGGTCAACTCTAGGGGAGAAATTCCATGTCAGATTTTGTCATTATCTTGTCTGAAGCAAAGTCTCAAGTCGCTTTGTGGCTTAGTCCCAGCCACTGTTAAAATGTTTTTTTTTTTTAATTCAGTCCATTTCAACTCATTAGACTTAAAGATTTTTCTCAGTATACATTACATAAGGTTTTGATAGAAGTTAGAAGCATTAATCAGTTTACTTCATGTAGTTTCTTTCTTTAACTATCTTTACCTCATTTTATTTCCTGCTGAATGGATAGTAGATTCCCTGTCTTTCTAATCTTTTTAGGTGCTAAAATTTAACATTTAATTAATAAAGCAATGACTTAAGAGAAATAATACCCAGCTTTGTCCTGCTGATCTTGAAAGCAAAGCATGTTTGAATCTGATTTTTTTCTTGGGCAGGGACTATGTACGCATTACAAGACAATAGGCTAAACTGAGAAGTCAAAAATGTCCCTGGAGAAGGCAACAACAAACTATGTCTGAATTATTGTTATGAAAACAGCACAAATGCAGTCCACAGGGGTCAAGCTTGATTCAAGCACATCTTCACTTTTAATGAAGCAGTGGCTATAATGGATGGTAAATCAGTATCCTCTCATGCTTGAATGTCAAGATAATTATTCTATGAATTAGCTTTTTGATTTACTGGTTCCTATTTTGTAAGCAAATACTTTTTTTCCATTATGTTTGTTAATGACATTCCACTTCCCATTAGATCTTCCTGGAGAAAATGAAATGGTGTAGGGTTTCCTGCCTAAGCAGGAGGTTGGATTAGAAGACCTCCAAGGCCTTTCCAACTCTGTTATTCTATTTAATTATATTCTGTTCTGTACTATTTTAAAATCTAGAAATCTAGACTTAAAAGAATTAGAAATTATTTTAATAGCACCCGTAGCAAAATTGGCTGTTCCTACTCTTTAAAGCAAGAACCCAGAGGATCTACTCCATAGAGCTCCCTCTATGACACTGAACTGCCAGATAACTAGGCTTGGTTTCTGCTAACCAGAAATTTTTTTTGTTTTTTATAAAAGTTTTATTAATTTTTAAGAATTACAGTCTTTAGTGCTTAGTGAACAACATGTTGTCTGGGTTCAAATATTTAACTTTGACTTCTTCAGTATAAATCTGCTCAATACTACACAATCCAGTATTTTCCCCCTGATCCTCCTTTCTTCTCCATATTTTTTCCATTTCCCCCTCATTACACAGTTATAATTTTTGGTACTGTTAATGTATACAGAGTTAAATATAAGCATCTTCATCATATTTTACTAATATCATACAAATAATAATTCATAAATCAATAATGTCAATTCATCAATCAATATCCTGTTTTTCGTGCTCTTGTTAAGGTTTGATTTCCCATCAGTATTTGAAATATCTTTATCAGTTATGATTTTCTCAATATTAATTACATTTATGTAGCTAAAAGTTTTATTTATATCAATCCTCCTATCTTCATATTTCCCATATCAAAAAAAGAAAGAAAAAAAATGCTACCTTAGTTCTAAATCATATCTTTCATTATAAAAGTCTAATTATATCTAAGAGTCATCCGTTCTTTTAGTCTTATTCAAACAAGTATTTAAACATATAATGCCCCCTTTAAAAAGTCAAATCTGCTTTTTAAATGTGACTCTCATTTTCTTTCTTTGCCAACTAGCTTTGCAAGCCAGGGCAATTAGATCGCCCAAGAATTTTCTTTCTATTTTTGTAAAAGTTGCTTGGCATGAGGAAGACAATTTAGGTAGGGTATTTTGGGGGAGAATTCTGTCCATTTATATTTCTTGAACAACTCCTAGTTCCTTTTTCCCTCCATTTCTCTTTTCATTCCCTGTCTCCCAAGTTGTGACATTTCCCTTAACAGCTCTATATTCCATTTTTTAAAATCTTCTTCCTTGCCATCAGATATATTTTGCAGACCTAAGGGGTAAAAGGTCTTTCACATTTTCATTGTTATAGCTAAATCTTGCAGTATTTTGTTTGTATATAGTTATTTATATTTCCTTTCTTTTATCTCTTCCATCTCTAAATCCATTTCCTCTGTTTCATCTTCTGATTTCTGGTTTATTTGTTCATACTTTGCAATCATTATCTGGGAACTTTCTAGTTGTAGATTTAATTTAGAAATTTGCTCATTTATATTGTCTAAATTGTTTTTAGTCTCATCATGATTTCTTTTTATGTCCTCTTTTCAGTCAACAATTGTTTGATGAATTAGTTGTAGCATAGAATATATTTCTTTCTGAAAGGTGTTTGTTTTTTCTTGAAACATCATTCCTGGAGATCCTCTAGTATCACTAGTCTCAGTAAGAGTTGATCGAAGTTTCCTCTAGTTTTCTGGTCTTTATATATATCCTTTATAATCCAATAGATTCCAAAGTATAGGTTCAGTCCTGGAAGCAATATTTTAAAGTGATCCTTTATCTCAAGTATTGAGAGATTGTCAGTCAGGCAAGGTTGTGATCCACAATATTCAAAGTGTTCAAAATGTTCAACCTTTCTGAAAACAGCTCAAAAGTCTCTCCCAGCCAGGCATAGTCCAAGGTCAAATTTTTCTTTCTCTCCCATTAGCTCTTGAAGTTAAAATTCCAAGCTCAGTTGGTATTTATAATCCAAGAAGGTCAGGGTGATAAGTATGCCAAAATATTTTCCTTTATTGCCAGATGTTCTCCCTAGCTAGGAATTACCAAGCAGCCAGAAAGCAAATTATAGTGCTATACACAAATCCATCACTAGATGTCATTTCAAATCCATTTTCCACTCTTAAAACAAAGGATTGATATCTTATATTTTATCTCAATGTTTTTTTCAAAGAGAAAATATTAACAGTTATCTCAGTTCTCAAATTTATCAAAACTGTAGCTTTATGTTACTTCTACTTCAGTATTATATGTTTCTGACCCCCATAAAATTAAAATGCCACTTCCGTTTACATTTGGAAGTTTTTAGCTTTTTGGGAGCCTTTCCCAGGAAATTCAGTTGTAAAATAGTAAAGAAAGGATCAACATTCTCACCCAATTCCAAACATGCTGTTTACAAATATTAATTGGTGCTTTTTTTCCTTCGGTTATCAGCAGCTAATGGTCGGCCACAGGAATGTAGACAGTCTTTCCCCTGCCAGTTTGGAGGGCTTTCCTTGGATTGAATGGAAAGACAGCCATCTCTCCATGATCAACAAGGCACCCCTCCTCTTCATCGCCTGTTTGGGATGATTTTAGGCCCTTTTTAGGGCCCCCAGCAGGGCAAATTGGGCACGGAAGGCAGAGCCCTGCCTTCCTATGTCCCATCTCACCACAGTGCAGTCCCAACCAGACACAGTTTTGTTCTAAGCAGAAATGGCAGGGACATTCTATAAACTATGTAATCATTTTGAAATGAAAATGAATTGTCTCTTGTATGCTTTTGGGAGTTACAATAGGTATCTGTGTATCACTACAATCTGGTCAGAAGAGACCATATGGATGGGAGTTTTGTGTGTTATCTATAATTAGTATTCTCCCAGATTTACAGTACAAGTTGATACAGAAAAAAATATCCATGTTACATTTATTAATGAATTGTCCATTAAAGTAATAGGTCACTGTGAGTTTGTTTCCAGTTGATGCAGTTATGTATCTCTAAATTAATCAATAGGTCAAGAAAAGGTAATTATTTAGGACTAATAGGATGGTTTGAAATATTGAGACTGCCTTTGGCCTATGCTTTTTATTTTCTAATAAATACTTTGGGGAGTTATGTAAGGCTCAGAATTATTTCTGTTAATGAAAGACTGTAAGAGACTTCATGACTTTTTAAAACCTGTTTGTTTAATTTTAAAGGTCCAAGAATATTTCACCTAGTTACAATAAGTAGGAGATCCTAGTCCGATTTGAGTAGCCACAGAAAGTTAAGCAGAAATTAGACTTGTTAGATATTTAGAAACAATAAGCAAATCCCAAAGTTGTAGGCTTGGTAGGAAAGTTGAAAACATTTTTCAGAAGAAGTGGAAAATTCTTCTTTATCATTCTGAAGAAAATAGAGTCTACCTTAACCTGAACAAGACTTTACCTTTTGAAAAAAATATTTGGGCATGAAAATTGTAAGAATAGTGTTCCACAGGACACATTATTCCAACAGGTTCCAAAGTGTTATCCTTATGGTACTATATTCTAGGATAATATATAGTACATATACCAAGCTATGTACAAACATAATTTTTTTATGGTGAATGCTTCTAAAAAGTTCTTTTAGCCTGTTAATTCTCTACATGCTTACTAGAAATAATTCAAATGCAATCCTATATCAATTGCTAGAACATATTTCTAATGAAATTTACTTCTGAGTAGACAAACTCAGAAGTACCCTGTAGATCAGGCATGTCAAACTCGCGATGTCACGCAACATATCACGACTTTTTCCCCATTGCCGGCAATGGGATGGGTGCGGTTTTGGAGTGATGCATCCGGCCTGCAGGCCGGCAGTTTGGTTAGGTTTGCTGTAGATGGTTAGAGTTTGTGTTTACTGGTTAGGGTTTGTGTTAGGACTTGTGTTTACTGATATTTTCTAATTGCCACTAACTGCATCTGATAGAAGAGGCAGAATTTTATAATGAACACAGGGAAACAGTCTTTGTTTCATCGACAAAAAAAAAAATCCATATTACATTTTTGCTAAAATATTTGGAAAGCAACATTTTAAAAAAGAAACACAAAATAATAAAGACTAACAGAGGCTAAGGTGATATTATGAGAAGAAATTTTGCAGCAGGTAAATCAAATGAAAGTTCTTTATTGGACAGCATGTCTTCTGTAAACAAAAATATACCGTTTCTCTCTCTGGTAACCATAAAACTCTCTGAGTATATTCTACACAACTTCAAGCTACAAATCAGAATAATCCTTATATACTGCATACAATAACTGATACTTTATTAACTCTTGGTAAATAATACAATATGTTTCTGTGATGCAAACTGTAAGGTGTATTTGAAAACATTTTTGTTTTTACATCCCATGCATTATATACCATTGCTTTTTAGGTGAGAAAAAGAATTGGTATAACTTCTGTGGTCAACTTAAATAGTCCCCTGAAGGTAGCTTACTGGCACAATTAACTTTTCATGTTCTTATGCTACCCATCCCAAAGGTAAATAACAGCAATTCGTTGCAGCAGAACAAAGTTAGAAGGATGAACTTCCCCAAATTGTTAAAATAAGCCTATGAGTTCTGATCTGCAAAGCTCCAGAAGGCAGCAAGGGGATACAGGCAGCCCACACACTTTGCTGCCATCTGGTGATCTGAATTTCCACAATAATTATAATAAACCTTATTTTATCCTTCTAAATATGCCTTACTTATCCTCATCAACAATGCCCAGACTGCTACGAGTCAGGCAGCATATAAATTTAACAACAACAACAACAATAATAAAGTTTGATAAGACAAAAAAGTCTGGATAGTTGATGTAGCAGTGCCTGGAGACAGCAGAAGAGAAGAGAAGGAACTAGAGAAGATAACAAAATACAAAGACCTACAAATAATAATAGAATGACTGTGCGAAAGGCAAGCAAGGGTAGTACCAATAGTAATAGGCACCTTGGGTGTAATCCCAAAACAACTGGAGCACCACTTGAACACCACTGGACCTGATAATTTGCCATCACTCAATTGCAAAAGGTGGCTTTACTCAGAAGAGCTTCCATCCTGTGACAATATTTGTAACACCATCAAACATCCAGATCTGCCTATCTGAGGTCCTTGGTAAGGACTCAATACGTAGACAAAAATGCCAAATCCAGTCTGAACCTATGGCTGACTGTGTTGTTGTTGTTGTTGTTGTTGTTATTATTATTATTACAATAATAATACCAAGAAACACACCAACTAATGTACAGTACAGCTGCAGTTATAACTGAGTAACTGGAATGCAAAATAAACAAAGAATAAAAAAATCAAACAGTATACCATCAAATTTGAAGATCAGGCTGGAAAATAAGATGAGCAAACTGAGATCAGATGCAAGTAAGTTAAAACAGATGAAAGAAAAGAAGCTGAAGAACAAGAAGATCAAACAATACCTGATTAAGAAATAACTCTTAGAAACAAGAAAGATTAAGGAATCACTGGAAATAATAAAACAGCAAATAACAGCTATTGCCCAAAAGATCAGCAGACGCAAAGCTCAAATTGCGCATTATATCAGAATATCCAATTTCAGCCAAATTAGAAACATTTCTACCAATACATAATAAATTGGGTCTCTTTGTACATTATAGTAAATTTTTTTTGAATTGCAAAACTCTTTCATGGCAACCATTTTATGGAATGCCCTCAATGTTCTGTCAAAATCCCAAATATGCTTAGCAATTGGGCTATCAGATGTGGGCTCCAAAAATATGGATAGCAACAAAAAAATTTTGTTGTCCATCCAGGTTTTTGCAAGTACATCTTTTTCTCAAATCAACTCTAACTATCCCATATTTTCCCTTAAAGTAATGTATCTAATCCCTTTTATACGTGTACTACCATTTTATGAAAAAAAAACCTCTTCCTCTTAGTTCAAATTGATTAAAAAACAGACAGGAAAATGCATCTGAAAATGCAGCTCTTTGATGCAATGTCTGGTTTGTCTCTAACAGCCTATTTAAAGTCACCTATTAAATTATAGTATGCTTATGTTCAGTGGTGGGATTCAGCCGGTTCGCACCACTTTGGCAGAACCGGTAGCTAATTTTTTGTTGCCCAGACTCAGAATGGATTTCCGGAAGCGGCATCCACACAGAGAACCAGTTGTTCACATATTTGAATCCCCCTACTGCTTATGTGGCCACTGCATTCAGTACTTGTAGCCATTCCTGTCCTTTATCAATTATACATTTAGCTTGGCAAATTGCCACAACCAAGTAATGTGCATATGGCCATATGAGGACTTGTTTCAAAATTATGCCTTTAAAATGATGTTCTATTGATGTATACATTTATTTCTATTCATGAAAAAGAAAATATTCCATATAGAAGTAGCGCTTGCTTAGCGACCACAATTAGGACTAGAAAATCTGTTGCTAACCCCTTTGGTCACTACACAGAAAACTGCATGACTGTGATGGGTTTAAGATGCCACTTCCTATTGGGTCCTAAAGGGAGTCACCATGATCATAAGCGAGACATCATATGCTCACGACTTACAATTTTACTTCCCCAGTCCCCATTAACTCTGCTTGTCACAGGTGATTAGGAAGCATGATCATGTTACCATGGGACACTGCGACATTCATAAATATGATGGTTGGTCTCAAAGTTGTAATTTTTACAACATCATAACTGTGAATGGTTGCTGAATGAGAGAGCTGGTGAGCATGAATTACTTGTAATTCAGAATCTACAGTATATTTGGCTCCATTATCTTGGGGAGGTGGCATTCCTTCTGTGTCTGTCTGTAATGGTTGATAGACATTGGGTGAGGAAAGGTGTGGAAGAGGATAGGTAGGATAAACAGGAGGCAAGAATAAATTATTGGAATTGAATGCTGTGACAGGCAAGAGAATCTCAGTACTACAGATAAGCAGATATAAACAAAAAAAAAAGCTAAAGGCTATGGAAAACTATATAATGTAGGTTCAATGATCTCTACATGGTTCAGAAATAAATGAAACTCTTAATGCATTGGTTCTTTTTTAGGAGGAAAGCCGGTTTGTAAGTGATCTCACATACACGTTTATTGTTTCCTATCCTAGCAGCCAGCTGGAAATCAAGTGACAACTCCTGAAGGGCCTTGGCACTAATCATAGTTCTTCTCTAGTCAATGGTGCTGAGAACAAAGCTTGGATTGGACTGTTCCCGTTAACTGAAATCCCATTTGCAAACAAAGGAAATGGTCTGTCCTATTGATTTTTTCAGCTACTAAATTCTCCCAGGTAGTTAGCAGGCTGTCCACTTTTCTTCTTTTGTAAAGATATTTTAATTTCCTTAGAAAAGCTAATTCTCTGCTGGAGCATTATTTGTATTATGAAACTGGTTTATTGTTAGTACAATAATCACTGGAATTTATCAGTTTATTAAAAAAACCTAATATTTGTACGAAGGAAGGAAGGGAAAGAGAAAGAAAGAAAGAAAGAAAGAAAGAAAGAAAGAAAGAAAGAAAGAAAGAAAGAAAGAAAGAGGAAGGAAGGAAGGAAGGAAGGAAGGAAGGAAGGAAGGAAGGAAGGAAGGAAGGAAGGAAGGAAGGAAGGAAGGAAGGAGGGAAGATTCATTCCAGTATCCTGGTTTAAATTTGTTGACTACTGAGAGCAGATTGCTTTGTGAACCTCCACTTTCTTTATTCTGTATTTACTATTTACCTGTTATCTCAGTTCAAAAGTTAATATAGAATAAAAGCTATTTTCTCATTTCTTCCTTTCATCATTTCAAGTACTCCCTTTCTGAGCAACTTCTAGAGTTCTCTGAAACACATTATAAGCAGTAAGTAATTTCTGGAAACCCAGAAGCTGATCACAAGAGCTTTCTAGTTCTTTTGTGGGAAATGTCTTGGATGCATTTCCTGAAATCGAGGAGAGATCTCCTTAATATCCAATCCCAGCTGAGCCACTACTTTGCCATAGGGAGTGTAGTCAGGCAGCCTGTGAAACAGAACTGCTCATGAGTAATGGCTAATTTGCTGCTTACAAGCATTATACAAAAATCTCAAGACTGTAACAGGAAGAAGTTAAGACATCAACAGCTCCTGGCAATAATTTTGTATGATCACCAGGGGGAATCAACTCAATTTGTGATTGGTTTCCAGTCCCCATCTGGAATCAGTCTAAATCATTGACTCATTGTTCATTCAATAGTCCTTGATCATCAAGCATAGCTTAATATGAATAATAGCAATACTAAAAATTGAAAATATAATTATGTGAAGATATCTTTATTATTAACATCATAGTCGGATATGATGTATTTGTATTTAGTTGCATGTTTAATACCTGTTATTGTTAAGAATCAAAATACATCATTGTTTTTGTTCAACTGTCATAAAAAGTATCACTTTAAATATTACTGTTATTTTTTTTAAAAAAATAGCAATGCCATACATAGAATTTCTGAAGGTGTTTCATACAAATGTTGAAAAAGCAAGTTATGAGAACAATTCTGTTGTATGGGACTGCTGAATAGTATTAAATGGTAACTGATTTAAATTCATTGGCCGAGTATAAAAGTAAAATTGGAAAGCCACCTAGAATTATCATGTGTTGCAAAGGGAATGCCTATTACATCTATTATTTACCCAAATATGCAGTTGCACAGCAGATGCTGTGGGATAATTTTAATTCACCTCAGTCTTTAAATGCTGAAAGGAGATAGTTTATGTTGGCTTGAGATTATGAGCCATACAACAAGAAAGAATCCTGTCATCAGTGGTGGGATTCAAATATATGAACAACCAGTTCTCTGTGTGGATACCGCTTCCGGAAGTCCATTCTGGGCCTGGGCAACAAAAAATTAGCTACTGGTTCTGCTGAACTGGTGTGAACTGGTTGAATTCCCACCACTGCCCATTAAGGCCAAGCAAGGAGATGTTGAAAGAATACTATACATTGTGAAGGGAACAAAGCGAAAGTGATAGGATGTGATTGCTTTATAGTAGTTAGGAATCTGCTAGGTCATAACATTTTATCATTCAGGTTCTATACTGTTATTCTTTTAAACTTTACTGCCTTTTTGCTAACATTTTAAAATATTCTGATCACTGTTAATGTGTATTTGCTGAACATACACATGCAAATACTTGCAGGTATATATGTACTGTATGTCAACAGACATATCACTAAACCAGTGTTTTCCAAACTTGGCAATTTTAAGATGAATGGACTTCAATTCCCTATGCTAGGTGCACATATTCACACATCTTGAAGTTTGAAAAGCACTGCACTAAAAAAACCTTTTCCAGAGACATACACAAAGATGATTTATGTACTTGCCTACAAGAGCTACTTCTTCAAACAGCAGCTTCTCACATGTGGATAAATACTTTAAATAATAAGAAGAGTGTTAATTCAAGTCAAAACACATAAGTGAGACCGTTTCAGACCAGATCAATTCCAATTTCTAGTTGAGTATGTTTATTGATGAATCAAGCAACAAGAAGTTCAGAAAAGATAAGCTGCCATTTTGGTAATTGAGATTTCGAATTAGCTGTCCAACACTTATCTGAACTTGTATCAGTATGAATAATGTATCCCAACGGCTTCTGGTTAACTTCACAGGTTGCAGCTATTGACATTTGTAGTCTCTGGTACCTGTAAGTACTGATTCCTACTGTAGAAACAATTCCTCTAGGCACTCCAGCACAATTACATTTCTCAGGAATCTTATCACCTGGGAATGGAAGTTTCCAAACTAGAGAGAAGAGAATTTGGGGAGAAAATAGAAGGAGGTATAAAAAAAGAATTAAGGCAGAAATATATATCTCAAGTGAATCTGTTCCTGCTATTTTTAATATTAGGGAATCAGGAATAACTCCAATGAGAACAGAGGACTATTAAATTTGATTGTTAAATTTAGGATTATTGGCTGGCAAGGCTCATAGATATAGGCTGCCACACAAAGATTACTGTATATCTCACAACCACTACAATGCAATACCAAAAGAGAATCCTTCTTTATCATTGCAGCTTCCATTACTACCTGATTATGGTTTCTTTATCATTTTCTGAAGGTTAATCCAGATCCTCTTAATCCAGAGAATTTAGCTTTTAAAATATTTGAGACCCAATTTCAACGTATTGCAGTTACATGGACGGCTTTGAGAAGATTATTAAGCATGAATATGGGGAACGTTTGATAATCTGAATTGGAGGGGGGAGGGTTTGCTTTAATTAGTTTGTCCCAATCCAAATCTGGTGTAGGGTTTTTAACCTACTATTTGCAATGGCAAGATTGGCCTCCATTGATGCCAATTGAAATAGCAGGTGCAGGGAAGCCAATCCAGATATAGCAGAGCATTAGAGGAAGAGCCTTAGACGCAGCACTAGAAAAAGAGCCTCAGATGCATAGTTCATGTGGCTGTGAAAAAAGGTCTCAAACTGTGAAAGTCCTAAAAGGTTCAGAATACTTTTTTTTTTTTTTTTTTTAGCTCAGGACACCATCACAGAGTAGTTCTCCTCTCTACTACAATAATAACCAATATTTCCTTATGAGGATCTACAGACCAATTTTCAAGCCTATTCAGCATTGAGCCAGGAAAGAATTTTGTTCTCTGATAATGTGAATGGCTTTGCCTTTAATACAGAAAAGCATAAAAATACCTTCTCTTTGATCTCTCCAGACTCTGTATCATGCATTCTAATGAGTTGGTATGAAAAGCTAAAAACACAGAGATGATTATAGTTCTATTGCTGTGATAGGCCAGCTCTTTGATCATGCTGGCAGGAATTCTGGGATTAACAACATAAAGTGGGTGTTAAATTAAGAAAGGCTATTACAGGTAATAATCTAGCAGCATATGCCAATGTTTCATTTTTCCCTCCCATGAATACACTATTAATATTTTCTGGAAAAAAAACTGTACTCTTTCTTCAAACATTTTCATTCCCAAGAAATTGCTAAAGAGATATTCTAACATAAAAGCTGGCACTCAGGAATACTGATTTTATTTAACGCTGTGTGAAAAAAAAAAGTTTATGGAAATCTGTGCAGATGGTATATGAACGTGATTTCTCATTCTACAAATGTTTATTGACTAATTCCCTGCTGTTTGTCACAGTAAAATCTCAAGCAGTTGACATTACTACAAAGATTTTGCTTGTTATTGCTTCCTTAAGCAAAAAGAAAGAATCAAAGTGTTTCAGTTAGATTAAACTTCAAAAGGGCCCCTGACAATTGAAATTTGACACATAGCTTACAAGTATATAATTCAGAAGAATATTTGCAGAATTGTCACTTGTTTGTATGTGCATATGTGTGAAATTTCATTAAACAGCTCTTTCTAATATCTGTAGAGAATTTGTTTTAATTAGAATTTATTTCCTAAATGGTAGTCCATGAAGGATCTTGTTCTTCACTTATCTGACGATTAAAAAAGAACGTTTGGCTGAGAAAAGTAATAATAAAAAACTTCCTGTCAAGATAGGCAGATTAAATTTATTTCTTGTTCATCATCTTTACCTGCACAGATTTTTCATTGGTTCAAATGATAATTAACAACAGGAGCAACAATAATGATTCAATAACACTTTTAGTATATAGATTATAAAAACACATCTTTTTCTCCTGTCCATAACTCATAACAAGCTGAGGGATATTAAAATTTTGTTTTTTCATAGGAGGAGTGATTGACTCTTATCTTTGATCTCAGCCCTTTTGCTTCTGACTTTGTCCCCTTAAGTTTTCATATTCTCCTAAGAGGTGCCTTTCTACTGATTCCATAAATCCTAGGATTAGATGAATTTGCTTTACCAAGTAACAACAACAAAAAAGAAGCAAGATTTCTGGCCCACAGAGCATATAAATCTGTATATTGGAAGAAATGAATTAGGGAAATAATTGTAAGCACTTTTGTGGACATAATAGATTTCCTTTAGTAGCTAAAAAGATGACAATGCATCATAATGTCATGACTGAAGCAAATCACATAATTCACATTATCTACTCAATAATATCATGATGCACATGGTATCACTTGCTCTCTTGTCTGCTCCTTCAGATGCCCATGGTGAATATCACAGAATAACAGAGTTGGAAGGGATTTTGAGGTCTTCTACTCCAACCAAATGGTTATCTAATCTCTTCTTAGAAACCTCCAGTGATGGAGCACTCACAACTTCTGAAGACAAGCCATTTCACTGATTAATTGTTCTAACTGTCAAGAACCAACCTATATATATCATTGTGCTCAATGTTTCAGAAGATGTGAGAAAGTTTTGAGACAGAAAAATTGACTTGTTTGACTAGGAAAAACAAAATAACTACTTTTGTTAATGACTGGAAACTGATATACAGAATTTTTTTTAAAGCAACCAGAGTTCTAAACTAGCTTAAAATGTTGGTTTTCCAGGGTCTTCCTTTACTACCTTCTATGTAGAATAGATATATAATTTTCCATTGTCAGAACTGAACAGGTCAGGAAAAGCTGTGCCATGTGATTCAGCTGCAGGTGCACATCAACCTGCAAATGCTAAAAAGAGTGTCCTTTATATATTATTCGTCATTTTCTTGCTTATGCTTCAAATAAAAAAAGTGTTTGCTCTGAAAAAAAAGTGTGTATCAAGTACATTAGTCTTCATTCATTTAAAATGGAGGGTGATTTTTTTTATTCTTTTCTCAGGATTCTAGTACAAAATAGTCTTCTAAAGAAAGCTTTTAAAATTCAGTCTGATATATAAATGACTGATCAGCAACCACACTATGTCAATTGCTGCATTGCCAAAAACTTAGAAAACTACATAGCCCATGAAGGATTTATTCAGATTTCTAAGAAGACCTTCTGTTTGTGACAATAGAGAAGTGTGTCTCAACTGTTGCAACTTTAAGATCTGTGGACTATAACTTCCAGATCTCCCCAACCAACGCGATACAGAATTCCCCAGCCAGAACATAATGATTAGCCATGTGTCCATCTTCCTAATGCACTGTAGACATAAGCTTGCATCGGACATTACAAAAACTCTTTTCCAGTTCAAAAGAGATAGAACTGCCAGACCTAGCATGCAAAGATTTGGAAGACCACTAGATGGCAGCCAGAAGATACAAAATTCTAATCCTCTGATGTCATTTTGAGGGCATCTGGATTTTTGCAACCCAACTCTGATAACCCCAAAAGGTTCTATTTTATAGGATAGAAAACTTATAATTATTTATAAGTTTATAATTATTTATTTAATCACCATAATATATTAAAATCTAAGTTAGTTACGATTGCCTATAAGGAAAAATAAATCTACAAAACTTCCTCTAGCACTAATATGACTGTATCCTATTTAGAAAGAAGGAAATCTTTTTCCAGCTTGAGAGGTGCCATTTGGTTGGGGTGGAATCCTTGCAGTTTCCTATATCTTACCTGAGCTACTGGAATATATATAATGTTTCACACAGTATATTGTATACAATATTGCAAATTAATTCATCCTATATTACCAGCTTTACCCAGTGGTGGGATTCAGCCGGTTCGCACCACTTCGGCAGAACTGGTAGCTAATTTTTTTGGTGCCCAGGCCTAGAATGGACTTCTGGAAGCAGCATCCACACAGAGAACCGGTTGTTCACATATGTGAATCCCACCACTGGCTTTACCAGATCCTAAGATATTTCAAGAAGCTATTAAGTAGACAAACAATGGATGGAATTAATCAGAGAAATTTCCTGACAGAACAGTTAATCAATGGAGTGACTTGCCTTCGGAAGTTATGTGTGCTCCATCACTGGAGGTTTTGAAAAACAGATTGGACAACCATTTGTTTGAAATAGTATAGGTTCTCCTACTTGAGCAGGAGATTGCACTAGAAGACTTCCAAGACTTCCGAAGTCTCTCACAACTCCATCATTCTGTTATTTAAATCAAAATAGTTGAGTTTTTAAATCATTTAGATTTGATTATATCAAAACAAGCAATATAAACAAAAAGACCCAGTTTGTTGTAGTTATTAAGGCACCAGGCTAGAAACCAAGAGTTCTAGTCCCACTTTAGGTACAAAACCAGCTGGATCACATTGGCTAGTCACTCTCTTTCTCAATCCCAGGAAAGTAGCAAGGACAAGCCACCTCTGAAATTTTGCCAAGAAAACTGTGGGGGTTTGTCCAGACAATAGTTAAGAATCAAGGACTCAAAGGCACCAAGAAAAAAAAAAACCCAAAAGCAAAATCAATGTGAGAAAAGAAAGAAATGGGAAAGAGAAAGTAAAGGACATAACAATATAAAATTGGTCCAGGTGTAGTAAGGAGGCCAGTATTTAGCCTAATTACAAGGAGATTCAAGATCAAAATAGATCATTAGTTCAATGGTGTGTGTTTATATCTGGTATCCAGGTATGATAATACAAAGGTCGACTTTTAGTTTTGAAAATATAAAGTAAGGTTTCAACTCTTGGTTGAAATTTGGGTATTTTCAATGGCAAGCAGCAAAAGGAAAGAAACATGAAGACATTGATAACAACAAAACAATGTATGTGTTAAAACTGAAGCAACTTTACAAAGTGACTTCCAAATGAAAAAGAAGGTGAAACATTTTAAAATATTAATATTTTATTAATAAAATACAAATGGCACAAGAAATATAAATATTAAGGCACTCCTAAATTCTACTCAAAATTGCTCCCAGTCAAGACAGTTGTGCTTATTTCCAGGTAATGGATAAAAAACTTGCATTCTACAGCTAAGTTCCTCTAGTTATTTACTTGTAAGCAAGATAAATTGAATGCCATGCAATGTACTTCTGAGTGAATAGACATCAGTTTGTATGTATATGACTTAGATTAACTCATGCTAAGGAGATTCAGTTCTTCAAAAATTTGATTCTCTCTTGCAATTTTCTTGGCAAGCTTTTGGAAGTGATTTGCCATTGCCCCCTTCTTAAGGCTGAGAGACAGTGACTAGCCCAAGGTTACCTAAGGCTTTGTGCCTAAGGCAGGACTAAAACACACACTCTACTGGTTTCTGTTCTGGTGTCACAACCACTACACCAAATGGTTTTTCTTTCTTCAAAGATACAAACTCCAAAATGTTATGCAGTATGCAAAAATACTGTGCAATATTCATAGTCAGGCCTTCCTTCCATACATAAATCTCTTATATAAACCTATATCAACTGCCAAGATTTTCACACTCTTTTCTTTTTTAAAAAATGTGCAATGTTGTTTTTTATGACGGCAGAATACTCAGCAAATACATTTATGGGTAAGAGGATTCTCTTAGGCCCCAGTACGTTGCTTTGCCATCTTTCTACTGAAGAAATGTATCCTTACATAGTATTTCATTTTATCTTCCTCTGATGCATCAACTGCCTGCTACATTCCAGTTGGTGGCAGAAAGATTTTAAGGTTGTGTATGCCTTATTTGGAATCATTTATTCCATCTTATTAGCAACAGGAAGTTAAACTGTTCACTTTGATAACAACAGCTTGAATCAGAGATGTGCAGCTATTTACTGGCTCCTGCAGAGGAGTAACTGTGAACACGAAGGATTTTTTTTTCCTCCGTTACTCCAACAGTTTTCAGTCAATGAATATAAAGGTGTTTTGCTTGTTTTATTTCATTTCCTGGAGAATTGGAAATCTGTCATAAAATTGATATCCTGCACAATAAGGAAATAGATGTACAATCTCCATCCAGTTAATAATATGATAATGTGAATGCTTTTTCTTCATAAATATTATGAACAATTCTTGGATGTCAGGATGAATGAATGAATAATTACCCTTGTTTACAAAGTTTTTTTTATATAGTTACATGACTAACTCCTCCATTGTCCTTTTTCCCCATCTTATCACATTAAAATATTGATTCTGTATTGATGAATAGTAAATAATTGTTCCAGGAGAATTTCTAGGTCTTATTTTGAATACTTGAACTTCTAAGGGAATAGGATACTTAATTCTTTCTCCATTCAGATTCTCTGTTTTAGCCAAACTTTCCAAAATATGTCCTTTTATTTTATTCCAGAATCCAGGAAGGTAATGCTCCATAAAATCATCCTTACCTACTTTTTAGGATAAGCTATGAGCCAAATTTCTCCCATTCTTTTATTTCATTGATCCAAGTGGCTCCTTTGTTCAAGATATCTGTTCCCTTGTCATACAAGAATTTAGTTCCTGTATGCAAAGGTTACATCTGTACACATCTGAAAACTGTTTGAACTGAATTAACTTGTTTCTGAACTGAAAAGAATAGGGCTACACGATCAAATAAATAAATCCTGCTAGTCAATATTTTCAATTACAATGATTGCCAGGCAAAAACTGAAATAAAAGCAGTTTTCCAAAACATTATTTATTATTGGTATTAGTCTGGTAAATACCTATTCGTCAGAGCATTAAAATATAGGCAGACTCTGTGAAACTACAGAGATTAGTCAAACTACATGGGATTAGTCAAATCTTCTAGCGGCAGAGACTGCTTTACCTCCCTGCATTGTCACTGAAGAACATATTTATCTTTATAAAGTGGTGTTCAATCAATTAAAAGCTGTTAAAACTGAATTACCTTTGGTAAATAAAACAGGAAATACCATACAAAGTCCTTTGGAGGAACAAATCATAAAATATGCAAGGGGCTTCAAGTCAATTAAAAGCAGTAGTTTTATTTTCAGAACAGGAAATCCAGTTTTTCTAAGTCTTATCTTATCCTTGAAGGTTCTTGCCATCTTGGTGAAACAATCTTTTTTTCTTATATCTTAAAACAATCTTGTATGTTGTATATTGTAATCTGAATATGGTATGTTGTACCTTGAGAATGTATTTTGAAACAATCAAGTAGAAAACAATACCTTAAGCAAGGCACTACCAGAAAGCAACACTCCACTAACACTGGCAGGGCAAACTATGTATATAAACAGGGAGCAAACCCACACAATCAGCAGCACTGATGATGTTACCTAGTCAAGTAATGAAATGTTTGCAAGCAAACAACCAAGACTCTACTATACTGGAATGTATTTATATTTTATGAAAAAAAATATCAACTCTGTATCATGTCAAAGCTATGCACCTCACTACAGAGAGAAATCTGGCAATTGGAGAAAAATCTTCCACATGAAGTACCTTCCGTTTGGAACTTTCCAATCCAAACCAAAATTTTTAAAACTTAAATAAGAATGGGAGAGTGTGGGCTTTCAAAGCTTCCATCAAAATTTAACATATAGACTTTATACCAAGCAGGCATAACTATCACCTGTTCACTGTCTTTATTCTTATTCAGTGAAGTGTGTTTGATTTTTTTAATTATGTGTTACGTGCAAAAATTATTTAAATACTTAACTGTTAGATGGTCATCTCTTTATGCAGCTATTATGCAAATTTGTCTTGCCTTTTGTTCTCTTTTGGAAATAAGTATCCTGGGTTTTGAGGGCTGCTGCTGGTGGGGAAACAAAAGAACTTAAGGACAGAAGAGTGAAGAAACAGGAAGAAGTGGATGTTGTCTGTTCTTGAAGACTGAAAAAGACTAAAGCAAGAGATGCTTTCAAAACAAACTGAAAAAGTTTTTTACTAGGTTGATGATTGGATCAAGTGACATTTCTGAACTTAACAACAAATTATTCTTCCTTCTCACAAAGCCAAAATTGGGTGGTATTTACTTCTCAATCATTGAAAAGACTTAACATTGTTTGCATTGTGTCTACTTATTTTAGAACTCCCAATCACATATCTTGTGATTGGGAATTCTCAAGAAATTGAATGAAATGTCTTTATTTAGGGGAAATACATACACATTGCATATATATTCAATTAAAATATACAAAGTACATCATATTAATGAAAATCACCTGCAATAAGCAAAATTCTACTGTATAATAATGGCAAACAAAGTGGAGTTTGACTACCATGTTCATCTGGAGAAACAGCTAAAGAAAAAGGTGATAATCAATATACAGTAGTTGGGTGTTTTGAGGGATTGTGTAAGGTAAAAAATAAATAAATTCCCGAATTAGTGTTATTTCCAGTAACACTAATCCAGGAGATTTTTTTTTAATCTTACACAATTCCTCAAAACACCAACTACTGTATATGAGAACAGTGGATTGCCCCTTGTGAGTTACTAAATGACATCTTGCTAGTTAGTAAGCAGAAGTTGGTACACAGACTTTAGGAGAAATAGAAGGCAGACAGTCCTCGAAGGTAAATGAAGTGTTAGTAAGAGTTTGGCAACTATTTTAAGGAGAAAGACTATACCAGAGACCCTAAGGGTCAACAAGAAGGAATAAAAAACTTTATTCATCCATCCCACCATTATTATAGTGAACATGCCTAATATTCCTTCATCCTTCTATTTCTCCACAGTAACAACTCTGTGAGATTGGTTGGACTGAGAGAGAGTGATTGGGCCAAAATCATGCCTAACACAGGATTAGAACTTATAGTTTCTTGGTTTCTAGCCACTAGACTGCCAGCTTTTTTCTGATGATCCTTAAAAAATAGAAATGAAGACAAGTACCTTTCCAGATCTACCGTGCTTGGGCCATATTTTTACTTCTGCCTTTACAACATTTCCTAGCTTCTTCTGCAGTTTGAAGAAAGAGTCAAAGCACATTTCACTCATGTGAGAAGTTTATCAGATCAAGCAGCAATGCTACAGTGAGAGCTGGCAGAAGAAGAATATCTCCATAGGAAGTCCTTATTAATGCTTTGGCTTTTTAAGTTAGAAAATCTGAAGAAAACCTTGCTGTTAACAAACACCACAGCTGAGCCACGTATAGACCTTGTGTCCCCAAATATCAAGTCTCTTACTCTCTCCTCAATGAACAAACGACTGTCTGAAAATGGCCGTACTCCATAGGAAATAGAATCAAACAAAAGAGTAAATGGATATGAATGGATGAGAAGGTTACCAGAAACAAGAGACATAGAAGATTTTCTCACTACTGGAACTTAGGAACAGCTGCGATCTCTCTAAAGATTCAAGAAAAAAAAAAGAGCTGCACCTGGAAAAAGTGAGTTCAACAATGCCATTTTGCAGAAGCAAGGAAGCATACATTCTCTCGAAGAGCATCCCTCCAGAGATAAGGATGGGACCCTCTCTCTTGGAATTCTGGAAAGCTTTGAAAACCAGGCTTTGCTCCCAGGCCTGGGGTTGATGTTTATTATTAATTCAATGACTTCTGTTTTATTTATTTTTATTTTGCTATGTACTAAATTATTTTAGTCAGGGCTATATGTTTGGTTTAATGTTTCTCTAGTTTTGTACACTGCCCATAATCCACTGGAGTTGGGTGGCCGAAAATGTAAATAAATAAGTAAATAATAAAGTTAAACCAAGCTGTATTTTACTCAGAAACAAACTGGTAACCAGTTCAGTGTTTTAAGCACAAGCGTGATATGGTTCCTTTGTATTTCTCCAAAGACCAAGCTAGCTGCCATGTGAAGTTTCTAAACAAAGGTAAGTTCATACAGACTGTGTTATATAGTCAACAGGTAACCAATGTCCAGCTGTGATTGCAGTTTTAAGGTTATTGTCTTGTAGAGAGGAACACAATGTAACCCATCAATTTAAGCTGATTGCTTTAATTTGGGAAATCAGAGAGATAAGCTTGGAAGCAACTCCACCCTGTTTTCCTGTTCTTTCTGTTCCTTCTCTGGTGATCACATATAGAATAGAAAGGTCTATTGTCTCTCTGGAATTATGGTCCCTTGTGTGAGTCCTTCTGACTTATATTATTTCTCATCACACCCAGAAATAATTATAGACAAACATTCAAATGACTGAAACCATTTCTAGAAAATGTTACAAAAATATAGATCTGTGAGTTATCAGTGTACTATAGCTTTCATCTTCAAACTGCTTATAATGTCCAGTGATTTCATGCAGCTATTGAAAAAAAACTTGGAGACAAAATGGAGTCTTAAGCAACACTATAAAATAGCTTCCATTTTGAGGAGCTGTCATCAAGTTGTTCCATCTGAAATATACCTGAAAAAGAAGAACAGGGCCATTTCAAGACTATGCTTCTTATTTTCAAATCTCTTAGGTCACTGAGAAAGATATTATGGCTGAGAGTACTAAAAGAGGCAAAAAAGAATCAGCAGAATAACAGTGCCTTTGCTGATCCCCAAACAAAGATCATCCATCAAGTTGACAAGGCAATCTCAGTCCCATATCCCACCCTGAACTCAAGTTTGGAAGAAGATAATAATCTTCCTTTAGTCTGCCTGCAGTTGAGAAGTGACCTTGCTCTCAATCACCCTACCTAACCATGGGAGATTAGAGTATTCAATTTCCTCTCTATAAGATCCAGAAAGTTTCTTAGGAATAACAGCCTGTGGTACATAAGAAAGCATTTCTATTTAAATAAGTCTTTATTTTCTTAAGTAATAATGGAAAGGATTTTACATGGAACATGGTAAAGACTTGTTTTCTCTCATTCCAAAGTACAGGGCATGAAATAATGGATTTAAATTCCTGGAAGGCAGAATCCAACTGACTCTTAGGGGAAAAAGATGCAAAGTATAAATAAATAATAAAGGAGTCTGGACCCTTTCCAACTACACATTTTATTTTAATCACACACTTTTGTGAATATGGCTCACTTTAGCAGATCTGTATCTGTAGAGTATCTTGACTAATGTAGACTTTAAAATGGGATGAGTAGTGAAAGAAAAAGAAATCAGGTTGATTATGCTGATGCAGGTTATATATGACAAAGATTGAAGTACTTATCAATTAAGAATTATAATGTATTAAAAACCTGTTGTATTTGTTGAGAGCTTTTGATATCAGCTTGAAAGTTTTTGATGTATGTGTGTTTAGCAATCTTTTACTTAATGGTGCTTTTATCTTTTTACAAAATGGTCACTTGGAGATCTGCAACAGAGTGAAGTAGGAGGCTGAAATGCTTTGATTTCATTTTCTTCTTGTTTTGAGTCCTAATGTCAAACCAGTGCCCATTAAGCCCTTTGTGCAAGGATTATTCTATTTGTTTCATGTAGAATCCACAGAGGCATTGCTGGCAGATGATGATATATATTGCTATAAAATTGGAACATTGCTGTAATTGGACCAATTAAATCTATTCAGTGCAATTTTGGTTCAGCCTTCTTTTTTGAGAAAAACAGTAGCTAAAGGGGGAGTTTCTAGGATATTTGATACTTGATAGAAATTATACCTTTTACCTGGGCTTGGTAAAAGATGAAACTTGAAATATTATTGTTCGAAATCTCCAACAACTGCTTTTCCATTTTTTTTTAAGCCAGAAAAGTCATCAAAATTTGCACAGAACATTAGAAAAGGCCAAATATTGTGTTCTATGCTGAAAGGCATTCATTGTGCTTTCCTACCTTTGGAGAGCCTATAACTTATTCTAGTAGATAATGAATTAGGGGCTCTTTGTCTTTCACACTATACAGACATATAAGGCAGGCTGGAAAAAATCCAGAGACTCATGAAATTTTTGCTCTGTTAACCAATAGTGTGTTGTCACAAGTCGCAATTTTCAACGCAGGAACAGCTATTACAATTCCATACTAAGGAAGTTGAGAGTTGCCAAGTTATCTAAAGATGCTCTTCTTGCTTGCTGTGCTGCTACCTGGGATATAGCTATGGTGCTGGGTGACAAATACTGTGCATTCTTTTGGGGAGGGGGCGAAAAAGCATTCTAGACCTGCATCTGCTCCATTTTAATTCCAGACAATCACCAAATTACTGCTTGCTTTTTTGCTACTTGTAAATTTAAGCAGACAGATCTTAGATAAAGAGAACAAATGGTCCAGGTGGCCTACAATAGGAATTTGGAGACCAAATAGTAAACTCATTTAAAGTTAACTCAATGGTATATGAAGAAGGAAGGTAAGTCTATTCATCAACTATTTCCTCTTCAGTTTAGAAATAGGAAGCTAAAGCTATATCCACTCCATACCAATTTTGCAGATGTTCAGTCCAAATGCTACAACTGCAAATTATAGAAAATAGCAACATTTATTTTCATAAGGCAATTTTCCATAACAAGCATTTGGGATGCAATTATTTTAAACAACACATTCTTGTATACTTTTTTTAAAAAAATCTAAGGAATGTGTTTTGAATGAGGAGTTTAAAAACTTTGCATCTAAAAGATTAGCATGCCCTAGGCTATTTCAGGCATAATGTATCAGAAGCAGAAAAATGCTTGATGCAAAAGGATGATTAATGGTGTGCTGAACCGGCTTCTTGTTTCAAAGGGTATCAAGTAGCTGTTCTTGCTGAATCATTCAGAAAATGCTTTCAGACATAATTGAATCAGCTGATTATCTACTCCTTGTGTCTTGATTCATTAATATCAACTGATGCGTACGAAAAAATGAAGTGACTTGAGATCATGAAGAATTGTAAGCAATTCTAACAAATTACTATGGAGGAAAACAGACATGGGCAACAGCAAAGGGCCTGTCATTTCTACAGCACTTTTAGCAAAGCAGATGAAAAATAATCATTCAACAATCACTGACATCAGGTATCACTGCTAAGCGCACATGACTTTCTCATAAAACCTGGGATTAATGCCAATAACATATTGCTTTCTGTTGTTCTAGGGAGGTGACAGGAGGGAGCACAGAAACTTGACAGTTTGGTTTGCAATTTTCTAAATTGGCAGTGGAGTCTATTTGAAATTGAGTTTTTAACTTGCAGGAGACTGAAGTTGCTAATACTTTGATGCTAATTTAAGGCAGAATGTTCATTGCTGGCTATCAGTGAAACAGAAAGAAACACGGTTGAATAAATATAACTGGGGTCCTTTTTTGCTGGATCAAAGCCTTTCAACTTCTTCAAAAACAGTGGAGGTAATCAGTGCCCATATTTAATGGTAGAGAATCTTGAAACTTTATTGATGATGCAAAAACAAAAATTACTTTCAGGAGAAAGGTTATGCTTTAATTGGGTTTAACTACACAAAGCAGAACAAATGCACAGTTTTAAAACATATATTTTAAACAGCATTGTTATTCTTCAACTGACCCATATTTAAATGCAAAGAAGAGGGCCTACAGAGAATGGTAATAGAAGTCAAGAAGGCAGGTGCAGCAGCGCCACTTTGTTGTAATCAAATGAGAGAGAGACAGAGAGAGAGAGAGAGAGAGAGAGAGAGAGAGAGAGAGAGAGACTTATTGAAACTGCTGCTCTTTCTTCCATGAATCTCTATTTTGTTCCAAATCTGTACCTTTTTATCATGTCCTCCTTTACCTGTCTATAGATTTCTTGTTGGAAATGTAATGTTGTTTATGCCCTGTAGATGGAAGTACCTAGCCAATCTTACTTGGAAAAAAAAATGAAATGGAAAATCCCAGAAGACATGTAGGGATCAAGTCAAGAAAATTATAGGGAAGAGTCCATGTTAGTCACCAGTAATTGTGCTCATATTAAACGTATCTTCGTTCACTTTTTAGTCTCTGTAACCAATCTGTCTTCAGTTCTTTCAGATACCTCTGAAAGAAGATATGAATGCCGTTGTCCAAAAGCAAATTAAAAAATCAGAAAAATTGTGATGGAAGGTAAACTCTGCTAAGTTTGGTCCTTCTCTCCTTATGCTTCAAAATATGAGAAAGGGATAATAGCATCAGCTCTCCTTGATTTCAGACCAACCATTAGGGGAGATTAAGTAAATGAAGTGGAAGTGGTAGGGAAAAGTTGCCGTATAGTGGAATTCTTTATTTAAACCCAACTAAAACCGACTATAGGAAAACATATAACTTGGTTTTCAAAGAAGCAGATTTCCTTAGACTCAGTGAAGCAGTAAGTAGGTTTCCATGGCAGAAGAAACTAATGGGGAAAAAAATTAAGATAAGAGGACTTACTGAAGAAGAAGGTATTTATTAAAGTTCTGAGAATATATAAGAGGCTAGATCACAAAGCAAATGTTCAGCCAGGTTCTGTAGCACAACATTGTACCACTAATGTCAGGAAAGCAAAAGCTCAGAATGAGCTGAGATTGGTGGAGGAGGCTAAGAATAACAAGAAGGGCTTCCTTAGATGATGATGGTAAATTAAATTTATATACTGTCTGTCTCCCAGTCAGTGTGGAATGTTGTTCAGCTTGAAAGTAAAATAGAATACCAGAATATCAGCTTCTCACAGGGTAACATGGTAACAATTTACAGAGGCAGAACAACTCCATTTCTATTTTATTCCAATATTTTCTAAAAAAAATAAGTATTGTGTCCCATCCAGGAAACCAGTCCAGGACATAAGCTTAAGACTAAAATAAATATTTATTTATTTTTATTTTTAATGAATTCAAATCTCTGGAACCAGATGAATTACATTCTAGGGTAGAGGTCCCCAACCTTTGGGCCCCAGGGACCATTTTCGTGGAGAGAGGTTTTTCCGTGGACCGGAGAGTGTGTGGTTTTGTATGCTGCATGCATCTTGCAGATGGGGCTTTGCTTGTTTGTGCAAACTGATTGCTGGCATGCCACAGCTTGGTACTGGTCCATGGACTGAGGGTTGGGGACCCCTGTTCTAGGACACTGAAGGAATGGTGGAAAATCTAACTGGTTCTTAGATAATGAGTTCCACCTTTATTTGTATACCCAGACTTGTGCAGCAGAGAGGCTACAAAGGCCAAATAATGGACACAACGATGCAACTACAGTCTCATCTCTTCATATGCACCTATGGAACTGATTCATGTACAAAACCATAGAATTTCCATCACATATCACAATTGCCATCTTGCCTTTTGGCACTCCTTGGGGATGCTCTGAGGAAATTCTAACACTAACCAGTTTAGTTCTTAAGCATTTGTTACATGTTTTTAAATACTTGTTAAATTCATTGTGAAAAAAAACTTATTTTTCCAATGAACGTAAAAAGGAACAAGTAAAATGGCAAGGGGCTCTAAGTCAATGTTCTACAAGGTACCTTTCGAGCTTTTCACCTTAGGGCAAGCTGAAAACACTAATGAGATGAGTAAAATAGACAGGATCTCAAGTAAATGGAGATGAAATTTCTTTCACAATATTAGAACAAACATGATTTTTTGCTTGAAATAGCAGCTGTAAAGTAATCTTTTTTTATGTGGTTTGTGGCACAAGAGAGGAGAAAGACTCCTCCCTCTTATACAATTCTTCTCATCCTCCCTGTACATACATGTCAGGTTTTAAAAGCCTAACATACTAATTTTCTTCAGCCAATTAGCATATATTATAGTTTGGTCTTTAGATTTTGACAGATACTGCTTGCCTTTAATCTCTTCACACTATATATTGGTAACTGATTGGAGAGTTAGAATCAAAGAGAAAACCCATTACAAACTGACCCGAGATTGAAAGAAATGAGGAACAAATCCTGTTATCATGAGGTTCACCAACATCAATAACATAAACTAAGACCTGATCTGCCTTTATTAAAGGATTAGTTCTGCTTTTATCCATATAGGTTTGCAGTCTTAAGCTGATTTTATAATTCTTCTATAAAGACATTTGTAAATCAAGCCTGCAAGGATGTTATAGTCTTACTGAAATACATATATAATAGTGTAAGTGATTGGGTTGTTAGGGAATCAGGATAGAAAACATTTTTGTAGCATAATAAATAAATGAGTACATTTCATATTCATTGGCAATGAATCAGCTGGAAGCTCACTCCTCTTGAATGTATATCTGATAATAAAAGCTGTTCTTGCAAACATTCATTAACATTTATAAAACCATAAGTCTTATTCAGGGGTCCTGCCCAAACAAGGTTATTGAACATGAAGGAGAGATTGAAGCCACACATAATGGTTTTTGCTTCGAAATTGTGTCCAATGCCCACTTTCTTCTTCCAATGTTACAACCTAAGGGGAATATACAGTATGAGGAAGAATATGGCTGATCTTCCATATAGCATATTTCAATCAGTCCATCTTTATCTCTTCTTGGATAAATTTTTACTAATTCTAAATATTCTAATTATAGTAGGATAGTCAGCTTTATAGCCTTTATAATAACTTTCCTGTCCAGGAGGATCTGGACAGACTTGAACACTGGGCGCTATCTAACAAAATGAAATTCAGTGGTGAAAAAACTAAGGTTCTACATTTAGGCAAGAAAAACCAAATGTACAGGTATAGTATAGGGGGTACCTTGCTCAATAGTAGTAACTGTAAGAGGGATCTCGGAGTCCTAGTGGACAATCACCAAAATATGAGCCAGCAGTGTGCTGCAGCTGTCAAAAAAGCCAACACAGTGCTAGGCTGCATTAACAGAGGGATAGAATCAAGATCACGTGAAGTATTAATATCACTTTACAATGCATTCGTAAGGCCACACTTGGAATACTGCATCCAGTTTTGGTCACCATGTTGAGACTCTAGAAAGAGTACAGAGAAGAGCAACAAAAATGATTAGGGGACTGGAGGCTAAAGCATATAAGGAATGGTTGCTGGAATTGGGTATGTCTTGTTTAATGAAGAGAAGGACGAGGGGGGACATGATAGCAATGTTCCAACATCTCAGGGTCTGCCACAAAGAAGAGGGAGTCAAGCTATTTTTCAAAGCGCCTGAAGGCAGGACAAGAAGCAATGGATGGAAACTAATCAAGAAGAGAAGCAACCTAGAACTAAGGAGAAACTTCCTGATAGTTAGAACAATTAACCAGTGAAACAACCTGCCTCCAGGAGCAGTGAATGCCTCAACACTGGAAGTTTTTAAGAAGAGACTGGACAGCCATTTGTCCGAAATGGTATAGGGTTACCTGCCTGAGCAGGGGGTTGGACTTGATGACCTCCAAGATCCCTTCCAACTTTATTATTATTATTATTACCGTAAATGCCGGCGTATAAGACGACTTCCGCGAGCGCTGAAATCGGCGCCAAAGACGGGGGTCGTCTTATACGCTGAGTTGTCTTATACGCCGGAAATACTGGTAGTTTCCGGCGTATAAGACGACGTTCTAGGAATGCGGCCCAGCTATAAAGACGGGGGTCGTCTTATACGCCGGGTCGCCTAATACGGCGGCATATACGGTATTATTATTATTATTATTATCATCATCATCATCATCATCATTATTATTATTATTATTATTATTATTATTGATCATCGCACAGTCAGCCAGATGTTCAGACTGGAGATTTGGCATTTTGTCTACCTATCGAGTCCTTACACAGGACCTGGGATAGGCAGATGTGGATGTTTGATGTATTACAGATATCGTCGCAGGATAGAAGCAATTCCTAGTAAGGCCACCTTTTGCAATTGACTAATAGCGAATTTGTCAATGCCAGTAGTGTTCAAGTGGTGCTCCAGTTGTTTTGGGATTGCACCCAAGGAGCCTATTACTGTTGGTACTACCCTTGCTTGCTTTTGCCACAGTCTTTCTATTTCTATTTGTAGGTCTTTGTATTTTGTTATCTTCTCCAGTTCTTTCTCTCTATTCTGCTGTCTCCAGGCACTGCCACGTCCACTATCCAGACTTTTTTGTCTTTCTTATCGACAATTGTTAAGTCTGGGGTGTTATGTTGCAGGTGCTTGTCTGTTTGAATTCTGAAGTCCCAGAGCAATTTAACTTTATCATTTTCTATGACTTTCTCTATTTTATGATCCCACTAGTTTTTGCTTACAGGCAAATGATATTTTTTGCAGATCTTCCAATGCACCATTGTTGCTACTTTGTCATGCCGCTGCTATTATTATTATTATTATTATTATTATTATTATTATTATTATTACTACTACTACTACTATTTATTTATGTTTGCTGAATCAGTCAATTGATTTGAGCTGCAATTGCATTTTCTTGTTTTATTATTTTTCTGTTTTTAATTGTCTTTATCTGGAAGAAACATTATTTTCCCCTAAATTATTTCCCTTTAAAATAATACAAATGTCTCAGGTTTGCTCAAATTATGTTAACATAGACTAATTGGGGGTGGGGGTGGGATTGGCTAGGCATTTTGCATATCTTGACTACACATCTAGAAAACTATAGTTAATAGATGAGAATGACAATAAATAAATAGCAAGAGCCAATTTATCTTAAATTCTGAACCAGAAATTGGCAATGGTGGCCTTCATGATAATACTTTGCCATAAAATCTAACTAGCAAAGCCAAGGTTGACAGTGCTGGGACATGAAATCTATCAAGGACTGTGGTTTCTATTTATAGGTAAACTTCTTATCATTCCCATATCCCTAAAAAAAAGCTGTGAAGATTAATGTCCATTCCAGAAGAGTTAGGACTCATACTCATTTCCTCTTCACTACAGCATAAATATGCTCTCATAATCATTTTTATATGACATATACTTATGACAGAGCTTTGCTCTTATCCTCAACCCAGATCAGAGGCCACTTAAAATTGTTTCTAACTCTTCCAGTTTTGCCCGGGGAATAAATCTAGCATCGATCATTGATTATGTGTTTGATGTTATAGTCAGAGACTGTGTTCTGCCCAGCTCCTATTGGTCATTTTAGGATGCTGTAGACATGACCCTCCTTTCTAGTTGCCATCACTCCCTTGATGTCCATTTTGGCTTTGGATTACAGAAGAGAGGACACTGGTTTCTGCAGAAGCATCTGCTTGAACAGTCCCTGACCAGAACTTTCCAATGTGCTTGCCAAGTTTTATGTAAACTCTTTATATACCCAGCTTCTCAGCTTTTTCAAGTGCTAGATCTGCTCTTTCAACACAGCTCTAGGTAGGCTTACATTTCCCAGAAGGATGATTTAAATTCAGAAAAGGAAGCTGGTTTAACTATGTGCATGCTACTAGTTCTGTCATCAATGAGTGCATTATTATATGTTTACCATTGATGCAAGCAAGTGGTTTCATTTAACTGTATTTTTTATTATTTCACTATTTGCAGGGATGGCAGCATCATTTTGTCCATTGGATGTGCTATTTCAAGGTGTTGGCCCATGCTATTCCTTTGTACTCAATGGGGGTCTTGTTTATTATTAGTTTTTCCTTCCTGTTTTTATCCTGTGCCCTTCTTCTGTCCCTGTGATCCATCAGCTAGGCTAGTTTTGGGTATAGGCTTAACTGCTCACAGGCTACAAGTACAGCAATCCAGCTCCTAAGTCAGGCAACTTGATAGACAACTTATCCCAGCACTCATAACATCTGCCTATACTTGTCTGTTCCACCAGATATCAAAGAGCAAAATTGATAGTTGTTTTTCCTGCAAGAAGGTAATATTAGTTGAATGGGAGAAAATGCCAGGAGAAACCCTCCCTTACTTTTCTAAACTTATTCTTCATTAAAACCCTAAGATCAGTCCTGTTAATGACCTCATTACTGCAGTAGACTAGAGCTCCACCATTAAAATAACAACGTTTATGCAAGTTTACTTTTTTTAAGTTCATGGATGATTGGATGGCATTAATAGTCTGGCTCAGAACAAATTCAAAGGGATGATCGGCATGGCTTCAACCAAACCAGTGTTCTGGTGGAACTTTCAAAAACTTTGTTTTTACTTTACATCTAAAAAGTAAAGTAAATTAGTACATTGGTGTAAAATGTATTGATTGGTTTTTCCAGACCTTTTAGAGATGGGTAATTTTTGTGGCAATTGTTGAATAAAGCTGAAACATTTGCTACCAGCTGTTTAAAATTAGACATAATGTGAGTCATTATAGAGCCAATTTTGTTTTCTTTCTCCACGGAATGTGGATAAAAATACGACAGCCAGCAATAAAGTCATCCAGTGAGTATTCCTGAGCTTAAATTGGACAAGCCCCCTTTTAGGTTAAATTTTATGACTCATTAAATAGTATGGGTAACATGATCATCTGTGTGGGTTTTATTTTTTCTTTATTTTTTTTAACCCATTAGACATGGGCTGCCACACTTTATTGAGTACACGGGGATATTCCTATGAACTCAGACATTTAATTTCACAGTTTATGTTATTCTATAAAAATTATTTTGAAATCTGTGAATAGAAATAATGCCAAAATCTGCTGGCAGCTTCTTCCTGGAATATGATTACATAATGGAAATTATGCTGGCAGTTTTTGGGAGAGTTTTGTCTTGATTCAATGTATGTGCTTCACAAGAATGCCCAGTGTAGTGCAATCATGTGCATACCAACTCAGAAACAAGTTCAATGAGAATTCTCAGGTAAATTTTGACTGGATTGTGGCCTTGATGTATCAGCAAACTGTTTTCTTGTTTCTAATACATTCTTGTTTACAGGGATCAAATAACTTAGATCATGCACTTACCCAAGATTCAATATCTATAGGAAGAGCTCACAGGAGGCTTCTGATATTTAGGATAGAAGATTTATTTGTTCAAAATGAAAATAAGATTTCATCATTTCCTCTGACCCATATGGCAGTGATTCTAAGGAAATCACTGATACCTTGGACATTTTAGGAGAGAGCAACATATGTTTCAGGTCCAGCTACTGCTCAGCTGAGTTCCTAGCCTACATGCAGAACTCACCTGCCTCCTCTCTTGAATAATCAGGAGAAGAAAGATGAGCTATGTTGCCTATTTTTGCTTTCTTAGCTTATCCTAGCCACCATTGAAACACTGAGCCTGAAGAATTTGCCTTTCTTAAGAAGTATTCTTTGAGACACACACTGATACTTTTGTTAACAGAAAAGTAATCTTAGAAACAAGAATGGCAGAGCTGAAACTATTCTGTAAGATGATGTAGACCACACAGAAAGCAATACAATTATATACCTATTTTCTGGAGTGCAACAAAACTTCTATAGACAGTTGTATCGCAGACATCAAAACTGTAGTATTGTTAGTTTTATTTGTGGAAACTACTAGGGAAAATGCATGCTATTTATATTAGCAGAGAAAAAGTAAAAAGTGATTATATACTGATACACTGAACTGAAAAGTTATGATTTGATAATCTTACCTAATAAAATTGGATTTTGAAATTTATAAGAGAGCTTCCAAGTTCTAAGAAGAAAGTATGGGAGAAGAGGCATTCCACTAATTTTTTGTGTGCTCTAAGGCAGCGGTTCTCAACCTGTGGGTCAGGACCCCATTTAGGGTCGAATGACCATTTCATGGGGGTCGCCAAACAACACAGTCCGCCATTTTCCCCCCTTTTCCTTAGCTGTGCTACTCCCTTTTATTCTATTGGCTTTTGAAAGCCAATAGAATAGACTCTCTTGAATAGAGTCTAATTCTATTGGCTTTCAAAAGCCAATAGGAATTGTCCAGACTGTTTCTGCCCTGCTGAGCCCGCCAAAAGTCGCATTCTGCAAACGGTGCTGCAAGTTGTCTGCAGCGAAGACAACTTGCAGCACCCCTCCCTGCTGAGCAATGACTAAAAATGTAAGTAAAAGAGGGCCAGGGGTGGGAGGTGGGAGGCCGGCGGGCGCAGGGAGGGTTGCTGGCGTGCGTGGGGCCCGGCGGGTGCCTTATCTCCCTTGGGCTGGGCCAGTTGGTGGCCCAGCCGGTGGTCGGCCTGCTCCGTCTCTGCCACTTGCCAGCTACGCATCGGCCGGTGCAGGGGGCGGCACCACGCATTCGCGGTCTCCCAGGCAGGGAAAGTCCTCAACTTATGACCAGTTGGATAGTATTCGACTTATGACCGGTTTAGTCCTCAACTTACGACTGGTTGTTTAGTCCTCGACTTACAACCGGTTGTGGGTCGCGGCATTAAAAAGGTTGAGAACCACTGTTCTAAGGCATTGATGAGCAGGAAAAATGTAAATTTAGATACTAGATTTAGATACTAGATTTAGACATTAGTCCATGAATATTATACTTAAATCTGCAGTATTTTTGTTCTTTTTTGGGTGATGATGATATATTTCAGTTTCAGATGTCTTTTCTTCACAAGAAATAGGGTGTTCCACCCTAGAGAGAGAAAAATGTTTGTATGTAGAATTTCCTTATAAATTTCAGAAGAAGCTTTACTTCAGTTGGAATGGCACCTCCTTTGCTTAAAAATAAAGAACAATTGCATTTCACTAGAGATTTTCTGTTTCATGCAGCTACCTGAACGATCATCATCATCATAATAATAATAAAGTTGGAAGGGACCTTGGAGGTCATCTAGTCCAACCCCTGCTCAGGCAGGAAACCCTATACCATTTCGGACAAATGGCTGTCCAGTCTCTTCTTCTTTTTTTTTTTTGTTTTTTATTAAAGAGTTTTATAAATTTTACAAAAAATAAAAAACAATACAAAAACAAAAAACAACATATACAAATAAAAAACAAACATTACCCAACAAAACCCCCCTTCCCCCACCCCTACCCAAACCCCCCCTTCCCCCCCCCAGGACCTCCCAGAGCAGAATATAGGCTTAATTAAAGAAAAAGTTAAAAAAATTTATAAAAAAAGAATATAAAATAGAATATATATATATATATATAAAGTTAAAAATTATGAAAAAACTATATAATATTTTTATATCAAATTTAAATTGTATGAATTTTATCCATTTATCCCAAACAGCAAGAAATTTCTCTTGCGTTTGTCCCTTTAAGAAAGCCGAAATCTTTGCCATTTCCGCCAAATGAGACACTTTAAGAAACCATTCCTGCAATGTAGGCAAAGATTCCTTCTTCCAATATTGTCCTACTAACAGCCTCGCAGCTGTTATCAAGTTTAACATCAATATAACCTCCTTTGTGTCACAATCAGTAACTATACCTAACAAAAATAATTGTGGAGTAAATTTTACCCTCCAGTCTCTTCTTAAAAACTTCCAGTGTTGAGGCATTCACTGCTCCTGGAGGCAGGTTGTTCCACTGGTTAATTGTTCTAACTGTCAGGAAGTTTCTCCTTAGTTCTAGGTTGCTTCTCTCCTTGATTAATTTCCTATTCAAGGTGTCAGCAGTCTTCTAATCCCAAATGTCAAAATATTTTTTTTTCTGCTCAGGTCAGTGTAGCTGACAGGTAATATTTTTTCTTCTCGTGGATGACATCTACAAACAAATTGAACATCGCTCATAGCACTATAAATGCAGGAAATAATTTCAGAGAAAATGATCTGGGTAACCAAGAAAAAGCTAAAAAAGAGAAAAAAGAGAAGTGAAAAAAAAAATATTGGAAGCCACTGGAGAAGATTGATTAAAGGTGGTTGCTCTGGGCATGGTGAACAAATTTAGAAAGCAAGCTTAGAAAATATAGCACCCAGAACTCTAGATTCCAATATCTCTTCACTAAATTGAACTACTAAGGAAGAACCACTGTCATTTTGGCCAATTCTTTTGTTCTATTTAATGGTAGAAGGATCCTAAAAACAATCATATTCACACTGGGTCTTCTAGGATCTTCTCAACTGAGACTCAAGATCAGGGGTAGTCAACCTTTTTATACCTACCGCCCACTTTTGTATCTCTGTTAGTAGTAAAATTTTCTAACCGCCCATCAGTTCCACAGTAATGGTGATTTATAAAGTAGGGAAGTGACTTTACTTTATAAAATTTATAAAGCAGAGTTATAGCAAGTTAAAGCATATAATAATTACTTACCAAATACTTTATGTCGGACTTTTGCTAAGTTTGGCAGAATAAATCTTTATAAAACAACTTACTGTAGTTAAATCTATCTTTTTATTTATACTTTGCATACATAGAAGCATGAAGTCTGATGAAATTACATTTAATTAATTAAATTATTAATGAGATCCCCGAGGCTGAGGCTGTGAAACTAAATACTGGATATCTGGCTCAATTTTTGTAAGGAACAAACGAAGGTCTCCTCTTTCAGAAATATTCAGGCAGTTTCTTTCTTTGGTCATAATATGATTAATAGCACTAAAGCCTGATTCCACAAGATATGAGGTAGGGAAAGGTATCAATAAACTGAATATCATTTTCCACATATTTGGATATAAGACAGGCATTTTTTTTACTTTGCTATAGGTTTTCATATCCACCACTATCGAATTTATGTTTACTTTCTTTATCATATCTAATTTCTAACAGTTCTTCTTGGCAAGTTGTATCAGCCTCTTCAATATTTGTGGTAAAAGGATGTTTCATCCAGTCATACACCTTCAATTTCAAAATATCTTCAAATTGTTTTTCTATGTCCAATTTAAGTTCGTTGAGGTGGCTACTGAATCTGTCAATATCCTCTGGAGTTACATCATCTTTTATAGATGATAATTCAGGAAACTGATGCAATTCTCTCTTCAATAGATTATAACAAAGTAGTTCAAGTTTGTCAATAAATAATGACACAATACTTTGGCAACTTATAAGAGTTTTATTAGCTCCTTGAAGCTGCAAATTGACATCATGAAATCTCTTGAAAATATCTGCCAAATAAAAGGCATCATTCTTTATCGTTTTAACTGTTGACACAGATTGGTCTCATTATTACTTTCAAAAAATTGTATGACACTATCATATAATGCTACAAAACGAACCAAAGATGTACCCTTTGACAGCCACTGAACTTCTGTGTGCAAAAGTAACATAATAAAATCTTCATTATTGTCCTGGCAAATTTGTCGAAACATTCTATCATTTTTTGCATTGGATTTGATCTTGTTTATGGCTCGAATTATTATAGTTAATGATGAATGGAGACTTGTACTTAGATGTTTTCCTACAAGATGTTGTCTGTGCACCACACAATGAATACATAAAACATTTGGCACTTCTTCCTTCAAATAAGCAACAAATCCACGATAGCGACCTACCATTGATGGTGCTCCATCAGTAGCGCATGCAACAATATTATTCAAAGTAATATTATTTTTTGTAAAGTATGATTTCACAGTACTAAATATAGATAATCCTCTTGTATCTGTAATGAGATTTATTGCAAATAGCATTTCTTCTCGTAATGTATTGTTTTCATCAAAATAACGTACCTATGCTATCAATAAAGCATTATTATCTGCAGTGGTAGACTCATCCGATTGCTTGGAAAATGAAGAGTTTTGGAGAATACGTATCAGTTTTTTTTCAACATTAACTGCCATTTCTTCAATTCGTCGCTTTACTGTGCTATCACTTAGGGGCAAGTTTTTAAAATTTCAGGTGTATCCTGATGCATTACCGTTGAGATAAATTCTTTTATAGAGGGTATTATTACAGTTTCTCCAATATTATAGCTTTTACCACTTTTTGCAATTAATTGTGAAATGCGATAAGTGGCAGTTAATCTATCTTCGTTCGCTGCATGTTGTTTCTTAAAATGATGCAACGATTGTTGAACGATTTTTAATTCTTTTATATATTTCCTGAAAATATTCAATGGGCTTGTCCTTATCATTTGGATGCTTTGTAGAAAGATGTTCTCGCAATCGACTTGGCTTCATTGCCTCATTGGATAATGTTTTATGACACAGTAAACACATTGGATGTTGTTTATTTACAACAGATTCTATGAAACCCATCTTCAGATACTCTGGCAAATAGCCACGAGCGTATTTCTTTTTTTGAGACAATATTTTGTTTGAAGCTGTAGGCACGTGCTCACTCTCACAAATCTAACTGCATACTGACCAGTGCGACCGCAAACAAAAGAGCCTGCACTGTGTATCGTCGTCTGCGCATGCCTCTCACGCATCGTGGATTGGGTTTGGGGGGGTGCCGACTACCAGCTCTGCTTGTCTGTTACAGCTGGGTGGTGTGGGGGGAGATGCGCGAGCTATTCTGAGACAAGGCTCTTTTGTGTGCAGTCGCACTATAGAGCCATTTAGTTTCACTAACATAACGTGAACTAAACTTATGCGCGATACAAATAGTATATTTTCAGAAATTTCAATTGTCACGGGGAATTTTATGAAAACCTAATGAAAATGTTTTTAAATAATGCTATGAAATTTTTTTAAAAAGTCAATTAAATTAAAAAAAAGGAAAGTGCTTCAGTATTGGACAAAACCCCTACCGCCCACCACGAAAGCTGGAATGCCCACTAGTGGGCTGTAGGGACCAGGTTGACTACCATTGCTCAAGATTGAGACTAATCTTTGTTCAGGGCATAGCCTTGGGGAATTCTTCTTTATGTTTGAAGTAGAGACCCAGGCTAATAATTGCTAATTTCATTTCCCTGATACAAAAGAGAAATGTCTTTCTGCCACTACCCTAACATCATATGATAAAAGAGAGCATTAGAAATAATATACTGCTGCAAAAGATAGGACAAGACAAGATAAGACAAAACTAACCATTTTTGTCTCTTTAAATTTCTTTTTATTTACTGCAGACTTGCACAACCTGAAAACCCCAAGACATCCTTGAATTACCAAATGTGGTTCCCAATATGTAATTTTTAATGGAAGAAAAGGGGAAAATGCATGACTGGAGACTAATAGTATTAGTGCCATTAAAGTTTAATTTAATTTAAATATAAATCAAATCAAAGTTAATCTTAATCTTGGTCCCACTCATTACTTTTTATAATGAATGGAGTCCCAGAGGCCATGAAATCCAAGTGCAGCCTTCAGCCTGAAAAAGTTACGTGGCTCTGCTTTATTGTATATAATGAAGTGTGCAACTTAGTTTTGAAAAATGAAAGCAATTAAGAACTGGATGTGAGTAACACAAGACTGAACATAAGAAAGTATCAAAACGGGAAGTGGCTTTGCAGAAATAGTACTATGAGAAAAGAGCCAGTCACAAAATTAGATCATTGGGGACAGATTTGAAAAATAGGAACAGCTGCCTTGTAATCTCATTACATATCTGGATGAGAGCCACGAACATGTTGGGCTCTTTTTATCCATGAAGGACAACATACATACACCAACATTTTTGTTATCCTACCTGGTGTCTGTGATGAGATCAGGTTATTTCAATGAACAGTAATGAGAAAGAATATAACATGAGGCTTGGTTAAAGTTCCTTTAATTTGTGACTCGTCGTGCCCGAAGGCTTCCATTTTGCTGTTGAGAAAACTGGTAACTTGTTTTCTCATAAGCCATCACCAGGAGGTTAAACAACAACAACAAAAAAAAACTTTCCATGCTTGCTTCTGTACAACAAATCGGGATCTAATTTCTGGAGTAAATAATATATGGAAAGACAGGGGAATAGGAATTATATCAAGAAACTCCCTTAGCAATAATTTATGGAATCCATACATGTGAGGGATACCCAAATGAATAAATACAACAGTAATAGCAGAAGATGAGGGATTTAATCACTAGATGGAAATGTTTGCATTTTTTTTCCTAAAGATGGAGAATGACCTATTTTGGAAGACAAAAAGGCTGAAAATATTTTTAAAAGTAACTAGTTACATTAAATACCATGTAGTCTTGACACTTGTATCAAAAAGTACATCCTAGTAATTCTGGATCCTTCACTTATCAATTGACGATGGGACTCTATTTTCATTTTCAGTTAATCTTATTTAGTTTTATTGTGCAGAATGTTTCCAGTTTTAACTGTGAGCTAGGTGAATATGTTTCAATGTAGACAGGAATCAATATACAGCTATGGCAGACAGGAAAAATGACCATATAAATTGATTATATTTAATTGTAAAGCTACATCAACAAAGTCTTGTAAGTCTGAAAGTACAAGTCTCCTACTCTCACTTTTACCATCCAAGAACTTATGGATGGTACCTTTTGAGCCTCTTGCTCCATCCATTATGCGACTGCAGACTGTGCTGCCTCTTATCTGACCATTCTCTAGGCAGCATCTCTCCTTCCTGTCTTCCTAGGTCTTTACCACATATCATTAGAATTTAACCCCACCCCGAGTGTCCTACCAGCACTAGTGCTGCCCCAAGCATCCTGCCAGCACTAGCGTCACCCTGCCCCTGAACTTCCCATCAGCATTAGCACCACTCCGAACATTCTGCCAGTGCTAGCACCGCCCCGCCTGAGAGCATCCCACCAATACTAGTGCCACCCATGGCATCCTGCCAGCACTAGCGCCACCCCATTTGCAGCACTCATGACCATGCAGCCCCATTTCCACATGCACATGTGCTCACGTGCACCCGTTTGCATGTGCGCATGCGCTTGCACATGGCCCATTTGTACGGGCACGTGTGGAGCTCATATTTGTGCGTGCAGGTGCACGGGTCATTTGTGCACACGCACATAGCAGTGCTTTCCTCCCTTTCCGGTCCGCCAAACCAAAAAGTTGGTTGTAATGGGTCTAACTTGCAAGTAAAAGGGCCCATAGCAAGGAACATTATGGTTGGATATTTCTTCTATCTGATTGGATTAAACTGCAATACAGAATTATCTATCTGAATTTACAGTAAGTGAAACTTATAATTCTGTACAGCAACTTATTGGAAAATTATAATCTATTTGCCATAAGCATTGATGTATTGTGTTCCACATGCAGATTTTTGAAAAAGATGCTTCTTTTTTTAATGAATTCTTTACAGTGATGTCCTTGAAGTGCAGGTTGTTTAGGAGAGGATACAAGACAATTCTTTTCTAGTCTTGGCTTGGACAGCTACTTAAGAAAAATAAACTGACCTAAAGTCAACACAATGACCTATTTTCTATAAATTTATACTCATGGAGTATCTGTATTCTTTTAAAATATATTGATGGCCTTGATGAAAAATCTGTTAAATACCAAGTTAAATACCAATGTCTAGCAGTTGCTGCTAGCACAGCCAGTAGTAAAAAAAAAAAAAAATTGTAAGTTGTCAAAATATGTAGGACCTCATATTATCCATTATTCATTATCCAAGAATATTTTTTTCTGGATCCAAAGCCTTGCAAGATGCTTACCAGATAATCATTAGGTGGCAACTAAGAAATACAGAACCATTTAGTGGTTATCTGGATTTTCACAGCCTGGATCTGATAGTTTTAATTATATTTTGGCATCTTCTGAGACTTTAGGACCAGAAAGAAGCATAAGCTGACATAATACCTACTCAAATAGTTACTTGTAATATATTTATTTAAGCAATAATCCATTCATATTTACCAGTTAATAGCCTACACGATGACAATGTTTAGAAGCTTGTTTTATATCAAGTGTTACATGGTAAAAGAACATCTTTGACTCTTAAGGCCATAATAGTTAGTGATGCTGTGATGCTTTTCTAGGTGGGGAAGCCTAACATTTCTGGATCTTTTAGTTTTGTTTGTTTGTTTGTTTTTAATTAATTTTAATTAATTAAAATATATTTGTGAAATCTTTCAGAGGTAGAAATTGAAAGATTCTCAGTGGATCCATAAATGGAACTGCTGGTCTATATGATAAGACCCTGGGTTTTAACAGCACCAAGTTAAAAATAATTTCTCACATATTTCTGTTGTTTGGAAAAATTTACTGGGTTTGTTTTAGAGCTTTATTGAACTGTATACTAACTGTGGAAACTAACAGGAGAATGAATCTTTATAATATTATTAGAAAAATATTATTACAATTAGAATGAAAAAACATATCTACATCAATTATTCAATAATTGAAAAAATTTATCTTGATTCTATGTCTGAAAAGCATCCTAGTGCTGACAGTCTTTACTGGAAAAGCATTTAAAATTATATATATATATATATATGTATACACACACACACACACTCACACACACTATTTTTCTTCTATAAAGAACATAATATAATATTTCTCTTCTAAAGTTATGTTTTTTTGTTCAAATAATCATTATTTTAAAATGTCCCAGAGGTATAACATATATTCTAAGATATAAATAGGAATGGGCTGGGGTTAAAACTATGCAGCCCCCAATAACCTTTTAAATACCCATTTTTGGTAGCAAAATTCCAGAGGCAATATAAATGAGCCTGTTCAGCACAATCGGCTATTTCTGCAAAGCCAGCAAAACTTACTTCCAAGTCAGCATATGTAGGATTAATGCCATATTTTTCTCTAACTGTCCCAGTACTTTTTGTATGTGATTGTGTGTCCGTGTGTGCATGTGTTCCAATCATCTATTTATTTAACACCTTTCTATATCATTGTTCAGTTACAAAGCAGCTTACAAAGATATGGTAATGTGGCCATCCTTATCCTGAAGCTTGGAATCAAAAAGGCATTCTGAAAGCAATTGAGTGTATAGATAAACCACTAATCATACTCTTCATTTTAAATTATGCTTTTCACCAGAAAATGAATGTATAAATCTAGACAGGATTATTTGAGACTGCAAATTGTAAAGCATAACTGAAACTGATGATTCATCTTGTCTCAGGTAAATGCTCTGGTGATCTTCAATTGTTCAAACTGACAGTTTTGTTACTAACTGAATGCAATTATAGACATTGTCTCTGTCTCTGTACTGTAGTGAACTAATCAAGGGTAGTGGACCTTTTTGTTATTGAATGCCATTTGATGAAGCCACTCCCATTAACTCCATTTTGAAAATAGAGAACATTTAGAGAAAAAGAAAGGTATAATAATTGGTGAAATACAATTTATTGGGCATGTCTGCCTGCCCATCCATATATAAGAATACAAAAGAAGGAGGAAAATAAGTAAGGCTTCAGATGCTCAGTTAATTACTGTGTCATTGTTACAAGAGGAATTTATAAAAATAACTAGAGATAGATACTGAAACTTATTTCTTCAGATCACACACACGCAAACACACACACACAGAGAGAGAATGCAGTTGACTTTTAGAGGCTAGTTTCCACTTTTTCTTCATGGGCAACAAATTTGTGATTGCTGTTTTTGCACAGAGAGATGATCCATGTCTGGCGGAATTGGAATTTTCCTATTCCCTTTCACTCACTAAACTGCTCATCAAGTGAGCAAGCCCAGATCTTCATACAGGTATGTACCACATGCTGTTATTAAGGTGACCAACCGTCCTCCTTTTGGGAGGACAGTCCTCCTTTTTTGAGTTCCGTCCTCCCTCGAAAATATCCTCCTAAATGTCCTCTTTTTCTATATTTGAAGACTTATCTGCAGGGCTTTTTTCCCCTCATAGAATGCTCAGAAGGCATTCCGGGACCTTTTGTTGATGGTTTTTTTCAACTTTTGCCTGAGCTGTGCTACTCCCCCTATTGACTTTTGAAAGCCAATAGGAATTGCTGCTGAGTGCGCCAAAACACCTGGGTGGCAAACTTTGCACATGCAAGTTGCAGGAACTTTGCACCCCTCACTGCTACCCAACTACACCATCTCTTACTTAGTTCCGCAGATAGCTGGAGGAGACTGGATTGGTAAGTTTCTCTTGATCTTCCCTGTTTGGTTCTACACGGGGATGCACAGGGTAGGCGGTGGTGCTGGGGGCGGCTGGGGGGTGGCTGCAGGGCCGGAGCCAGTGCGGCTGGTGCTTTGCGAGCCACGGGGCCGGCTCTACAGGGATGGCAGGGTGGGCAGTGGTGCTGGGGGGACAGCTGCAGGGCCGGAGCCAGCATAGCTGGTGCTTTGCCATTGAGAGCTGTGGGGCCAGCTCTATGGGGATGCGCAGGGTGGGCAGTGGTGCTGGGGGACAGCTGCAGGGCCGGAGCTGGCTTGGCTAGTGCTTTGCGAGCCGCGGGGCCAGCTCTCCAAGGCAGGGCAGTGGTGCTAGCAGGGCAGCTGTGGGTGGGGGCACGTCGGGCAGTTGACCTTCCATGGGCCGCGCCAGCTGATGGTCTATGCAGTGCTGACCTGAGCTGCCACCTCAACCTGTGCACCTACCTGGCCATACTGGAGCACCTGGCTCATAACACCTGCCTCTGCCGTCCACCCCCGGGCAGTCCAGCCGTGTAGATTTTTGGACAAGTGAGAAATCAAGATTGAATGTTGATACTCTAGCTGCAGCATTTGCCATAAAATTCAATATGAAGGATATTTCTTGTTCAGATATTTCCAATATATTGTTAGAAGATGATACATTGACAAAAAATATTCATTCAATGGAAAAGTACTCATTTAAATAATTAATAGGCATGTAAGCATAATTACAATATAAAATGTTATTGTTACAAATGTTTTTTATTATGCATTTATCATATTATAGTGTATTCTGTATTATTGTTGCAATAAATGCAATGTTTCTTTTATTTACTATATTTTTTCTTCAATTTATTCGTGTCCTCCTTTTTGTTGTGAAAAAGTTGGTCACCTTACTGTTATATATGAACACATGAAGAAATGAAGAAAAGTAAATTTCTCCTTTCTTCCCCCCCCCCACTGCATTATAAATGATAATGTTCAGGATCCAAGCATTCCATTCAAATTCTCCATTTGCCTTGTCTCTTTCTTTCTGACTGACCTAACAATCAGGACTCTGTTTTCACTGAATTTAGATGGTTCCTCTTCTGCAATTCCTGCCCAAGTTTGGTTTCCTCTTGGGGCTTTATGAAATGTTAATTAGGCACACCTCCTTCAGAGAGACAACTTGGTGTAGTGGTTAAGGCATCAAGCTAGAAACCAGAGAATTATGAGTTCTAGTCCTGCCTTAGGCACAAAGCCAGATGGTGACCATGAACTAGTCAGCCTCTCTCAGTCCTAGGAAACAGGCAATAGCAAACCGCTTCTAATATTTTGCAGAGAAAACTACAGGATATAGTCACCATGAGTTGACACTGACTTGAACACACACACACACACACACAACACACACACACAAGAGGGAGAAAGGGGGGAAAGGCAGAGAGGGAGAGGGAGGGAGGGAGGGACGGGGAGAGAGAGAGAGAGAGAGAGAGAGAGAGAGAGATTTCTTCCTCCTGTGGTAAAATGGATGGCCAATAAATTTAATAAGTAAATAAAATGGAGTTTGACTTCTGGAGGCTTCATGGATTCTTGGGCATGTCCACATAGTTTCCTTGGCAATAATACAGCATACTTTTTTCTGGAATATCTTTTCACTCTCCAATCTCACTCGAGATTCCCTAGCAATCTCCAAGGCCATTTAGCTTTTTGGTATCTGCTAAAGTCACCTCAGTGTTTACAGCATTTATAATCCTCCACTCCCCAACAAACAATAGCTATTCTTCTGACTGACTGAAACTATTTGGACTACAACAACAGTTCAAGACTAAATATTGCTTCTAGAGCAATGAATACATCTGTATGCATGTGTATGTTTGCGTACATAGTTTTCCTTGGTGGGAGGTAAATTCCCTCTGATACCTTCTTTTAAAGAAATGTCAAGGCAGCAGTATGGAAAAATATAATTAAGTAAATGAACCTCACAGTTCAGTAATGCAGCGCAATCTTCTCTCTCCCCCCCTCCCCCATCCACAATTTTCTATTTTCTGACAAGACATTGTTAGGCAATTAAAATAGGTTTCTTTTGTTATCCATGACAAGGCTTCATTTATATGCAAAACTTTTCTTTTAGTATTCGCCCGCTTCCCACAATTTGCTGCACTAGCAAATATATCCCTGGAAATGGAGTACAGCTCAACCTCTTCTAAGCAATAAAAAACATAAAATTAATATTTTCAAGAGAACGTTAGACAACCACTATGAATTCTTTGTATAATATGATGTATTTTCACACAGGAAAATATGTATCTTTGCTTGGGTTCGCGGTATTCTTTTCCTGAAAATGTTTCATTACAAAACTAGGTAATATCACAGGCCTATAAACAGCAGATAAGGGAGGATGTAGCAAAAAAGGAGGTGGGGATTCAATTGCATAGTTGTGGTGGGATGTTTTTTTTTTTTTTGACCCACCCTGTAGACACCTCTGAATAATCTAACTTCAGATTAATTTTCTGTAAAGCAAGAATTGACCTTGTGCTGACATTGTATACCTCAGTGCCTGCAACATCCCTAAATAGAAACCATATAACCTCATAGTGATGGCTGAAATTTCTCAAAGTGCCAAATCACCTGAGATTTTAGTGTCCTCATACATCTTGTGAAATATATTGGAAGTGCAATCATCAAAAACTTGCAAAATTTAATCATCTTGAAAAAATTCAGCCATTTATGCATATATGTGTATTTTCTCATTACTTACTTATCTGCCACCATGCTATTGCATGAAATTGCACAGTATTGTTTGCTGCCTGCTGTCTTCTGCACTAGAGGATCCATGCTGGCTGCAGAGAGGGGTAAACCAATTAGGTTGTTCGTGCTGATAAAGCAGTGTAAGCTTATATCCCACTTTGCCTTGGTGACAGATTTGCCTAAAGTTTGCCAGACAAATTGTGTTTGCCAGGGAGGGGTCAATTTTTGCTACTAGATCCTATTGTTCAATGACTGTCTAAATATTCTACACTCTCCCCGCAGTGAGAAGAGTCATGCTAATTTCTGCTGCTATAGACAACATTTCTTCTTCCTTCACTGATATGCATATCAAAGTAAAAAAAAAAAGACATAAATCAAACTTTCTGTATTCTTGCATTGGGAAAAATATTCCCAATGGTAGAATAGTCTGATTTAAAAGAAATCTATGCCCTAGTGTAGAACTATAACAGAGTTTATATGAGTTTATATGAGTTTATAACTGAGTGAGTCTTATTTATCGTGTTAATGTTTTAATGTTTTACATGGTATTTTAATTAGATGGCTATAAGCCCTCTAGAATTACTTCAGCAAGATGGGTAGCATAGACGTCAAATAAATGACCAAGCATTTGACTGTTTGATTGTTTGTAATCTTAAATTAGTGAAACAATGCATCACGGGGCAACAATTTTTGAATCAAAGAAAAGATGTGGCTGCTCCAGTGCTGCTACACTACCACACTATGTGTCATTTGCAGCTCTCCCTGCCAGTTTCCTACAATACAAGGAAAGTCAGTGGAAAATCTGGCAGGAATTCAAAAGCTGCTCCCAATCTCACTGATTTTTTGCCCACCTGTGATCATTATAGTTCTCTGTTTAGGAAAAGAAATATTTCTGGAACAATGACCCAATAAGTCACAGATTGTCTAGTTTATTTCAAAAATTACATGAAATGGGATTTCAATAGAAATTGCCTATCATTAAAACTACAGTTGTTGCAATTTCCTCTTCAAAGGGATCCTTGAATCAAAATTGATTCCTGGCAGTTGTATGAGCACATCCATGGAATGCATCCTCATGGAACTGCATTCATCAGCAACATTCATTCTCTTTTGGGAGAATGTAGTTTTGATTTTCCAGATTAGCTTATATTCAAAGAATTTCTGGAGGATCTTCCGTTTAGCCCCACCTCCTTCAGCATCCCTGTCCGCTTGTGCATCTGACTACATTCCCAAATGACATTCTTTGTAATTTGTGAGATTACATTAAACTGAAGAACCCATAAAAATGTTCATAGAATAAGAAAGAAAGGGAAAACTTGGAGAGCATAATCATAATAAAAGGAATAACATTTTCTTCGAAGCTATGTGCTAGTATTCAAGGGACTCACAGACTATATGTGTAGCATTTGCTTGGAATGCCTAATGTACAGTCTTCTAACCTAATATCAGTGTAAAGTTACCACTGAGCTTACCCAGGAGATGATTATGGTAGATAGCATTGTGAGTGTTCAAGCAACAATTTTAAAACAGTCTCTGTTGGAAAGATGCCATTTAGGTTTGTTTAATGTACTCTATTCAGCAGTGTGAACAAAGAAAAGGCTGGTGTTATTCATGCAGACAAGTGTCATGAAATCATTTGTCTTCCTCCTTTGTATGCATACATTGTGGATTTGAGCCCACATATATGTGCAAAAGTGACTTACTGAACATTCTGTTCAGTTTTCAGATCCTACTTGCTAGAATATGTTTTTTTCCCCCAAAGTGCAAAGGCAATGTGATACTCAGGTGGTTTTGGCAATTCTATTTTTTACCTTATCACCGGCTTAATCATGTAAAGCACTGGTTACATTTTTTAAATTAAAAAAATGCAATCTGTAATGGTGGCTCATTTCAGGCCATTGTGTTATAGGCATAGCTAGATGTGTCATCCTGACCTAGACAGGGGTTATAGCATACAAACAGCTGACAGGCCCAGTCATAAAATATAGGTGCTCTTTAGCACTGCCTCTGTGTTTCTAAGAGGTACAGTTTAAATGTTTAATTGAGTGGTACATAGGGAATGAATCAAGAAAAGCAAGGCATATATTCATTTTGTTCTTTAAAGTAGAAAATGCTAGTAAAATGTGTTGAATCACACTACTTAAATATATTTTATCAGAACAGAATTTCTTTGTATCTAGAATGTTTCTACTTTAGTTCTTTTAAGCTTGAGTTGAAAGGATCTAAAGGTGGAAATTCCTAGCACTCTTAATTCTACTTTTACATTCTTCCAAATCCCTCCTTAAAAAAAGATAGGAAGTTCTAACTTGGCAGTCAAATTCTATATCGACTTATGAATTTTTAACATATTCCAATAACTTTATCCAAAATTCTGAGGTAACTATTTAAAAAATTCAGTGCTACATCCAGTTTTTTTTAGAGATCTAGGAAAATCTTATTAAACAGTTTTCCTTTTTATTACACAAGAAATGGAACATCCAATTAGGTATTCAAAACCACAAAATACCCTTTTTAATCCTGCAGGGATGTTTATGGGCTGAAATAAAATTTCTGATAATTTTCATCCTTGACTATTTGCAGTTTTATTACAGGGGTTTTTTCGTACAATTCAACCTGTTTTCAGTAGGCAATTTCTGAAGGTAGAAAGCCATATGGGCCAACATATATTTTTAGTAATTTTTATGAAATAAAAATTTGTTACTTACTAGATTAGCTCCTGTTCAATGAACTGAATCCAACATTGAAAGAAATACAATTTTGAAAATGGCCCTGCAGCTTGATTCAGCTATAAAATATATACCTGCTATGGAAACACTGGACAGATTGCCCACTTAAATTCAGCATTACTGAGTTTAACATGTTGAACCTGTTGAAAATGGACAAAAATATGCCAGCATAAAATATAATTTTAGTGTTAGATGAAAACAGGAAAAAAACCTTCCCGCATTCTATCATGTTTAAGACTGTTTTCTATACTTCTGAATTATACAAAATTCAAATTATTATTATTTTTCCATAACCACAATCAGAACTTCACACTCCTGTGCTTGTGACTGTTGAATCCATAAATAAAATGCATCAGGAAACAACAGTTATCGGTGTCTCATCAGCTTGTTGCTACTATATTATCCATGGATACAGTAAGCCAGAATTTCAGAAGAACATTTTTGCTTACAAATCTTTTTCAATTTTGTTCACTTTCACATATGTATTGCTTTTACTGCAACCTGACAGTCATCTCAGGAAAATTCCTCTTATTGTATTAAATGAAGATGATTGGGAGAATAGTAGCATATTTATGGGATAAAATGGGTGCCTTTGAAAGGGCCCATATTTGTATTCAGCAGTGTGTTACCTGTGCAAGCTACTCTGGTTGACCATCGGTAATGAGAAAGCGAGAGGATGTGTAGTTATAAACTAATTTCTCCAATTTGCATGCTTTGAACATGTATGAATCTAATGGTCCATGTGTTCTCAATGTAGTTAGAAGATTTGGTACATTAAAACTGCTTTTATTTATTTTTCTGTATTATGAAATTTATCTGGCTCAGTTGTAGAAATATAACTTTGAATCTTGCTTTTCTGGCTTCAAACATTTTTTTTCAAGACATAATTTGCATGCCTCTTAGTTTATTAAAAGTTTTATCATGTTAACATTGTAATGGTAGAGAAATATTTGCCCCAGGCTAATACTGTTAAAAGCTTATTCATAAGAAAAATGGAATATAGAGGGAGAAGGACAAAAAAGTCTTATTTTTAATGACAAGTTTAATTTTCAAGTTTTGGCAACCAATACTTCTGAAAGTTCAGAAGTCAAATTCCTTGTTCCAAGAGCAATGCGGTTAATGAAAAATAAACTTTACCAGAAAAATGTCTCTGCAAATGATCATGATGCTTACCTCAGACTAACAAATGCTAGCACACCTTTGAAAAAAATCAGATTTCTGACTATGAGAAGTTAGAAGCTGTGTATCTCTTTTCCATCGCATAGAATTGTGTTTATAGCCACAATTAATAAAACATTCCTATTCAGTTTAATTAGATGTTTTCTAATACTAGTTTCTTTAGGATCTTTCAGAATTCCTTTCAGAGAAGTTTAGTTAGCTCTGCATTCCTTATCTTACTGTTTCTATCCACTATGATCCCTTGTTTGCACTTACTATCTGACCACAAAATACATCTTGCATTGAGCAAAAGATTGACATAAATGACTTTCAAGATCCCTTTCGTTTTTATGATTTTATGACTCCATTTGCATAATACTTTTCACAGCTACATCTGTTGTAGAGTATCTCCAGACTATGTCTTTTAAAAATGATTCCACAGGGAAAGAATATGTATATAAAATCTGCTTGTATTTTCCCTCTTCATATGTTTATTATTTTATATTTTATTTTATTTTTTCATAAGCTTTGCATTCTATGAGGGAGATGGGCAGTTAAGAAGTTTGTGTGTGTGTGTGTGTGTGTGTTTGTGTGTGTGTAATCTTCACTCTTAGAATTAAAGAAGTTGTTTGGGTCTTTTAATAGTTTAAAGATGAGTGTAATTCAAGATGCCATGTTTAATGCAATGAATTCACAGTGGCATTTGAACTCAGAACTTCAGTCTAATAATGATACATACAGTATGTACAGAAACATGGGATATGGTGATTTGAAATACTGCCCAGACATTGCATAATAGAAAAAAATGTAACGAATTACATCACCATAGTCTGGATTCTAAAGAATGTTGGAAGAAGTCAGATAGACTAATTGGCTGGCTGGCTGGCTGGCTGACTGACTGACTAGAAAATTGTCCATCCATCTTTTTCCCTCAGCTTTTTGTTCCCTGAAAGCTTTCTAGCCAAAAGATCACTTTTAAAAATGTAGGATTTGGTATGAAGTAGAAAATGCTCAAATCGGGGAGATGCATTCTGTTTTACCATTTTCAGTAGGCACAGGTATAGAAGTAAGTATTTCCAGGTAAATTCTAGAATTTCCAACCCTTTACTTTCAATTAAATCCTGTTATTTTCAAATAAATCCTAGAATCCATACACAAGATAACTATTCTAAGAAGAAAGCAAAGTAGATCAGCACAGAATTCTTATCATTTCATTGATTGCTTCTCATTTCTTCAATCCTGAACTCCCATGTTACCCCATTTTCTGAGGATATACAAGAAAACTTAAATTAAATTAAATAAAACTATAAGCTTGCTTCACATTACAAAAATTTCTGAATATTGCTGATAACATTGCTACCCTTTGTGATAAGATTCTGAAACTTTTATCTCCCCCCCCCCCGTTTTTGGTTCTAGCAGTTGGGATTTGATCACTTTATATTTCTGTGTAGTGCCATATTTAAAATCTGCTTTTTCAGATTTCAACTACATAATAGCACTCTCTATATTGTTCAGCACATATAAAAAGACCAAAATTGTTCCACAAACTCTATTTAACCACAGGATGAAAACTGCATTGATGTTTCAGACACAATCTCTCATTTCCTGAAGTACTTTAATGCTCACTTTTTGATTAATTTTCTCACTAAAAATGAGGAGAAATATGCAATTTGCTTAACTGCAGGAGACAAAGGGAAGAGTTATGTATATTGCACTAATATTTATATTACAAAATTTAAAAATTAGGAATTGAGATAGCAGTTGGCTTCTTATTATACTTCAGTTTTACAAATTAAAATGATAAAGCAGTGATAGTTAATGAAATTAATTGCAGCTGCAATATTAATAATAATAATAATAAAGTTGGAAGGGACCTTGGAGGTCATCTAGTCCAACCCACTGCTCAGCAGGAAACCTTGTACCATTTCAGACAAATGGCTGCCAGTCTCTTCTTAAAAACTTCCAGCGTTGGAGCATCCACAGGTTCTGGAGGCAGGTTGTTCCACTGATTAATTGTTCTAACTGTCAGGAAATTTCTCCTCTAGTTCTAGGTCTTGAGATATACTTCTGCTGCTCTGCTGTCTGGTAAAATTTATTTAAACATATTCTAATAGCAACTTTGGTGAAGGGCAAACAGCTTCTACTTCGGCTTGTTCTGGTGTTTCACACTGGAATCCTTCTGATGGTAGAAAACGTTGGGTTGCAGGGCTCAGACCAGAAGTATAGAAGGTGTGTTGTTTTATCCCCCCCACACACACTAACTGAACTTATTATCCAAAGCTGACTCGCTATGAGGTGGTATCTCTTGCTTTGAGTCCACCTCATTGTTTGCCCGATCAAAACCCTTTGTTGTTCTCTTCAAGATTATTAAGACATATTAACATTATATTACAAAAACTTCAGACACCTGATTCAGTAAGATCCCTGAAGCATCTACCAAATTTGCATTGCTAAATACATGATGATGACTTCATCACCTAAGCTCTGTATTTCCCAGTTCTTAAGGATCTCAACTGGGGGTCAGTAACATTAATAATGCTAGTAAAATCATTTCTCATAGAAAGTCTTCCTTTTAAACCTGGCATGGGTGGTCAGCTGTGCTTTTGCTTTTTCACATTTTTCACTTGTCTCTAAGTATGTCAAAGATGCTCCTTTCAAATCAGGTTCATACTGAAATCTGTAGGTATGTGCCTTCTGGAAGCTGGGTACCAAATTCACCAGAGGTATTGCTGTGGCACAATTGCTAGCAAAGCTTGCTTAAGCTCATCCAGGTTTTAATTATGTTCACTTCCTTTCATCTTGGCAAGGCTCCAAATGAGTCAATTAACCTTGCTTCTTCTTCTAAAGGCTTTTAACTGCCTTGGTGCTTGAATGTTTATTTAAGCAGTTGCATCTCAAAGTCTGTAGAGGCTCAAGGCTCTCGTGGGTGTTTGTCACTGACATATCACATTTAGACTTTAAAGAGACTGCACCATCCAGGAGCAGCAAGTTCAGCAGATTGCCCATTCTTTCTATGTGAAAAATCCAGATTTGAATGGCCTTTAAGATGAGAAGAGCCTCATCTTCAACAGTATAGAATGGTGAACTTAAAAGATATCAAAATTCATTTCAGCCTATTCCACTTAGTCATGTAACTTTCAGAAGATAAACAAAATAACAATTCACAGCAAAATGGTTGACTCAAAGAAAGTGTGATGATTTTTTTAAAAATTCCTATTGACCTCTATTAACACTATTAGAAATAACTTCTAAAACAATCTCATTAGTCTCTAAGGAGTGGATATGTTGACATTCACTGTACCTCTTTACAGCCTCTTGATTGATGGGTTTTCCCCCTTCCTGGGTTCTTCAGTCTGTTTAAGCTAGGCAAGTTGTCTTCTACTGAAAAGAAAATGAAAAGCTCTCATTAGCCACAGAGAAGGTGAGCCTCTGCAGTGTCTTCCAGTGGCTCTCAATGGCTCTAAGTCAGGGGTGTCAAACTGCCGGCCCACAGGCCGTATGCATCATAGCAAAACTGCGCCCACCCCATTGCCAGCAATGGCAAAAAAGTCAGGACGCATCGCAACACATCATGTGACATTGCAAGTTTGACATCCCTGCTCTAGGTAAATGCATCATATCAAACCAACTTTAGAGTATCTTTTTAGTTTTGACAATTGATCAAAGAAAAAGCTGTATAGTCAAAAAGCTTTGAACTAATAAAAAATCATAATGTGGTTGATGAAATGTTGGCTTAGATGATGTATGAGATCAGCTACTATGGATTATAAATCAAGGTTTATTGCTTGATTCATGCAAACTCACTCAAATGTAAGTTATCAACAAATCATGTTAAAAGAGACCATAGTTTATATTGATGCTTAGTATTTAGCCACTAAGTGTCAGGGCTGCTCTAGATAAAAGAATCCATGTTACTTAAAAGTAACATGGACTTGGAAACAAACACTTTAATTGTTCTGTAATCCACAGGATCATTAGAGTAGACTGAAAGAAGAGGAATTGTGCCAAAGTTGCTACAGAAAATGTTTGATGAATTGGGCAAGAAGTTGTTTAAATCAGTTAATTTGCCAGCTTTTGAAGAGAGAATGAAAGAAAAATGTATAAAGATGAAAGAGAAAATAAAAGAAAAAATTAAGAAGATAGAAGAATCTGTAGAACAAGAAATTGAAGATATAATATAAATTAATGACAAAATGGAAATTTTGAAAAGTAAAATTTATTTATCATTAATTTGTTTTTATTTCTGTTTGCTGCCTGGAGTTGTGCAAGATGGACAGTTCTATAAATTGAATGAGTAGTGGATAAACAAATAATAAGTTTGTATATTGTATTAAAGCATCTCGCTCTTTTTTCATTTGATGTTTAAGAGGGAAATTTTGGTGTGCTTATTCAGGTATACAGATTTATAGGCTACCAACACATAAAAATGCTGGCTATACTAAAATAAATGATGAAATTTTTTTGCTTGTACTTGACATTGAATTTTTTTCCTTTAATGTACAGATAACATTTAACTAAAAATGTTTTTCTTTTATGTATGGTTAGCATTTAATTTATAAAGCAAAAATAGAATTTTCACTACAAAAATCATTCTATCGGGATTGTGACTTTAATCTTCAATTCTGATAAATTTGTATTATTTTGACAAATATGTATTATTCTCCTAATTTCTTTGTATTAACAGACTACTTACTATTTTATTATAGCTATTATCCAGGCATTTAATTTATCATTAATTTTATGCAATAACAAAAAGTAGGATTTGAAAACCTTAAAATCACTTCCAAGGTCCAGCCATAATTTTCATGGGGAACTTTGGAGAAATTCCTAATATGTATAAATTTGGTTATCCAGCAACCACCATTGCTGTTTCAGGAGCTTCAGGACATTTAATAAGTTAGCAAAAACCTTACTGTGGTGAATATACAATAAAACATAGTGTCTAAGAGAACTGGGGGTTGGACTAGATGACCTCCAAGGTTCCTTCCAACTTTACTATTATTATTATTATTAACTGCCTGGTAGACAGCACTGTGTTGGCAAATATTTATTGAAGAATTACTACAATTATGTGACCTTTTTCAAATGTCTATTTTATTTGTAATAAACCCAATAGTCAGTAGATTTTTATGCTTTTACAAGATGCAATGATTTGACATATTTTATATTGCCATTACTATAACAACAACAACAACAACAACAATAATAATAAAGTTGGAAGGGAGTTTGGAGGTCATCTAGTCCAACCCCCTGCTCAGGCAGGAAACCCTATACCATTTCAGACAAATGGCTGTCCAGTCTCTTTTTAAAAACTTCCAGTGTTGGAGCATTCACAGCTTCTGGAGGCAGATTGTTCCACTGATTAATTATTCTAACTGTAGGAAATTTCTCCTTAGTTCTAGATTGTTTCTCTCTTTGGTTAGTTTCCATCCGTTGCTTCTTGTCCTGCCTTCAGGTGCTTTGGAGAATAGCTTGACTCCCTCTTCTTTGTGGCAACTCCTGAGATATTGGAACAGTATCATGTCACCCCTAGTCCTTCTCTTCATTAAACTAGACATACCCAATTATTATTATCAGTACAGGGTGTCATGGGTGAAAGGTTTTAATTTGGGACTGTATGTTGGAGGTTTAACTTTGGTATTCGGTTTTTAATTGTTTTAATTAATTTAATATGATATTATGTTGTTTTATTATTGTTTTAATTATTGACTGGGATCTGCCCTGAGTTTGATATAATATAGATGGCTATACAAATGTTATAAATAGATAGGTGATAGACAGACAGACATATAAATTCAATGGTTCAAGTACTTTGCTTTCTTTTCTGCAAAAAGGTAATTGGACAGAAGAATAATTCTTCTCTGAAAAGAAAAGAGAATGATAAAAAGTAATTTATTATTGTAAAATTCTAAAAGGGTATAATCAAAAGTTCCCTTGCATGCTGTGAACTTACATTCTGGTATACATAAAACAAGACATTGGTATTGTATTTCTAATACTTCCTATTTTAAGGGTAAATAACTAGGAAACATGTTGTGTTTCAGATTTTATTTTAGCATTGCCTCTTGAAGAAAAATTAAATTACATTCTTATGCTTTTCATTTTAAAAAAGGGATTTGCTTTAACAAGAAATATACAAAGCAAAAACAGCCAGAAGATGAATATCTAGAGTCATTTTTCTTCTCTGTAATTTCTGAAATAATAATGGTGACTCAGAGGCTTCTAGTAAGATCTTTATCACCATGTCTCTGTAGTTGGCAGAAGAATTTACCTTATCAGTCTCTGATACAGATCAGACTAATAATGCGCCAAGCTTCTTTTCTGACAATATGTGAGATGAAATGGATTATTTATTGGGATCATCCCTGTCGCAGTCCTTGGTTCTAAAAAATTATCTTTACTTATGAAATACACTGGAATTAATAGCATGGCCTTAAAAATATCAATATTTACACACAGAAGAGGAAATAATATGTATGCAGGGCATAGACTATAAATGCAAACGGTGGGAAAAAAATCATGAAATGTGGATCATTAATGCAAATCTCATGAACTACATCAGGGGTGTCAAACTGCCGGCCCGCAGGCTGGATGCGTCACACCAAAACTATGCCCACCCCATAGCCAGCAATGGGAAAAAAGTCACAATATATCACGACACATCACGTGATGTCACAAATTTGATACCCGTGATCTACATAAATCAGGATGCAAGTGGGATAAGGTCCAGAGAAATGTATCTAAATTCTACCTGTTAGTATTTAAGGTACTTTGGGTATGTTTGCAATAAGCTAATCCAGTTTTACTTCTATCAAGGTCTAATATGGGCATTGGGGAAGATTATATTGCAGGAAAAAAGGAAGGAAGGAAGGAAGGAAGGAAGGAAGGAAGGAAGGAAGGAAGGAAGGAAGGAAGGAAGGAAGGAAGATTTGCAGCTTCATTTTCTCTAAGCTAGCAGATGATGATCTCAGATATACAATATGAAATATATTGCATCAAAAAAAGCATAGGGAGTAACAGTAACTCATTTATATTATGTCTGAGTTCATACACTGAAAGGGTATTATCTACCTTGTTTGTGAGAACTGGTTATTATACTGACCTTTTTTCTGTTCTCTTCCATAGGGAGAGGAAAGGAAAGACTGGAGCATATATCTTGGATCAAGCTTTGCATTGCTCTGACTATACTATACTCTGCCAACCTGTCCAGACAGAACAGAAAAAAATATATAAGTTTTTCAAATATTGAGGCTTGAGTATTTAATGAAGAATTTAAGTTTTATTGATGTCTTTTTATATGACCTGATGACCTGACAGTAGTTCATTCCTAAACATTTATCCCAAATTTTATTTTATATTATGATATATAATATTACACTAGCCCCATTCTAAGCAGAAAAAGTGGCTAGATTTCAGCTGATGCCTTTTAACTATGTAGTAATTACTTTAATTTGTTTTCATTATCTAACTGCATGCCATAGCAGCAATATTAAAAAGAGGAGAAGAATTAAATAAATAAAAACATCCTTTCTAAGCACTCATTCTTTTCCATCCATAGTCAAGGTGATATCAGTCCTAATATCTTCAGTTCTCTGAGCAAAAGAACTTCATTCAAATGCTCTGACCTTTTATCATTTTAAAATGCCTCCCAGCAAAAAGGGAATTCCTTCTATGTAAGATCCTTTTTCTGTCCATCTCCCATTACAAGCCTCCTGCACTTCTCAAGGTTTACAAATTAACTCTTGAGCAGATTCCTGAATTTGTGATAACTCTTATCAGAAATTTTAGAAGATCAAGTTCAAGAATTCCATGGGACTTGAATGGGTTTCTGCAGGAGACGTCAAATAGGTCAAGATGGGAGGTACAAGTATGATTGGAGCCCTACCTATTTACATTACAAATATAAAAATAGTGTAGAGCTATTTTCAATCATATATTCATTGCTACCTTGGTTTTTTTTTTTTTTTTGACTGCCCATGAATTGGCCTGGTAACTTGTCATTTTTAAAAAATCTTTGTTGAAGTAACCCAGCTTTTTAAAACAACGTTGGTATATCCTAATTACCAATTACTTTGATATTTTTCATTTTAAAGAAATTACATGACAAACTATTGTCAGAACAGTTGTTGCCCATTTCAATAACACTCCAACATTAAATCATAATGTTTTTGCTTAGCATATTATACAAATGTAGCTATTATGTTCTGCACATCAAAGTTAGTACAGTTTATTCAATAAATATACTTAAGCAAACTTCAGATAAACAAACCATGGTGATTCAGTTACAATCTGAACAAATTCTGTTAATGTATATGCTAAGATTTTATCTTAAGATACTAAGGGTAGAAAAAAGAATTAATTATGATCCTTGCTCCTCATTCTTAATTGGTATTCTTATGCCTGTCTGCAATACAGCAGGTGGTACTTTTTCCACTATTGTCAAATATGAATTACTTCTTCCATTGGTTGATTTATATGGTAGCATCTACATTACTCTGCATCTTGATTGGTGGATGCTTAACATATAGGTGTGTCTTACTGTTTTCTATCAGAAGTCACCTGGATGCTCTTTACATTCCAATGGTTTTTCATTGATGATTAACAGTAGCTGCCAACATAGTTGATCTATACAAAGGCTTATGAAAACTCAGCTTGAATATCATCATCATGATCATCATGATCATCATCATCAGTATTAATGTTAATCCTTATAACTTCTAACATAGCTTCTTTAGAGGTTCTGTATTTACAGTTTGATGCATTGTTATATGAAATCACATTAGATATAAAAGGACTTTCAACAGCAACATCCAATCTTAATTCAGAATTTCTTACCTATACTTATAAATAAGTAAATAAACACAACAAGCTTAATTATAATCCAGTCCAGTCTAATGAAAAAAGGAGAAAATTACTTTTCAGATAGCTAATAATATCAATGGAAGTTACTTTTTGGAATTCTTGAAGTTTTCTTTTCATATATCAAAAAAATAATGAAAAGAAAAAAACTATGATGATTTAAGATATTGAAGAATATGCAATTTCACTGAAAGAACATTATTCCACATAATTTGTCCTAAAATGATATTTTTTATATTTTAAGTGCCAATGATATTATTCTTGACATTTGTGTGGTGATGTCATGATACATGTAATGTCATTTTGGCTTGTACCAGAGAGCTATACACATAAGCTGCCATTTGCTACCAAGCAGCACAATAATTTTGTTATTATTACTGTGTGTGCGTTACTGCTTCATTGTGTTTAATTCCCTAGTTATTGAGATAACTAGTTTTGGTTTCTTTGTGTGTCCCACCCCAATTCAGCCAGGCTGTGTTATTTTATAAGTGCTCTTAATAAGCAAGCAAATATTAATCAGAATATGTTCCTTTACATAAACACTTCAGCAAAGGAGATAAATTTTAATGTACAAACTGGCCTGTCAGAGTATCTAAGCAGAGATTTTGACTGCAAGATACCTGCTTCTTTGGCACTATTGAATTAATGATATTAAAGCTAGGCACCACCTTAAAGGTAAAGGTTTGCTATTTGTCTTCCATTAACCATTCCTTTAATTTGACACACTCAGTGAACAGCTTCCTTTCTGATTATTTTTATACGTTTCTCTTGTCATTAGCATCCAGTCACAGATATGCATGCTTTCTATGTAATTATAGAGCACTTAGAGGTTCCAGGGGAAAAAAACCAACAGATCCTGCCAAACTATTAAATTAATCTTAGGACATGATCAGAATAAATACTGCATTTAAAACCATGACCATTCAGTTCTTTTATATTGACAGAATTATGAAATGAGACAAGATGGTTTAATGATGTGTAAGTTCATTAAATCTTCTTAAATGGTATTCCTATTGTTTCCAACACTTAAAAAGAATATTGATTTAGGGCAATTACCTTTGACAAGTGCTTGGGAATAGGGAGCTTAATTTACCAATCCCCTCCAGAGTAGCACATACTGTAGATTTAGAAAATGATTCAAATCCTGCAAACTGGACATTTTAAATGATAGATAGACAATGCTTCCATTACAGCAGAGAAAGGATGTTTCAACCAGTGGCGGACAAACTGGTTTTCCTCCAGATTTTGGTTGCAATTTCAGTTTCTGTACTGCTTTTCCATTGACATACTGACCTGCACTGATTGAAGTTGGAATCCAAATTATTTGAAAGACCAGGTTTACCATCTCTTGGATTAAGCAACAAATGATACCATCAATATTTTATATATTAAATCCTCTGAAAATGTCTCTGATTTTTACTTTTACTTGCTTATTGTGAAAAAAGCATTCACATTGTTATTCTTATTATACCAGGAATGACCTAATACCTTTCAGAATAGGGCTAAAGAACTTCTTTCCTTGGTGAATTACGTTCCCCAGCAGCCCAGAGAAATCATGACCTAAAGCAAGAAAAACTGTTCAACAACCTCAGGAAGTTCCACATCTCTGAAATATTCTTCTCTTTATACCTCAGTGTATGTAATTTTTTTGAAAAATTGCACTTTTCTATAATGTACTTTTTACTAAGTGATAAATATTTTAGTACATTAGCTCTGCAGTATACTGGGTTTCCAGATATTTCAAAAAGTCCTTATGTGTTTTGTAGTTCTTTTTTTACAATGCAGTTTGGCCATTAAATGGCTCTCTTACAGACAATACCTATAGTTTAAATAAGTCTACTCACCAAGTGAAATGCAGATGCAATTTTTTAAACAGTTTGACTCTTCATGTTTTAACTTTCAGTAAGCATGGCCACTAAGCAAATAGCAAATTAGGCATCTCATTTTACTAAAATCTGCTTTTCAGCACATATGCCATCTGCTAGTATTACACTGAGAACAACAGATTGTAATTCAGATCTTTAACTCCAAGAACAACAGACAGTAATTCAGATCTTTAATTACCGCACTAATTATTCCAGTTAGTTCATAGATCTGTTTTTATTTTCTGTTAAAGCTGTTTTATGAGAAATTTGAAAAAGACATTCAAGGTTGTTTAAATAAGGAATGGAAAGGAAGAACTGTCATCAATAGTTGGTGTCAAAAGAAGACCAGTATTGAATTCATGACAAAATTCACTATCAGTTTACTGGAAAACAAACACAAACTCCCTAGTTATTATTCTCAGAAGGAAATACATGAATTGGTACTAGTACTATCTTGGCTATATTTACATTCCATTGAAGAAAGTACAAAAAGAATTCTTCACAAGAACTTCTGTGACCATAAGCTTTGTGCAACCTGCAGATCATGCCTCTTCCTGATGCATAAGCACTGAACAGAATAGCTAAAAGGACAATTAAGGGATATATAATAATTTATGTCTCTAGTTTCCAAATCTTTTGGGTTAGGGTATCTTTACTTATTTATCAAATTTATATGGCTGCCCATTTCAGAATAAGTGACTCTGCATGACATACAGCTCTTCCCTCCCTCCCTCCCTCCCTCCCTCCCTCTCTCTCTCTCTCTCACACACACACACACATCTGTCTAGTTGTCTGTCTCTCTCACACACAAACACATCTGTCTAGCTGTCTCTCTGTCTGTCTGTCTGTCTGTCTCTCTCTCTCTCTTGATCTTCTCCTTGAACCATAGGAGAAAATCAAGGCACCGACCGTATGTCCAGGAAAAGAATGAGACACACTGTACAAGATACGATCGAACAGGCACCCCTCTAATATTGGACCAGGACGGTACGACTTTAAACAGCTCTCCGCAAATGGCAGATATCCATCGGAAACCCGATCGACAGCAACAGAGGAATCCCCTGATGAATGAAACGAACGGATGTATTGGACCACACCAGGAGAGAGAGGGAGCAGTTCCCCACCAACTGATTTGGTGGGAGAATGGAGGATCATAGGACGGACCGCTGCTGGTGTGTCTAGGAGGAGCTCTGTCCGGAGGTGTAGGGAGGGGAGAGGTGATGGAGCTAGAGACACACAGGTGGAGACGGCGACCATGGAGGGGGAGGGGGGAGTGGACGGCGCGTTATGAGATAGAGCACCAGAGCGACGACCATGCATACTGAGGAGATCGGGCCACCCCTGACGAGTGTGGCATGCAGATGCGCGGTAGCAGTTGGGCCACATTGTGGGGAAGAGGGTGATCCCGTACCAACCAATCCGACAGGGAAGCAGAGAACTGCGAGCAGATTGCACCCAGTGACACGGCGGAAAGACCTCCCAGTGGGGGGTGAGGACGGAAGATCTGGACGCGGTGAATGCAAATGGGGAGCTGCTCAATTACGAACTAAGCAGCAATGGACCATCACTCAGGCAGCCCCAAGCAGTTGCTCCCAGGAACGAGGGAGGGAGAATAGCAATGGACCCAGTAAAGCAAAAATTGAAATGACACCTATAGAAAGGGACAGGAAGGGGAATAGCATAAAGTGGAATGGAATACTCGAATCGCAATTGCAAAAGATGGGCAGATCGGACCGTAACTCGACTGGGACAACCGGAGGAACAAAAAAGAAACGGGGGATAACATACACACACCCCAGTAAGCAGAACTATGGACAGAAGGTTGGTGGGAGGGAGACAATCACTACCCACGAGGGAAGTGAAAGGACTCCGGCCAATTCCAGGATTAGTGAAAGGGATACGCGTGATGGAACACAGAAAGGAAGTGAGAAAGAACTACACTCTGATGTAAGACACATACTCAAATTACAGCACGCTCAGCTGGGTCACGTAACACGGTCTAAGAGCTGAGTGCAGATGATTAGTGGTTGCATATAAGCTTTCCCAACAAACTGCCTTTTATACCCTGACGATGTCAAGAGCTCTTGACGAAAGCTAGGTTTAGCAAATAAATTTTCTACATTTTTATTTTCTTGGTGATCGACTTTTATTTGATTTTAATATATATATATATATATATATATGTGTGTGTGTGTGTGTGTGTGTGTGTGTGTGTGTGTGTGTGTGTGTGTGTGTCTTTGGTTGTTCGGGTTTTCTCCCGCGTAAAATTGGAAGTGTCTTGGCGACGTTTCGACGAAGTCCCATTCGTCATCTTCAGGCTGGTGTTTTCAGCTTCGTGCTTCAAGCAGCAATGTGTGGTCTTAGCTGTTTCTTCCTTTTAACTGCCAGTGGGGGTATGAACTGATTGGGTGGGAGCTTGGCTGTGTTCTGATTGGGTGGAGGTGGCTTGGCTGTGCTCTGATTGGCTGGGGGTTGGCTGTGCTCTGATTGGCTGGGGGGTTGGCTGTGCTCTGATTGGCTGGGGGAGTGTTCTGTTTGGTTGTGCTCAGGTTAGTCTGAGTTGCAGAGGGGTTTAAGATTTTGGGCTGCCTTGCTATTTTTGGCTTCGCGTTCGTGGTCGTGCCTCCTCTTCATGGAGGGTGTCAGTTTGCTTCATGTATGGATTGGAGGAGTCGACTCCCTTACACAAAAAATGATACCAGACCCACACTCACAAAAACCACACAGGATGTCACCACCACACATCCACACAAAAAACAAACCCAAAGCCACACCGATGATGAGGCACGACCACAAACCAGAAGCCAGACCACAGCTGCATCACTAGCCACTTTAAACCCCTCCAATCCATACATGAAGCAAACTGACACCCTCCATGAAGAGGAGGCACGACCACGAACGCGAAGCCAAAAAATAGCAAGGCAGCCCAAAATCTTAAACCCCTCTGCAACTCAGACTAACCTGAGCACAACCAAACAGAACACTCCCCCAGCCAATCAGAGCACAGCCAACCCCCCAGCCAATCAGAGCACAGCCAAGCCCCTAACCAATCAGAACACACCTCCACCCAATCAGAACACAGCCAAGCTCCCACCCAATCAGTTCATACCCCACTGGCAGTTAAAAGGAAGAAACAGCTAAGACCACACATTGCTGCTCGAAGCACGAAGCTGAAAACACCAGCCTGAAGATGACGAATGGGACTTCGTCAAACGTCGCCAAGACACTTCCAATTTTACGCGGGAGAAAACCCGAACAACCAAAAACCTCAGAAAACATATATATATATATAATATATATATATATATATATATATATATATAGGTCTTTGGTTGTTCGGGTTTTCTCCCGCGTAAAATTGGAAGTGTCTTGGCGACGTTTCCAATTGTTATTGCCTTGGGAACGCAGGAGAACAACGGGGAGATGAGAAGCCTGTTCGCTATAATCTTAGAGCTTCCACACGCTCCTACAGACATTTGAGAGGAACGACTCCCCGTAGGAATGCACAAGGAGATGAAAGTCACGACCATAAGGATTCCGCCTCTCTCCTTTTAAGAAAGATTGCATACCCCCAAGTAATGAGCGAATACACAAACAACAGTGAAAGGACAGCTTCCTCGGGAAAAGGGGTCAGCAATCAATTTGTGGACACCACGAATTCTGGAGAGGGTGTTAAAATCACCCCCATTGAAGAGAAAATAGAAAGGGGAGTTAATAAAGTGATACGAAGGATCGGGAAACAGGATGATGTAAACACAATGGAATCTTGGGCTACAGAGACAAACAATGAGGATATAGTTTTGAAAGAGGGTCGTAAACAGAGAAACGGGGAGGAGAAGAGAAATAGGGAGTACTAAAAAGGAGGATGAGGAGAATAAACAACATAAACACAGACAGTGCACATCTAATTACGTGGAATTAAGGAGTCCCCCCGACTTACAGTTATGCAAAGAAGGGAGGAAGAGTTGTGGTACCAGCACATGTAAGGAAAGTGAGGAAATTACAGCTTGCAACACAGAAACTATGATCAAAACGCAGGTGGATTGGCTGGGACCCATGACAAGGTCAAGAAGCCGGGCACACAAACACAAGCACACGTACATTTACAATAAACATGTCAGAATCAATCAGATTGAAAAGTTTAAAAAGTATAAAACATACATGAGATTAGGTCAGCAAGATTTCACTGGTCCCCTAAAACCCACAGGCCAGATGTTGAGGATATATGTCTGTATTCCCCCCCCCTCCCCAGGATGCTTCTTGCTACTCCTGTTTATTGATAGACACACTGGACTTATCCTGGACTTAGCCTTCCTCCCAAAAGATTTTTATATATTTTATTAATACTGTCCATCTCGTTGTCAAGCACATGAATGGCTTAATTTATATAAAAAAAATCTGGATTTATTTTAGCAGAGGCATTAGTAGAAATAAAGATGATATTGGAGCTGGAGGCTGGTGCAGTCTTCTGATTCCTGTTTTTGTAGTAATGAAAAAAATGTAAATAAAGATCAGATGGATCAGGAATCTGTATGAGTATCAATGGAAATTTCCATAGGCATACTACCACTCTGGAGCATCATGTTGAAACTCATGCATCTAGGTTAACAGAAGTCCTCCTTAAACCATCCCACTGCCCAGATAAAGCTGTATATCAGGTTGTAAAGGATTAATCCAGGGATGGGCAATTAATTTTCCAAGGGCCACATGAGAAATTAAGACTGCTGTGGAGGGTCACCACCAACACAGCGCCCCCCATTATGGCTGCATTTCTTACTGATGTCAATGCCACTCTGGTCTCTCACTGATGCCCTTCCCCCCAATGCCTCCCCAGATGCCCTGCCCTATTGTCAACACCCCCCCAGTCAATGCCAACACTGCTGATGCCATGAATCAGATAGGGACAGATGAATGGCCAGATGTGGCCTATGGACTATAAAACGGCCAGGTCTGGATTAATCTGTAGGGACATGACCAAGAGTATTGCTGATAAAAGCAGTGGACCCGCTTTCTTTTCCGTTCACTTTTGTCTATAAAAATGTACAAAACTAGGTCAAAGGGCATGTATAATTGGGTCAAGAATTACACATTGCTCCCAGACTACAATTTGTTTCCTACAGTTGTATAGCTATGTCCCTTTGATCCTGTGTCATTAAACATGGACTTTAAGGAATAGGACGCAGATTCCTATCATGGAAGAGGACCCAAAAATATGATTCATTTATCTCTTTCCCATATTGACTACATTCGTAAACAAGCTGCATCATGCAGTACATTCACTGTGAAATATTTAATGTTTGTACCACTTCAGTGCATTCAGGAATCTGTAATTTGAGTAGGAGTGGAATGATAAATTAACAGGTTTTTGTATGTATCTGTTTTCAACCTTTCTCTATGCAGTCCGGTGAAAATATCTATGTGTGCTTTCTTAGGAAATAGGCTGGCAAAGCAGACATTTTTTCTAACTCTTTCATAACAGTAATTCCTCTTCACACAGAGGATACTGTCAAAGCACACTAATTTACTTCAATATTACTGCTAAACCTAATGCATAAATGGAAGTGCAGCTTAGATTAAACACTATACTCCAGCAGTTTGAGTCCTATCACTGCATGACGGAGTGAACTCCGGGCACTTGCTTCAGCTCCTGTCAATCTAGCAGTTCGAAAGCATGTAACTGCAAATAAATAGGTACCACTTTGGTGAGAAGGTAACAGCATTCTGTGTTTTGCCTTATGCTTTATGCTATGGTGTAATATCATGCTGGCCACATGATTTGGAAAGCATTCACTCAATGGCTTAAAGAAATAGAGATAATCACCATCCCTAAAATCATCTACAATTAACACAGTTAAAACCCACAGGTTAAGGTTAGGATTACATTTTACTTGCTTAAACAGCAATGGAAAGGGACAAATGCAGTTCCCAAGGGAGGATATACATAGCCTGTTACCAATGCAGAAGAAGGGTCTCCTCCACATATCAGAAAGATGGGCTTCTAGAAATAGGGGCAACTCTTAAAATACTCTCCTGCTAGCCTTATAGCTGTCCAAGTTATAACACAACTATAGGGAGAGCCAGCTCTTACAGATCCTCTTAAGAAGGGATGTAATCCAGCAGGCAGTAATAACTATCATTGATCTGGCTGACCCAGGAAAGTACACTGTTAATGCATTTGGTGTAATTGGGCAGCCCTTATCTGAAAATCAGGTGACAGCTGGGAATCAAAGAATGCTTTCAGAGTGTCAAACAAGCAGACCCTCTGTTTCCATTATATCCATAGCATTCCAATCCTCTTTGGATTTAATTCTAATTTGTTCCTTCTCATCCAGGCCATTATTGAATTTAGTCAGCATTCAAGGATACTTATTGTTTCCTTCGAATTGGATAAAATGGAATAATAGAACTGGGTGTAACTGATGATACCCAACTCCAAAATTCCTATTAAACCCAATCTATCATGTCATCCCATTGAACAGCTCATTGCATTTGATCTCCAGACACTCAGTCTTCTCTGGATATGCTCCATTTGTTAATGCCACTCTTACAATCTCCCTGAGAACTTTGTCCTACTGGGTTTCTCAAGGTTTAGTTTTGCCTTCAGTGCTTTTTAATGTTTATATTAAGCCACTAGAGAATGTTTTCCAGTATATAAGATTAGATGTCAACAGTATCTCACTGATGCTAAACTTATTTTCTTTTCCCACGTACACCATTTTTTACTATTCTTTAATGGAAACAGCAGTGGAAAAGGACTAGAGTGAGTCTGGGTTTGGGGAAAAAATCTGTTTTATAAGAACAGTTTAGTCTCTCTCTCTCTCTCTCTCTCTCTCTCTCTCTTTCTCTCTCTCTCTCTCTTTTAAAAAGAGCAACATTTAAATATGAATTTACATTTGCTTTTGAAATCTAGGTTTTCTCATTTAATTTTTTTAAAGACAAGGACTCTGCTGGGAATAGAAAAGCTGATGGAATGCTAAATTCTGATTTACATGTTGAAATATTGGAAGGGAATCAATATTTTTTTTAATCAACATTCATATTTCTCAATAATCTGTGGAATGCAACAGTCAATTCTTATTAGCAGGTTTGTCTTGGAAAAAGGACCTATGCCAAATCCATATTGATATAATATGCATGATGCTAACACATATCCCATTTTCTATTCTGCATGGTGCCAAATGGATGATTAATTTTCATCCATTCAAAAAAGTGCTTTTGATTTTTTCTATATAAGATGAGAAGTAGATCAGTTATGCTTTTCTTTTTCCTTTAAACTTCATATTAAGTCTTTATTAAACATATACTGTTCAAAGTAAATTTGACTGTAGCTGACATTTAAACATATATGTTTACAGTTAATTTCTAACAGGTTTTGTCAGCTGTGTAAGTCCCCCACGGTTTTGTTTTGCACAAGAAATATAAACTCCCTTTATGATTTAAAATTATATTTTACCATTGCTGCAAGAGACCAAATAGTATCTCCCAGAAGAGTTCTGTTAAAATGCTAATAACAGCCTTTACCAGAAATCCATTTGCAAAATGATGGCCTGTGATTCTTGGTTCATAGATTAACAGGAAAAGCAAAATTAAAAATCATATGCAAAAAAAATTTCAAGTATTTTTATAGTCTCCAAATCTTTTGAAATTCACTTTAAGCATGAATTGATAGCCACCTAAGATGGAAAAATTGTTCTGAAATATTGTACTGTTATTTCAAATATATATATATATATACTTGTGACTTACGGTACAGTAAGTACTGGTTTTTACCACTGAGGTTTTTTTCACTATATCTATTCTCCAGCATGATTGGATGGAGAACCCACGGATGGGTTGTCTTAATCTATCTGCTCCAATTAGACTAAGTCTGAAATTTAGTACTGCCCCCTCTGTGCCAACTGCACCCCAGTTTTAGACTTAGTCTCTTTGCTCTAAGATGCGTTTTTTCTTCGCTCCTGGAGCAGAAGACTGTGTATTCCTATTTTATTTTATTCCCTTTAGCTTAGTGCTAACCAAACCTCCCTTTGGGGGGGGGGGGAAACTTTCCCTTTCTCCCTTTGAGAGCCTTTCAGCTTCACAATCAGCTTGAAAATTGGATTCCCAGAAGCAAGAGAAATCTCTTACCAGGGGCCATTCCTCTGCATCAGAGGCTCCGTTCTTCTAACCAGAGCCTGGAGGCCTTAGAGGCAGGGGTAAGCTTGCCAATTGACTGGGGGGCTCCGCAAGGGATGACGAGGCTCATCAGGCCTGGAGGGAGCCTTTTCTAGGTCCCTCGGCCTCAGCAGACCTCCCCAGCAGCAGGAGAAAGTTTTTGGCACCGATCCAATTTTCGGAGCCTGGAGGCCTTACTAGGCCTCGGCCTGCCTCAGCCTTTCTCAGCTCACCTAATTGTAATCCATTCACTGCGTTAGGAGCCCAAGCGATTCCTCGGAAGGAGGGCTCATCGCAGCTTAGGCCTCAGGCCTCAAGGCCTTCTTCTTCTAACGGCCGTTTTTTTGGAATCCATTCGCTGCGTTAGGAGCCCAAGCGATTCCTCAGAACGAGGGCTCATCGCAGCTTAGGCCTCAGGCCTCAAGGCCTTCTTCTAACAGCCGTTTTTTGGGCGCGAACTCTGCGGCCGCCATTTTGAATTGACTCACAGTGGCCATTTTGTAACTGACTGAGGCCCAGACTGCCTGTAGCTCATTCCTGAGGGCAGTGTATGACCACTTGAGGCAGAGGCCTCTAAATTTGTCTGCATCATCTCCACAGACGGATTGAATTGAGGAGGGCCAGCTCACTCCGGAAGGATGCAGTGCCCACCAACCCCCATTGCCCACCCCCCTCATGGGCCGGATCATCCCTGCGGGCTCCCTTAGTAAATTTATAACGCCGAGGGGGGGCATTTTTGCTAAGGTTGAGCCCAAAGCAGATTCATCATGGCAGAGAAGCCCACGAGCCGGCCAAGAGGAAACATCAAACAGAGGCAAGTGGAAAGAACACCACCAAGCGAGCCAGGGCAAGCAGGGAAACCAATAATCCACAGATGAGGGAGGAGGAGTCCCAGAGACTGAGAGCGGCCTCCCCAGGTGAGACAGGCACAACGGGAAGGCCCATTTTTGAACCCCTTCCTCACATTGTGCCTCAGCCCCAGGGGCCTGGTCTCCCCCCAGGGGAATTTCCCAACTAGAATCAGCCACAAGGGCGGGCCCAGGGACAGGCTTGACTAGCCAGGACACCCTTAATGTGGGCCCCCAGACCACATTCACCCCCACTGCACAGGGCTTCATCCCCCTGAGAACCAGACTCTAATCCCGGACTACCTTCAGTCCATGATAGCTCAGGCTGTGGCTCAATTCATGGCTTCCCACGCCCAACAGCCACCCCTACAATCCATGTCTCATTCCAATCTCCAGATATCATGGATGAACCTTCATCAGATCTAGAATCAACAAGGGCTGAACCACCGGGCCTGATTATGTCAGAGGATGAAAGTATCACTTCATCTGACCCCACCCCTCCTGTCAGACTCTTTGACCATTCACTTTTATTTCCCTGCTAATCAAGGCCTGCACAACTGCAAACCTCCCTCAAGAGTAGGAGGCCCACCTACAACATCCAAGGGTCCCCATGTTATATATACGAGCCCTCAGTCTCTCAGAACCATATCCCCTGCCCCCTTTTCTCAATAGGGTTCAAAAGCAATGGGAGAAGTTAGGATCCCTCTCAAGCCCTGGTGCCGTAGAGAAGACATTATTCAATGTTGCCCCTTCTCTGACCTCCCTACTGGAGGTCCCTGAGATTGATGAGCCATTGAACTCATTGTTTCCCAATTCTAACATTCCTGGGGATATAAATGAGGCACTTAGGGCGGAGGATAAAAAGATTGACTCCACATTGCGTAGTTCCCATCTGGCATCAGCCTGGGCAACAAAGGCGGCAACATCCATGGCCTTCTTCACCAGGGCTTCAGCCCTTGGGTTATGTGAGCTCCAGGACAGGATCCCTCCGGACCAGCTCAGAGCTCACCAAAATCTGGGTAAGTTAGTGGCTACGTCCCAGTACCTTCTCTGCACATGGTTAGATACACTGCCGGACCATCGCTGCAGACATCTCAGCACGAAGGCTCCTTTGGCCCAGGAATTGGCGAGCAGACACCAAGACCAAGTGGCGTCTGGCCTCTAAACCTTACACAGGTGGACATCTCTTTGGTAAGGCACTAGAACCATACTTAACTGAAGGTAAGGACAAACGTAAAACTCTGGTTAACTCATGTCACAGAGCAGTTACAGGAGGCTGCCTTTCGACCAGCTCCATCCTGGGACTGGGCCCAGGCATCCCTCTATTCCTTTCAGAGATAAGAACGACAGAAGGATCGTTCAGCATGCAGAAGCAGACCACAGATCCAGGCCAAGCGTCCCCTTCGAGGCCCGGGGGGTCATTCCTCTAAACGAGGCAAGTGATCTCACAGTCTCACTTCCCATAGGAAGCCGGCTGGCCCCTTATTCCAGCACTTGGGCAGTCACCACTACAGATGCCGGCTGGCCCCTTATTCCAGCACTTGGACAGCCATCACTACAGATGCATGGGTGTTAGACACCGTCACGCAAGGTCTGAGACTAGAATTTTGTTCTCAACCACCTGACAAATTCCGCTCTTGCCCTATCCCAACGAGCAGGTCCAGGGCTGACTTTATGTCAGAGGCCATAGCTCATTTATTACAAATACGAGCAATTGAACCAGTACACAAGACCAAGAAGGACGAAGGTTTTACTCAAACCTCTTCGTCATCCCTAAGACTTGGGGGGCTGGAGGGCAATCTTAGACTTGAAAGGTCTAAACCTTACTTGAGGTATAAGAAGTTTAAGATGCAACCACTTCAATCAATCCTGGCCAGCATCAGGCAAGGTGACTTTCTTAACTCAATAGACCTAACTGAGACATTTTTCCTAACCACCGCAAATTCCTCAGATTCAGCTATGCCCAATGCCACTACCAGTACAGAGCCCTACCATTTGGCCTCTCATCGACACCGAGGGTATTTACAAGGTACGGGCAGTGCTCGCAGCCCACCTTAGACAAATTCCAATCAGAATTCAATGCTATTTAGATGACATACTAATTCAGTCATCATCATTCCGAAACGCTCAGTCAGACCTCGCCCTAGCCATCAAGATCTTTCAGGAGCACTGGTTTTCTGTTAATTTCCAGAAAAGTCATACAACAACCCGGCTCCTCCATTTGGGCGCTGTTATAGACACGGACAATTGTACGGTCTACCTATCTCGGGACTGAAGGAACTCTATTCAGACTCTTGTACGTCGGATCCAAAGGGACAGAGTAGTCACATTGACCTCCCTATCATAGCTACTGGGGAAGATGGTGTCCTGCGTGCAAATTGTGCCATGGGCACGCCTCCATGCCAGAGAATTACATGGCTTCTCTTTCCATTTCAGAGACTTCACACCAGCACATCCCACCAGAAGTTCCGAGTTCCACGTCGGTGTTGAACTCCCTTCAATGGTGGGACTCCCCGGTGCTGTCACGGGGAGCAGTATTAGAACCAGACAGGATTACCATTACCACAGATGCAAGCCTGTTTGGGTGGGGGGCACACCTCCACACGCACTGGGCTCAAGGTCGGTGATCCAAACAGGACCTAAAGAACAATATAAACTGGCTGGAACTCAGAGCCATACATATGGTCCTAAAGAGATTCACCGATATAGTATAGGGCCAACATGTCCTGATTTTAACCGACAACATTACAGCCAAGGCCCACATCAACAGACAAGGGGGGACAAGGTCCAGGCCTCTCATGCAGGAGGCCAAATTGCTGGGGTCCTGGACGGAACTGAATCTTGCCTCCATAAGGGCGGAGCACATATCCGAATGGTCTAGACAAAGGGCTTTCCACAAGCACCATCCACAGGCAGGTAGCTTCACTTGCCACAGTTATTTCCTGCGGCAATGAATCCTTAACACATCACCCTATGATACGCTCCTTCTTAAAAAGGAGCTAACAACGTCAGACCATCAACTGTACATAGATACCCCTCGTGGGATCTTCATCAGGTTTATAGGCTCTTGTTTCGCACCCTTTGAACTATTGACACTGGTTTGTTCAAACAGTTATCGATGAAGGTGGCATTTCTTGTTGCTGTAACTTCAGCCAGAAGGATCTCTGAACTGGCTGCTCTTCAGTGAGGAAGGACCTGTGTACTTTCCATAAGGACAGGGTAACCCTTAGGCTAGGCCCCTCCTTCGTGCCTAAGGTCAAGTCCTTGTATCCTAGATCTCAGGAAATAGTTTTGCCGGACTTCTGTCCTAACCCATCTAATGACATAGAGGTTCAGTGGAACAAATCGGATGTGCGCAGGGCTTATATTGTTATATACAGAGAACCTCATCTTTCCACAGAACAGAGGCTCTGTTTGTGTCCTATCACCCTTCATCACTAGGTCAGAAGGTTTCTTCAACCACAATACGCAGGTGGATTAGAGTTTGTATTTCTCTGGCATACCAGTCTCAGTCACTGCAAGCTCCTAGGCATTTCACGGCCCATTCCACCCGGGCGCAGCTGCTACAGCTGCCTGGTCTAATCAGGCCTCCATAGAGGGAATTTGTAGAACAACAACATGGGCATAGCCCTCTTCCCTTGTCCGTCACTACAAGATGGATATTTATATGCCTCTTCTATGGCTTCATTTGACTGCAAGGTTCTAGAACACACATTAACGTTGGATGGGACCCAGGCCCAATCTAATTCCCCACCCTAGGGACACAGGGCTTTGGTAAGTCCCATCCATGGGTTCTCCATCCAATCATGCTGGAGAAAGGGGCATTGTCTTACCTGAATGCCTTTTCTCAGCATGATGATGGAGAATCCACTCCCTCCCATTAGGTCAGTTTGCCTGGTTCCCATACTGATCAGACGTGTCGGACTAAAGTCTGAGTATCGCCTTAGCCTAAAACTGGGGTGCAGTTGGCACAGAAGGGGCGGTACTAAATTTCAGACTTAGTCTAATTGGAGCAGATAGATTAAGACAACCCATCCGTGGATTCTCTATCATCATGCTGAGAAAAGGCGTTCAGGTAAGACAACGCCCCTTTCTGACCATTGTTCTCTGAATGCTCCATAAGATATATTACTCTGGTGTGCCTCTGAAATATATAAAAAGAGTTTGATTAAAGCGTATTGCATATATTCAAATCCAGGTAGGCGCCTGATAAAAATTCCAAAGATATTATAAGCCCAAATTCTCCCAGTTTCAATCTTTCATGGTTCAAGCTTTCACCAGAAGCTAAGGGTAGATAGAAACTTGGTTCACCCAGCAATATTCCCTTAGGTGAAAAGACAAGATCCAACACAGACTTTGTTTTAATGATTGTTTTTTGGATTCTGGAAACACTGCCACTCTGGCAGTTTGCACAGTGTATCACAGTTGCATGTACTTTAAATTCTCACCAAATATAATGATCCCATATAGTTCTATCTTCTATCATAGAAAAGAAAGGACAGTCTAATTAAACATCACTGATGAGAGTATGGGGACATAATCAATAGTTAAGATTTATAGGTAAAGCGAATGCAAATATAGTTAATATTTCTCAAAAAAAAAAACATTGATATTAACATGCAATATTATACCTGTTGCTGTTCAATAGAATACCATATACTTTATAGCAAATCAATTTTTAAAAGAAAAAAATTTTAAAAAAAGAAAATACAGAAAAAAACTAAAACAATTTAAAAAATCCACAAAAAAACCCTAGTCAAAGAACACAAACCTAAATTAGATACAAAAAAGAAAAAAAGAAAAATGATTAATGAAAATATCAGACTATTCCACTGTTAAAATTGAATATTACATTTGGCAACATGATTATTATGACTGCAGTTCAAAACTCAGGGAACTCAACCTTAATCATATGGAATATTATTGTCGTGTCTTGTCATTCCTTTGATATAAAGTTAACTCAAAGACTGAGAATGGATTAATTAAATCAACTTTTAGACTCTGGGTTATACATTTCCTTTAAAATACATTATACGGTACCTTTTTATATAACAGTCCAAGCTTGATATATGAAAAGTTCTTAACAGAGAGATCCGACAGCGGAGCACTATAATTTGACAGAATTATAGAAGGACACCAGCTGACCTCAAAACTCCAAAATTCCCAAGTAAATATTAGGCAAACGATGTAACTCAATTCAAAGTAGTTAACTGAAAATGATTTATGGTGTGTTGAAGTTATTGAAATCTATCGAAGAAACTTCATCTTGAATGGATTGATTTAGTACAGTAGATTGAATTTAACAGAATATTAATACAGCATACTATAGTATAGTGGTGGCGAACCTATGGCATGCGTGCCAGAGGCGGCACTCAGAGCCCTCTCTGTGGCACGCGTGCCATGCCCTGGAGATGGTGAGGGACTGGCCCCCGCTGCTCTGGCCCCGCCCACCCAGTCTGCCATGACCACTGTGGCCACGCCCACCAGGCACCTGGTGATAAATAAGTGGGTTTTGGGTTGCAATTTGGACACTGGGTCTCTAAAAGGTTCGCCATCACTGCTATAGTACAATACGTTATAATAATATATTACCAGTAACCAATAAGGATTTACAAGTGGACATGATGCTAACCAAATATCCAAATTTCTTCACATTTGTTGCATCTTCAAGAGAAGAAGGAAGGTAATGAATTTGTTTTAAACAGTCTTTGAAAATCCTACATTAAAAAATGTTTCTGAAGTAAGTGCTGAACTAATTGCATTTTTAGTCATATTAAATATATTCTTAAAACCCGAGGATCATTCCAGTTCTATTCCAAATTCCTCATGTAATATATGGATGTGCCTGTGTGTCCAAAGGAATATAGCACAGCACTGCAGCAACATAAACAGCAATACACAAATCCTGTGGCTTAAAATTAACGGAAGTGCTGAGAGGAAAAATTTGTGCTTGCGGGGTTAAGGAGAAATAGACAGATAGAAAGGAGGCATTTTTACTGAGAATAGCATTACTAAGGAGCAGGAGGAGAAGGAGGAGGAGGAGAGGAGGAGGAGACAAGCAAAATGAGAGCTCTTTGCTATGATAAGTGGGTTGGGATCTATGGAAGGTCCTCATAATATGAATATGGAAGGTCCATTCACTGAGTCTCCCTTCAGGCACTGCTATCTGCTTGCCGTTGTTCCACAATCAAAACCAGGATGAAAGTGTAAAGGAAAAGAAAGAGAAATGCCCTTTATTTTAAAAGTTGATTGTTTTGCTATTTGGAGTCTGAAATAGCTGGAATGAAATAGGATGGTGCGAGTCCGTATGATGTATATAGCACTTTCTTAGAGCCTTTGTAGATCTGGCCTTTTTTCAACCCCTATTAAAACAAAAGAAAATGTCCCAATTGCTTTGCACTGAGACGGCAATGAAGTACAAAGATAAATTGCATTTCCTTTTCCTTTTCTTTTTGGATAGGATAAAATTAATAACGCCTCGCTGCTGGAAGGATAAACAAGTCAGAGACCATGCTGTGCGGAGTAGTTGTGTCTCAACAGTGTAAAAACATAATTGATTTTTCTTTACATCATTTTCCTCACTTAGAACCTGAACTCCAAGTGTCTCCCAAGCTTCTAATCTATTTATGTTAATCTATAACTTTTTGTTCTGCAGCTATATAGGGTTGGAGCTGATCATTTGATCAGAACATAAAAAGAGAAATGAACTGCTCACCTTCTGAATTTGGTTGTGATCGCAGCTGCAACTAAATGTGGGAGGCTAGGAGCTGTGCTAAATAACACTGCCTCCCTTATTAGCAAGCCCACCTACAGAAAATGGTGTTAATTACAAATCTGTGACATAGTATTGTATAGTCAGAGCAATATATACCTTTCACTCTTCCATTGTTTAATCTTGAAGTCTGCATTGGAGGAATAATTCCCTTTCACCGAGCATATTTTTTATTTTAGGATACAGAATTCTGCAAATAGAATCTTCCTTCTATAGAAATGAATGCACATCCAGGATTCATAAAGTATGGGTGGAAGATATTGGAAACAGAAAATGACACAACAGAAGAGAGATGTAACTCAATGAGAAGAAAATTACTATAGCTCAATGGGATCAATGAAGCTATCCGCACGTACATATCCTGTCTCTGATCCCTTCACAAGCTATAGCTATTTCTGTTTTTACTTTTTGTTTTTAATTTGCAAATGCTTCAGTTATTTCTTTCATGTAGGTCTGCCTTTCATAGCCATTCCTAAGTAGATTCGCTAGATAGGGTATTCTAAATTTGTGTTGGAGTTGTTGTTGCTGAAAATAACAGGTGGTGGTGCCTGCTTTCTTGCAATCTGTGTAGTTTTCCAACAGGAGTGCTGAGTTTGAGGGTAGCCCCTTCAATAAATCATCTTACAGTGAAACCAACTAAAATACTCCTGTAGTTCTGGAAGCTGCTATGAATCTGTACCTTTTCTCCAACATTAGTCCTTGCATTGACTTCAAATGTGGCCATACTTGGTTTCTGATAATAGGGTGGTGGATGGGATTTAACATATTCAGCTGGTGTTAAAAGTTAAGGATAACCTAAATCTGTGGCTATTAAGACACATGTTGGCAGTGGATTTTATGTTTTGCTATTTATTTATTTATTGCTTCTTTCATGAAATGTTGTCTTAGAAATGCTGCATGATTTTCCATGAAGCAATTATATTTATTGCTCTATTACCTGGAAAGTTTCTATACAGTATATTTATTATATTTATTATAATTAATTTTAATTTGAACATAAAATGCAACACATACATCATATAATTACTACAATATACTATGATTGGAATGTGTTATCCTGAATATGTCAGTTCAACCTATACACTCCTAGTTGAAGGAAGAAAGCAGGCAACAGTATCTGGATAGCAAAGAATCCATAGACTGGGTAATTCTAGGTTTCAAAGGATAGCATGACTATGCCTGGAGCAAAATTGGGCTCTGATTGGGCTGCTGTCTTTTTCATTAGCAAGAAATGCTGAATAGTTACAATGAAGGCTGATTCCACTTCAGACCAACAATCAAGTAAGCAATATCCCAATCAAGAAACTGCCAAAGAGCCATTAGTAAATAGTCCAACCAAAGAATCCCTAAGACCGTCCCCACTCACACCAACTGGCAAGACACCAGAAAATAAACTGACAGCAAACAGCACTCCTTACTAGCACTGATGATGTTGCCTAGTTACAGTAATGAAACATCTGCAAGAAAACAAGCAAGCTCAGAGTGCACCAACCCTGAGCTACAAATATTCTCCTTCATTGGCTGATTCCACTCTCGCCTTCACTTACAGAAAAGCATTATGTGAAAGCCTGACTTGATCAAACTCATAACGGGCAGTGGAGATCAATATCTATAGATGAGCTTGTTCAGTACAGTATCATATTTATTTTCTTTTGTTTTTCTTTCTGTTGCTTTTGCTGCCTTTAATTTTTTTTGCCTACTATTTTTTATGTTCATTCTATGTTCTGCATAATGCTGCTTATCTCAAAATGGATAGTGTGAATTCACATAATGATATTAGTAAGCATTGACTCATTCCCCATGCAAACAACAAACTATAATACATATAGTTCAAGAATGTCCCATAAGAAAATTGCAGGGCAATTGCAGCCATCTCCATATTATGAGAAAGCCCACCTGTAAATATTAGAATTGAATATTCCCAAAAGTTTGAAGTTTTTCTGTGAAGATCTTGGGACAAGGTAATGTTCAATACACCCAAATGTTAGACTGTAAATTACATTATTGAAAGTTACATTTGTCATGAACATATATTTAATTCCCTCATTTGGACTGGCCAACTGTTATTTCAGGAAGATTTCCAATAGAGATTTGGTCTGTGGTATCGAAAGTCTGCTAAATCTACTAAGTTTGGAACTTTGGAAATGGTCTACATCAGACATGTCACACTCGCAATGTCACAAGATGTCACACGACATATCGGGACTGTTTTGCCATTGCTGGCATTAGGGTGGGCATGGCTTCCACGTGATGGGTCTGGCCTGCGGGCTGGCAGTTTGACACCCCTGGTCTACATGAATATAACAAAACCTTGATATATTTAATCAAGTTCTTCAGTTCCTAAGATGGTATCCTATATTTTTCAATATATAATATGGTCTTTAAATGTTCTTATAATCTCACATATAAAGTCACGTTCATTGTTATTTTCAAATCTACAGGAAAATCCATCAGTCTGCATGCATAAATTAAGCTGTTGCTATTTTATGCATTCTCTCATAGGACAATCTTCTATTTCAGACATTCAGCTGCTCAATACTTCTGTTAACAACATTTATACGTGCCTGTTCTGGCTAGTCAATTTATAATCAGTCTATTCTGTTTGGTTGTTTCATGCCTTCCAGTCAATGTTGACACTGTCCCTGCAGTTTTATTTTTAGCAAAGGTTTTCAGAAGTGGTTTGCTCTGGTTTGCTCAAGCCAGATGGCTTTATGATTAAGATAGGACTAGAACTCACAGTCTCCCAGTTTCTGGCCTGGTACCTTTAATCACTACACCAGATTGGTTTCCATTGTCATAAAGTTTGCATACTTACTTTATTGCATACTTTATTGCATACTTACTTCCTTTTACTTTATTTCTTATTTTTCATGGGCATAAATCATGTTAGCTATGTGAATTAAATATTGTACTGGAACAAAAATAGATTGAATGGTTTCAATTAAAACTATTCATAACAATATTTTATTGTTATGCATTCTAAACTTGTAGCCAGTAGTTATAATGATGAATGTATTCCGGTCTCAACACAAATTAACTAAAAAGATGGTGCTACTTGAGATCCAGTGTCGACATTGTCAATATAGAAGTACAAACTTTTCATAATAGACCATTGACTTATAGATACTGTATGTAGTATTTTTATAGAAACCACTGTTAAGCTGAACTGTATTTTTTCTTTAGCTTAATATCTTGTTTTATTCTTAAATCTTGAAATATGTAGAGGGTCCTTTGAAGTGAGTTCCATAAACTGTTCTCCTCTTTGTTTAGTCAACACAACTGTTTTCATTGTCAATATTGCAGAAATGCTTTATATGTCTCACAGCATGTTCATTGTCTTGCTCTGCTTATGTCATGCTTAGCAAGCTGGACCGGAAACATAAAAAGCAAGCATTCAAGAATATAAAAACTTCTGATCAGTATATTTAATGTAGACAAGCTAATGAATATGAAGGAATTCCAGTAACTGTCATGTCTCAAATATAAGTCGTATTTATTGTGAAATCAAGGCTCAAATTCCTAATCTTTTGCATACTAATTTCAGTACTTTATATGTTTACTTTTTAAATGTCAATGTTTAAATTGTTTAATGTCAGAAGAAGATGTGGGAGAAAGACCAGGAGGAACAGGTTCACATGGGAAACATAGCTTAAAAGAGGAAAATCCTGTATGTATAGAAAATAAGAAAAGCTGAAATACATAAAAATAACCCTCAAGTGAAATCTCTTAAACAGGATAAGAGGAAGTCAGAAATAGTTTTGACAGGACACAAGGCTATAAAGAAAGAAGATGATAACATGCTGGATCCAGAATTAACGTTCTACCAGTTTTTCTAGTGTTCTATTGTTCAATTTTTTTCCCCAAAATCCAGAAGAGATTCAGGAAAGCATTGGGTATGCCCAGAGTCTATCAGTAGGATTATTCAGTTCAGTCAGAAATATCCTTCAAGTAGATGTGACATCTTAGTTAATAGGAATTATCCAAAATGCATGGTTAGTAACATGTAATTATGCTAAATGTTTTTATGATTTTGCGGTTTTATTGTTGTTGTGAGCAGTCCAGAATTGTGTTTTAAGAGGGTATGCCATAAAAATCAAACAAATAAATAAATGTTTGTGCATACAATTATCATAATCTAAAAAACTGAATGATGTGATCATTGCAAATTATCTAAAACAGCGGTTCTCAATCTATGGGTCGCGACCCCATTGGGGTCGAACGACCATTTTATGGGGGTCGCCAAACAACGCAATCTGCCATTTCCCCCCCAGGGGGTGCCACCGCGCACACGCGCTGCGCATGGGGGCGCGCCACGCATGCGCGCCGCACATGGGGGCAGCACGTCCGTGTGACGGGGTCGCCGTCACACTAAGGTTGAGAACTGCTGATCTAAAAGAAACAACTCCTGTAAGAGAAAACAGTATCTGTACTGTACTTATCAGATAAAACTACATACTTTCATTTCATCAGAGGTTGGGTTTTTTTTGAAAAACAAAAGCCAAATTACTACTACATTCCCACTGCAAATTCATATTAAAGAGAGAGGCACAAAAATGATAAGAAATATATTGTCACAAGAGAAATGAGCCATGACTTATTTTTAACCAAAAGAAGTATAAAGAAAATATTTTAAAAATAAACATTAAGATATATTTGTAGCAATCAGTAATAAGTAGTTTCACTGTTATTGTTAGGCCATGAACCTTTTTTTATTATTTTATTTAGATGTTCCTTGAATAAACTGACTGGGTGCAATAATAAAGTAACATAAAGCCCCACAAAAACCAGAAAATTGATCAAAACAAGTTACAAAACAACTCAAAACAATCACAAGATTGCAATCCAGTCCCTAACTAACCATAAACATATGTAGACATAAAGTTATATTCATGTTTATGTCTAGGTGTGAAGCCTGGAGCTTTTAAATATATTAAAGATATATCTAGGAAGAATAGTACTAAGACAAAATTCAGTTGAAAAAGTCTTCTTAGAAAAAGCACCTTTGGGACAACCATGACCTGGATGACTGAGACTCTCCATAGACAATTAGCTATGCATTTTGGGATGAACACCCTTCGAATGGTGCAGGAGATTGAACGGATTTCCAGAAAACATTGCAGACTACAGGAACAGAGCAGAAAACATCCTGCAGCCAGAAGGCTCCACACACATTTGCACTACTCAGGTGACTCTGAGGACACAGAAAACCTCCAAATGGCCTCAACGACTCTCTAAACGAATGCAAATGACCAGCTGTCTGCAAGGAATATAAATCCTTCCATTCCCTACCATCCAGTCACAGCTGAAGAAGCTTCTTGAATGAGAAGCAAAATGTCTTCAAAGAAAAACAAGAAAGCCCAGTTGCCTCCTGAAAAAACACCTTTGGAAACATTTTCTTAGAAAAAAGAAAAAATTAGATTGTATGCAAGCTATCTGAGGTATGTACAGTATTCATAGACCTGTAAACATTTCTTGCTGATGTGCAAGTTAATAGTGAAATCTGTTAATGAGACCAACTGTTGTTCTAGTGCCTTGTTTGAATAAGTAAAGTGTTTTCAGATATTAGTAAGATAAGAACTAAATGGAAAACAAAAAGAACACCTTATAGTATCGTGCCAGGATATGAAAACATACATACACACATATATATATATACATTACAGTAGCTGGTCCTGAAAAGCAAAACTCCAGAAATCATTGCATGGAATGTGAGTCCATCAATTCTGACAAATATCTGAGTTTTTTTCCACAATAAAGCTTTGTATCCTCCACAAGCGAGGATACAATTTGACACTCACTGGGCATAAAACAAGACAACCTAATGAACGCATATATAATATAATGCCATAAAGGAAGGAAGGAAGGAAGGAAGGAAGGAAGGAAGGAAGGAAGGAAGGAAAATTTCTGATGCTGCCTGCCATCTTCACACAAAGAAACTCAATGGAGAAACTGGAATCTGGAAGTCACTTTTATTCAAATGCTTTTTTGCTCACTATAGTCATTGTGTTTCTTTGTTCAGATAAGGAAACATCTCTGAAATGATTACCTGGATATGGCTGTCTAGTAATTGTTTATATTTCTCCTATAGACTCTAACTTTTATTTTTACTTGGTTTATACAAAACATTTATTATAATTTAATCTTAAATAAATGGTTTGGCACTGTCCAAATGAAAGATAATGATGTAACCAAGTTCCTGTTAGGGTTGAAATAACTCTATTCCATCAGCTCAATAAAAATCGTTCAACAACATTACATTCAAGAGCCATTTAAAATGTTTTTATATATTTATCAGTTCAGGCTATAAATTTCATAGGAAGATGTTTGAAATAGTGATCAGATCTATGTTAAATCCTTTAACTTTAGACATTAAGGAACAAGACTCCATGAAACATATAGATCAGGGGTGTCAAATTGCTGGCCCACGAGCCAAATGCATCATGCTAAAACCGCACCCACCCCAGCTATGGCAATGGGGAAAAAGTCGCAACACATCACGACACGTCACATAATGTGGCGAGCTTGACACCCCTGATATAGATGATAATTTACATATACAAGGAAAGGAATATTCATATTGGGAAGAATTAATAGAATATAAAATATGCATTAAATTATATTCAATCTTGCAAACTACTAAAATCTGAAGATGATTTAGTTCATGGGGAATAGCAACTTAAAACAATTTATTCAGCTCACCTCAAATCATGTATCACTGATTTACTATACAAATGTTGAAAGAAATTACCTGTTTGTTCTGAAGCATCTGTTGTTGGGCCATAAAGAGTCAGGAGTGCTAGATGTTAATCATCCAATTAAAATAATTATTCTAAGCTTTTTCCACCTGATGTTTTTCCTTCAATAGTCAGTTTAGAAAACCACCAGTCAAAGTAACACCTTCCTTTACATTTTGAATCATCATTTACGTATATCTCCACCATTCAAGGTGTTCTATAAAGCCTTTTCTCTTTAGGAATAATATGTCTCTTGCAAAAAAAAATAAGAAAAAAAAGGGGGGGAGAAAACTGAGTGACATTTTAAAAAATTGTGAATACTTGTTTATGTTTAACTAGGGAACTCGGATTTCACTTGTGTTACAAACAGACTCATTACAGATAATTTACATTCTAAACAGCAGGCCAAAAAAAAGAGATATGCCAGGTCTCTCTTGAGTGGGTATAGATGGCAATATAGTAGTTCTAGGTGATTCCTCCCAAGTGAGAAAAATGCAGCATTAGATTAATTTAAGTAACTTAATGCATCGATTTTAAGTAAAATAAGATTAATATATACTTTAGAAGGATTCATAATTAAGTAACAATTGTATCATTCCCTGTTGTCACAGAGAATTAGCCAAGATATAATGGGTTAATTTAATGTTCAAACCAGATATCAGGGAGAAATCTGTGACTGTATGAGGTCTCAGTCAGTGCAGCAAGCTGCTGCCACATTACATGTTGAACTGTCCTCTGTTAGAAATCTTCTAATAGAAATTGGATGGTCATCTGTTGTAGTGAATCCTGCAAATAATAGGGGACTTGCATCTATTACACACTGGCTGAGGAATTCTAGGAGTTAAAGTTAACAAATCATAAAAGGGCCAAGTTTGAAGAACCCCTGCTCTATTACCTTCCAACTTTTCAGTGATTAACCTGTTGAAATCCCAGTGCAACCCAGTGCATGTAAGATGCAATTTATCTATAAAGAATGTAAAGTACAGCAAATCTTCATGTTTGCAAACCTTCAGCAATATTAGCATCATATTGGCAGAGGAATGTATCCCATTAGTTATCAAACATGGAAATGATTTTTACAAAAATATCCACCAGGATGTGAAATGCTATGCCCTTCATAAGGCTTGGAAATGTTATAAGATTATTTTCTTTAGAAAAAGGATCCATTTATTAGAACAGTAACAAAACCATTAGCTATTGCTAGTCTTTGTCTTTCCAGTCAAATCAACTGAAGTGTATAACATAAATCTTTAAAATGAAATGATTAGCCTCTGCCACAGTATATTGGTTTAAGCTATTATGTGATAACATAAATCAAAATAGATTTTACATCTTTCATTGATCTTGTTTTCCTCTTAAAGTATATGTCTCAAAATAATTATCCCATGGATAAACCCATTCATTTGAAATTCAGTGGATAAGATGCACAAAATCCACAATTGTCTTTCATTGATGGTAATTATACATATAACTGACAACAATACAGTAGCTGGCTTTCACTCAATCTACCGTAATTGCTCATAAACAAAATGTTTGGATATATTTTCTTTATTCAGTTGAAGTTGGGATAATCAGCTGTAATCCTGAGACTCATCATGAGGAAACACTTTGAGGGCTATGGAAATGTAGATGAGAGAGCTTCAAGCTTTAGCATATATGCCTGGAAATCAGTGCCAGGTCTGCTCAGGGGTAAGTTCCATGAGGTGCCAGTGAGAAACCAGAAAAACTTAATTGTTTTTTCTACCATTCAATAGTACGACGACATGGAGTGCCTTGCTATTATTTGCAAAGCTTTTTGCACAAATGTAAGCTCACAAATTCAGTAGTGCCAGGCCTGGTTATAATTTGGATGGGTTACCTCGGAAATACCAGGTCTGTAGACTAGAGTGAGAAGTTGAAAAAAAAAAATCCCAGAAGAGGCCAGTGGCCTGTCCCAGCAGTCCCCAACCTTTTTGACATCAAGGCCTGGTTTCATGAAAGACAGTTTTACACAGACTGGAGAGGGATGGTTTCAGTTTCGCTCACCACAGGCTACGTGGCCTGGTTCCTATGAGGTTCAAAGTCAATTTGAAAGACATCTTACTTATACTGCTTTTTCTCAATCAGTAAGGATAATTTATTAAGAAAACTTTAGAATATGACATTTAAACAACCATATAAAATGTTTCAATGTCTGCAAATGCATTACGATTCCATTTTTGTACTCTGAAAAGAATTATTAGAAAGAAAAACATTTTCTCTAGTCACTGAAGAACTATAAAATACATTTAAAGTGCTGTTAGTTTTTCCAATTGCTACATTACACATCTCTCCAAAGGTATCCCCAATAAATAAATCTTCTGCCTTTATTTTAATAAATAATAATAATTTCTAAAATGTTTTTATAAGATATTTTCAAGTCCTCATTGTACAATGAATGTGTATTTGTAAATATTCAGACAGGAGAATCTCAATCCTAGACCATGCTGGATGGAAATTGTGGGGAATACACAGTGGTGGGATTCAGATATGTGAACAACCAGTTCTCTGTGTGGATGCTGCTTCCAAAAGTCTGTTCTGGGCCTGGGCAACAAAAAATTAGCTACTGGTTCTGTCAAACTGGTGCAAACTGGCTGAATACCACCACTGGGAATACAATCCCAACTCCTTTTTCAAAATAGGGAAGGCTACAGAAGCATATTAATATTTGCAGCTTCTTAACCATTTGGCAAAATCTTCTATTGGTGTTACATATTGGGGCTACTCATGTATGCTTCCATTCTAGATAATCAGCATGAACAATTGTCAGCAGTGTTTCAGTTCTCATCCTCTAATTATTTATCCAATAATGTTTCCATAAGTCACAGTCTTCTATCAAAGAGGGTCATTCTGGTGGTCCAGGAGGTGCCTGGGGAATACCATCCCCTGGAAATCTGGTTTGCCTCAACCCCGTTCGTTTTTCATAAAGAGTTGGAAGCGTGGCTGTTCATCTTGCCTGTTGGGCCAGGAGGTTAAGAATGCTCTGCTTTAACCTCAGACATTTTTACTGGATTGTTTTAATTGCTATTTATTTTTGTATATTGCCCAGAAGCACTGTCATGATATAGGAGGCCATATTAATAATTTAAATAAAAGAATGGAACAGATGGATTGTTTCAGTGATTAAAATCATACAATTAATAAGAACTAAATCTTATGGAATTTGTGGGACATTGGGATGGTCCAATCAATAGTGGCTGAACTGGCAGGCGTATTACAATCATGCAATGTACAAAGCAGTAGTACCTTTGACTGTGGGTTTGAGTACAATTAACAATATTGTGAGCACTCTTTAGCAACAATAGAAAAGGTCAAATGGGTTTTATTTTATCCTATCTTTTCTAGGAAAGGTCAGGATAAGTTTAACAGTAAGCAAACTTTGGAATAATGGGAATGTAATCTTAAAATAAGTTTTGTTCATGCTATAAAAACATCAGCATTTTTTTGTGTCCAGTTTATTTCCTCAAGTTGTAATTTTGAGATAGCATTTTCTGGAGGCCACTGGAAAAAAAGGCTGCATGTAGCTAAAATTCCATGGACAGATTACTTTGATATAAATTGTTCTCCTTCCATGTTCATTTGTGTCATCTTTATACCTATCACTGCGAGGTATGAGGGTGAAAACAAAAGGCCTCAGAATTTTAAAACTAGCACTGTGCACAAATGTCTGCAGAGTATGGTTAAAAATAGTCAACATGGTGGCAACTAGTGCAACAATTAGTGCAACAATTTTGTAATATGCCTTGGAGATGCAAAGTACATAAAAATGGGTGAAACTTTGTGGCCACCATCATTTTGAACACATCTTGCAAACACCCCTGTCTGTTCCTGTTTCACACATGTTTCAGAATAACTTGCTAGAGCACAGCACTTTTTTCTATTTATTAATCCAGCTCAATTTATTTAGGCTACTTCCACACTTCTATAGATGGAAGTCTGAAACAAGGCAAGCTCTTTAATGAATAGCAGAGGGACTGATTGTGCAAATTAGGGTCATAGAATCATAGAACTGGAAGGAATCATCAAAGTCATCTAGTCCAACTCCCTGCTGATTGTAGGACTCACCACATTGTGTCTGACAGATGTTCATTTATCTCTGTTATCAGACCTTTAGGGAAGAAAAACCCCTCAGAACTGTAATGGACAGCTTGTTCCACTGGCTTAGTGCTCTTACACTCAGTAAGTTCTTCCTAATCTATAGCCTTACTTTTGTTTCATGGATATATCCCATCTTTATTTTGTTCAACTCAATGTTCCTTCCTCCTATTTTCTGCACAACAGAAGTGGTTTGGGTTGGGAAACCCCTGGCCTGTCTTTTTAATAGAGACCAAATCTATTTCCTCTTCTCTGTGTTAGCTCTTCAGTAGTTTGAAGACCACTATCTCCCGTAGCTTTTTGGGGGGGGGGGCAGGCTAAACATATGAAGATCATTTAACCATTCCTCATGGGAGCTCTTCCCAGTTATTTCTGAAACCCAGTTAGCTCTACTCAGGATGAGGTAGAATTTGATGCCTGCAATTGATCAAACATACCAATATTCTTTGCAAGTTGGAAGAGGCAAACATTGTAGAAAATGTTTCCTCTGCAGGATTATGTCTTGTATTTCACAGGCCATGGAATAACATATTAAAATGCTGTAGCTGCTTTAATAGCATTCTAACTCAACTGTAAAGGTTATTATTATATCATTATATCACCACTATATTTGTGTAAAGCAATAGTTCACAACATGTAACTGCATCATGAAACTACTCTGTTGCAGACCAGCACATCTTCTTATTTATGGCCATCCCAAGAATTAAAACCTTTGCCATATGCAGAAACCATTGCACTTGTGGCCTGTTTGAAATTCAACTATACCATATAGTCATATGGCAAGCCGTGACCATAGCAGAGATTCTCTTTAATGTTCTTGTGTCAACTGGTTGCAAACTGCTGCTCCATTTAATTTTGAGGTATAAATTAAAAAATACTTTGATTCTTCAGCTTGGAATGGAACTTTAGAGAAACTGTGTGTTCTTTGGACACACTGTAGTGTTTGAACTCTTGAAGTATATTAGGGGAGCTAATATTTTTCTTTAGACCACAGTTTGAAAATATTTAGCAACTCTAAGAAATACTTCTTCTTCTTTTTTCTTTTTCTTTTTTTGCATGTTGCTTCTGCATTCTTCTCTCTGAAAGACCAGACAATAGTTCATGCCAAAAGCAAGACAGCCAGTGGCCTGGAAAGACACAATACCGAAAATCAAACTCATGATGGTTCCTGAAAGGTTGGCTATAACATAATATTGTAAAAATTCAAAGCCTCCATCATTAGATCTCTAGTATGAAAAATTATGGAAGATTATTATTTGACATATAAAAGATGGGAATGTTGGGATATGCTAGAAAAGTCACCTTTGATTCAGTTTGGAAAAGAATAATCCATTTTGCAAAATATAATAAGCAAAATTCTTCTTTTTGTTCATTTAAGTATATATGAAAGTCATTGATGAAATCTTTATTTTTTCTTATGTCTTTTTAATATGTTTGTTAATTCCTGTGTGATATTTTAAAATCTCGTGTTTCCTCTCTGTTATTGTTTTTACTGTACATTTTATTATTTATCGCCAGGTCATATATTCTACACCCAGTATCTGTGATTTGATTTGTTTTCTAAGTAAAATAAAAATAAATAAATAAACAAAAAATATTTCCTGTAATGAAAAGCTACACTAGAAATGGCCAGTAGAGGGAGACCTTCTACAGTTCATCTCAGATGTCCAAGGGTTCTTTAGACCAGGTGATCACAGCAAAATGAGTTGTGATCATTTCCTTGCTGCCTCTTTTCTCCATAAAATTCCCGAACTCTCTTATACCAGTCACTTTCCTCAATTGATCTTAAGTATGAAAAAAATAGGAAAAATCTATCCATTTAACTCCTGGGTTAATTAAATATGCCTAACAACAAATGGATTATTCCCGGGTGTGAGCTATTTAATTGTAGCTATAACTAACTGTAATGGTAAGTTTTCTAGTTTTTTTATATATATAATTTAAAATTCAGATCCAGTTTCAAAAATGAAATCTTTTGGTTAAAGTAGAGGCAATACTATTCAAAACTTACAAATATCTTTTAAAAAAAGAAAAGAAAATGGGGGGGGGGAACCTAGCAGAAATTCTGAAAAACATTTTAAAAGAGATTAAGATTAAGATAACCTTTATTGTTAATTTTTATTGTGAGCATACTGGCACACATTAAAAATGAAATTCTGTTGCCTACTCTCAAAAGAAACTATATATCTACCCATACACATACATAAAACTGATATACACATGCTATATACATACATATATATACCTGTGCGCGCATACACACACACATACACACACACACACACACACACACACACACACACACACCACTGTCCATTTTGAATACATAGTGGAAAGATGAAACATATATAATTAGGTTTTAAAATCTCTTGAGTTTATATATTCTCAAAATAGCTGAATAATGAAGTCAATAGAATCCATTTAGGTAGAAAGATTTACTGTTCCATTTTACAAAACGTTTAAATTCTGGTAACATGGCTAACCATTATTTTTATGCATGATAAATTAATATCTCTAAGTTAGAATTTACAGAAGTGAAGAAAGAGGAAAAGATAAAGGTATTTTAATGAATCACTATCAAAGGATATATATATTTTTTATTTTGTTCCTTTTGTTCCAGGACATGCAAAAATATTTGAGTATTTTTTTTTTGTTTATTTCTTGAGATTAGTGACATATTTATAATTGATGCAACTTTGGATACCTATGAGAGAAATATGATTATCTAACCATGCAAGTGGTAGAAGGAAAAATTTTTACTAAGAGGATTAATCAGAATATGGTAAACGTGAGTCATATTATTTGTCAGAATTTCAGCCAAAATTTGACAATAAATCTTTGTCCAAGACTCACGTGTAGAAACTAGTAGTAAAGAATCAAGGACAAGGCTCAGAGAGAAATAAGAGGCTTTCACTTCTAATATAAGAAACTATAGCAGTCAAGAGGATTCAGCTATTGCAGAATCTAAAAATCCAGCCTTCTCCAGGGTTTAAGTGTCTTTTTCTCCTGTTATTACATAGTAGTGGATGTCCTATTGCTCTCATTTCTCAGCCCTGGATGTACCAGGCACCTGAGCCATGTTTTGATAACCATCTATTCTGCTTCCAGTCTCTTTACTTCTGTCCTTGATAGCATCAGCCCTCCCTCTGTTACCCCATCTATCCTACCATCATTAATATATTGGCAGGCAGTGGCTCTTCAAAATGATTTCTACCCATACCTAGAATAATAGGAGGTGCTGGAGATTTCCTGGAGATTCTGAAGAAAAAGTGTATGCTTCAAAAATAATAACATTTTAAATGAAATCCCTCTTTCTTTCTCCTTTGAGAAAATGGCAATCTGAACAACAGTAACAAAAAATAATGATGTATTTCATAGCCAGGTTCTACAGAAAAGAGAAAAAGAGGAGGAAGAGAAAGAGAAGGTAGACGAGGGAAAAAGAGTCCTTGCCCAGTTCAGTTTTCATTGTCTTACATACAATATAAGAAAGGCCACAGAAAGCTTCCTTTGTTTGTGGATATTTTTCTCCATAATTTACAATCCTCATGTTTCATAGTGATGGATATAAAACAGTAGCTTATTTAGGAGAATATCTTAGGATGTCTAGACTGAATAGACCAACTAATTTATTCAGATTCCTAGAAAGGCAATGTAGAGAGGTGCCATGCCAACTCCATAAAAAGGAATGGAAAGATTTGAATAACCTGAAGGGCCTTTTTTTAAAAGATAGATTCATTCAAGAAAATAAAATTTCAAACTTTTAAAAGAAACCTTTTTTAATGTTGCTCTTCACTGTTTTCCTCATGAGCAAATGTAGAAATTAGAGGATTTTTTTTTCTTAAAAACTGACCAGACAATGTTGCTAATGCTCTCTTCATACAAAACTAACTTCCTTATGTGGTTCTGATAGCAGAAAGTCATTACATCCTTTTGTGGAAAAATGATCTCCAGGAGTGCAGATTTCTCTAAATCCACAGTAATGGAGCAGCGTAGACTCAGTGAGAATGCCAAGTGATGAACCGTTCTGCTCTACCTTTACTGACGACAGAAGGCTGCAGAGAGGCAGATTCTCTTAAACAGTCTTTCCTGGTGCTGAATGGATATTGGCTGCAAATATTTGCCAGCCAAGAGCATTTTATGTGTCTTTTTGCTACCATCCATATTTTTGATCACCACATCTGGTAGCCCTTTCCAGCCCAACATGAAGATATAAGCTTCCAGCTTGAAGGCCTTACTTTCCCCTAAATGTCACACACTTCCCAGGATGCATGTGTTTTTTAAAACGCAGTCCTGCAGCAAAATTCGACCACAGAAAGGTCCTGTGTGTTTACCAGTTAAAAATCAATACATTTACTTTAAGTAGCTTCATACTATTTCTTTCAGGCTTTCCTTCTTTCATTCCCCATCTCCCCAATGTCCTTTTTCTGGTCGTCTGGTCTTTTTTATGTCTCTTTTACTGCAGACAAATTTATTTTCTGCCTGTTGGTAAAAGCACAGGCTTCTTGCATTCAACCTGGGCATGTGTGACCTGACAATGCTAAAAATGCTAAATTAACTACCTTATCCAGTCAACGCTAACTATCAACTTCCCACTGTATCAGAAAGGCATTTCTATGACCAATAACTAGGACAAGAAAAGGGATTTCTGAGTAAGCACAGCTCTCTTTGGTCTTGAATACCACATGAACTTCAAATTATAAAGACATTTTATTACATTTTGTTCATCTATTTTAAGCCAACAGTTAATAGCAGACCTGAAAACCCATCATCATCAATATCATCATCATCATCATCAAAACATGATGATGATGATGATGATGATGATGATGATGATGAAGAAAAAGAAGATGATAATGATGATGAGTTAATAGCAGAGGGGGAGGGCATCTTTTCCCCAGAAGATGCTGCCAAGGTGCAAATGTAATCAGTGCCGTCTAATTATACGTGTTATTAGATTCTGTTAGGACAAATGCAGAGTTATCAGGGAATAAGTGTAACTGAACTCCATTAGATACATCCAAATAGGCACGTGCAGCATTGCACTGTATAAATAGCAATTTATCCTAACATTCTGCCAAAATAACAAAAATCATTCTGTGAATGGTTTTGTATCGTGCAGGGAAAAAAAGGAAGCGAAGCAGAAGAATTGGAAATTATAATCTTATAAATACCTACTTGAGAATAAATCAGACAGAATGTAATAGAACTCCCTAATTGCTTAATCAGGCATCAGAACTCCATCCAGTTTAAGTTTGGCCTTTCAAAACTGGAATGTGGTTAATAAAAACATTTCCCAGGTTTAGGTTGAAAAATAGTCTGCATTTTTGCTGTACATATAGAAGCAAATGTAAAAAAGTAATGACTTTTTCTAGTCCCTTTTTCTAGCCCTGTTGTTTACATCAGGGGTGTCCAACTTTGGCAATCTTAAGACTTGTGGACTTCAACTCCTAGAATTCTCCAGCTAACCACAACATTGTCCATGTTAATTAAGTGTAATTGAAGTTGGAATTTAATGATGTCTGGAGGAGCACAATTTGAATCAAGGAAGAAGGAGCAAAACTAGACCCCTCTGGTCCATCAGTCATTTTTTTCTGGTGATAATAGGAAATATAATCTAATCTGGGGGTAACAAAGAATTAAATTAGACAAGTTAATGTAGATATAAACCACTAATAGCAAGAATCATCTGCCTCTACATTAGCTTTTAGATGGTTAACTGCCATTCTTTTCTTAGTCTTTTTATAAAGAACTCATGTGTCGTCACTGCCAAATTTTTTACTAATGGTTTCTGTATTCTCCTCTCATAATATTTTAAAATATTTATTTGTTGCACTTATTAATTTATAAAATAAGTGTACATAAAATAATAAAATAAAATATACCATGTGTATTGACTTACCATTAGTAGAGCACTCAAGAAAAGTGCTTACTTTGAGCAAACTCCTTACCTGAAGGCTATTAGTCTGTAGCATGGAAAACATTGAATTCTTACACATGCATGCATGTGTAGAAACATATAATAATAATAATAATAATAATAATAATAATAATAATAATAATAATAATAATAATAAATAAATAAAAAATATGGTGAGACGTAAATTTCAGAATGCCATACCGGCTCGGATGTCGCCCGGGTTAATAAGGTCCGCACTAGATATTGGAGTTCCTGGATATCTGGTGAAAAATGGGTTACAGGACTCGGGACTGTTGGCTGAGCAACCAGGGCCAGCAGCTGCAGAACTACTGGAAGAAAAGGTGTTTACCCGTCGCAGATACACAGTGATGGAAAATAAAGAAATAATGATCTGTTACTACAGATCAAGTCCAACAAGACAAGGATATCTAAAACGAATGCACCAATTCTGGAAAGAACAACATCCAGAATCAGAAATAACAGAACAGAGACTAGCAGATCAACGCCGATTTATAACACGAAATAAAGTATTTACAGAAACAGAATTGGACAAACTGCAAAGGTTTACCCAGGGCAAAGAAATCAAAGCCTTACCAGAAGTAATTCAGAATGTAGAAGCAAACCAGGGGGAGTTGGCAGTGAAGGAATCCAGCAGAGATATACAACTGTTCTCATTTGGAAACCAGGCACCTCTTCCTCAGGAAGAACAAAACCCTCTAACTAAAGAAATAAAAGAATTGAAACAAAGAATAATTGAGCATCTAGAACAGCACAAAAACAACAGAATAAGGCTGCCTGCATTGAAGCTTGTTCCAAAGAAACAGCTAGCACAAGCATTAAAAGATGCAAATACTGCAATAGCAAGTATAAGCACCAATTCACTGCAAGAAACAAACCAACTAATGTACAGCACAGCTGCAGTTATAACAGAATACCTGGGATGTAAAATCAACAAAAAAGAAAAACAAACAAACAGTGCACCACAAAAATGGAAGGTTAGACTAGAAAATAAGATCAGCAAGTTAAGATCACATGCAAGCAAGCTAGAACAGATGAAAGAAAAGAAGCTGAAGAACAAGAAGACCAAAGAATACCTAATCAAGAAATACCACTTAGAAACAAGGAAGATCAAGGAAGCACTGGAAATAATAAAGCAACAAATAACAGCTATAGCCAGGAAAATCAGTAGATATGAAGCTCGAATTGCAAACTATAGGCAGAACCTCCAATTTCAATCCAATCAGAAACGTTTCTACCAATCCATCAATGGAGAAACTGCAAGGAATCAGTCAGTACCTGACAAGGAAGAAACAGTGCAGTTCTGGAAGCAGATATGGGATAACCCAAAGAAATACAACAAGGATGCGGCTTGGTTAAAAGAGGTGGATGCAAATAAAACAGAAGTTGAAATGAAAGAACTAGTAATAACAACAAAAATGGTAGAAAAAAGAGCAAAGAAAATCAAAAATTGGTCAGCACCAGGTGAAGATGAACTGCATGGGTTTTGGTTGAAACATCTAACTGTTATACACCCACTCATTGCCAAGCAGTTCAACAATATACTACAAGGAGGAGAAATTGAAAAGTGGCTAACAACTGGGAAAACCTACCTAATAATGAAAAATCCAGCAAAAGGGGCAACACCAGGTAACTACAGGCCAATTACCTGCTTACCAACAACTTTCAAATTACTAACTGGTGTGGTAGCTGATGCAGTACAACAGCATCTAGTTGAAAACAATCTCTTTCCACCTGAGCAGAAAGGAAACCGCCCCAATAGCAGAGGAACAAAAGATCAACTCCTAATAGACAAAATGATCTTGGAAAACTGCAAGAGAAGGAAGACCAACCTGAATGTGGCATGGATTGACTACAAAAAGGCATTTGACTCTCTGCCACATGATTGGATAATAAAGTGCCTAGAAATAACAGGAGTCAGTAGAAACATCAGAAAATTTGTGCAAAGATCGATGGCACAATGGAAGACACAGTTGCAGATCAATGGTGAGAGCTGGGAGAGGTTAATATCAAGAGAGGAATATTTCAAGGAGATTCATTATCACCATTACTATTTGTTATTGCACTGTTTCCTCTGTCAACAATACTGAATAACTCAGGACATGGTTATCAAACATCAAAAACATCTGCTAGACTATCCCACCTCCTTTACATGGATGATCTGAAGCTGTATGGAAAAACATCATCTGAAATAGAATCGCTGCTCAACACTGTCCGTATATATAGCCAAGATATTGTAATGGAGTTTGGCTTGGACAAATGTGCCACACTTACTATCAAACAAGGAAAAATAGTGAAAACTGAAGGAATCAAGATGCCCCACGAAAATAACATTAAGAGTCTGGATGAGGAAGAGTACTACAAATACTTGGGTATCCTTCAAGCTGACAACATCAAGCACACTGAAGTCAAGAAAAAGATTAGAGGTGAATACATCAAGAGAGTGAAGAAGATCTTAAAATCCAAACTCAATGGAGGAAATACCATAAAGGCAATCAACACCTGGGCAATCCCAGTCATTAGGTACACAGCTGGAATAGTGGACTGGACTCAAGCAGAACTAAAAGCAATGGATAGGCAGACCAGAAAAATAATGACAATGAATCATGCCCTTCATCCACGCAGTGACATTGATAGACTTTATCTACCAAGGCAAATAGGTGGGCGTGGAATGCTACAAGTACATCAGATGGTTGAAGAAGAAAAAATGGCTTTGGAAGAATATCTGAAGAACAATGATGAAGATGCACTGAAATTAGTATATCAGGAAGGCTTACTAACTACTGGAGAGACCAAACTGGCCTACAAGAAAGACCAAATGAAGAACAGAATAGAGGCATGGGAAGACAAAGCACTACATGGCCAATACATTAAAAAAATAGCTGGGAAAGCAGATAATAATAAAACCTGGCAATGGCTAAGAGCAGGAAAATTGAAGAAAGAGACCGAGGGACTAATTCTGGCTGCACAAGACCAAGCCTTAAGGACAAATGCATACAAAGTCAAAATTGAGAAGACAGCAACAGACAGTAAGTGCCGCCTATGCAAAGAAGCTGAAGAAACAGTGGACCACTTGGTAAGCTGTTGCAAGAAGATTGCACAGACTGATTACAAGCAGCGGCATGACAAAGTAGCAACAATGGTGCATTGGAAGATCTGCAAAAAATATCATTTGCCTGTAAGCAAAAACTGGTGGGATCATAAAATAGAGAAAGTCATAGAAAATGATAAAATTAAACTGCTCTGGGACTTCAGAATTCAAACAGACAAGCACCTGCAACATAACACCCCAGACTTAACAATTGTCGATAAGAAAGACAAAAAAGTCTGGATAGTGGACGTGGCAGTGCCTGGAGATAGCAGAATAGAAGAGAAAGAACTGGAGAAGATAACAAAATACAAAGACCTACAAATAGAAATAGAAAGACTGTGGCAAAAGCAAGCAAGGGTAGTACCAATAGTCATAGGCTCCTTGGGCGCAATCCCAAAACAACTGGAGCACCACTTGAACACCATTGGCATTGACAAATTTGCTATTAGTCAATTGCAAAAGGCGGCCTTATTAGGAACTGCTTCCATCCTGCGACGATACCTGTAATACCATCAAACATCCACATCTGCCTATCCCAGGTCCTGGGTAAGGACTCGATAGGTAGACAAAATGCCAAATCCAGTCTGAACATCTGGCTGACTGTGCAATGATTGAATAATAATAATAATAATAATAATAATGTTGGAATGGACCTTGGAGGTCATCTAGTGCAACCCCCTGCTCAGGCAGGAAATCCTATACCATCTTGGACAAATGGCTGTCCAGTCTCTTCTTAAAAACTTCCAGTGTTGGAGAATTCACTGCTTCTGGAGGCAGGTTATTCTACTGGTTAATTGTTCTAACTGTCAGGAAGTTTCTCCTTAGTTCTAGGTTGCTTCTCTCCTTGGTTAGTTTCCATCCGTTGTTTCTTGTCCTGCCTTCAGGTGCTTTGGAAAATAGTTTGACACCGTCTTCTTTGTGGCAGCCCCTTTGATATTGGAACACTGCTATCATGTCCCCCCGTCCTTCTCTTGATTAAACTAGATATACCCAATTCCAGCAGCCGTTCCTTATATGCTTTAGCCTCCAGTCCCCTCATCATCTTTGTTGCTCTTCTCTGTACTCTTTCTAGAGTCTCAACATCTTTTTTACATCGTGGTGACCCAAACTGGATGCAGTATTCCAAGTGTGGCTTTATCATACAAATACACACACATACAAATAAACTGCCTTCCATTCTCTGTGTTTTATTTAGATAATGCCTATCTTGATTGACAGTCTACTTGTCCAAGGAAAATCCATCAGATTTGTGCATGCATAGCTGGAACCCTGTACAAATTCAGTCTGAACTTTCCTCACACAAGGTTTTAGCTTATTCAGACAGAGTAGGAGTGAGGGCCCAAAGGGCCTCAGCTTGGTATAAGAATCCTCCAAACACAAACATTTGACAACTGTCTCTTCTCTCTACAAAGTCAGTTATTCTTCCTGTCTAATATATCAATTTGGCAAATGACATTGTCTCTTGGTGAAAAAAAAAAAAGCTTTCCAATTCTTCATAGAAATGATACCTGTTTTCTCACTCTAGTCTTTCTGACAGCAGTATGATTCTGAATAAAAACCTTTGTGTGGTTTGAATTTTCAGTGACGGATGGCAGAGGAAGACAAGGCATTCTGCAGTTTGGCCAAGAGGACTCAGGCTTTAGCTCTGAAATGAGAGTTGTCCTAACCAGCTTAACTTTTTTCAGAATTGATCAAGGAGTTCTCGGTATTGCTACTCTACCAATGAGGATTAAAAATAATTCTAAAATATAATCACTTAGTAAAAATAATTCTTAAAAATGCAGTTGAATATATGTTTCCCAAATAGTTCTCAGCCACTGAATAATTTTTCTAACCAGCCAATGTTACTTGCATCTGACAAATGGACAGAGAAAGCTAACACAATTTGACAGTTTCACAGCTAAAGGTATGAAATGACTTGTGAAAGGCCACTGAGAGCAGAACCTGTAGCTGACTTTAGAAGATATAGTGCAGTAAATAGACTTTAAGTTCCTAAACTGTTTACTGACGTACAGTAACAAATAAAGTTAACATTGTGATCAGATTTATTTATTAATATATTAGCTGACCTTTTCTTATCCAATAATGGCAAGTGCACTGTTGTTTATCTTTTTGGAAGAAAGAATGTGATAGCATAATTGACTACCTAAGTTAATGAAAACAGACAGCTGTCAGCTATGATTGATAAGAATGTAGGCAGCTGCTCAATCCAATAATTGAGAAGCTTGGAAGACAGTTTAGAGAACACATAGTAATATCTTTTTATTATACTGCAATTCATTAAAAAAAACACCTCTAAACAAAAACAATCCTAGAGTTCTTGCTATGATTGAAAAAGCTTTGATTATAAAGTGCTTTTATACCAAAACATTGGATACAGATTGCATTTTTTTTTGCTTTTTTCCTGAGTGGCACCCATATGTCACACTAGTACAGTAATTCCACTAATAAGGTTTCATTGAGGGCTGAGTGATACTCTCACTAGTGCAGAAATGATCACAGAATGCAGTTTTGGAGAAACCCCAATTTTTAAAAAACAACTTTTAATGGAAAGAGATGCAGTAGAAAGGATTTCTTCCTTAGAGTAGAAGTGTTATACTGAGCTAAAGTGAAAGTAAGGTAAGGTCAGAACATCCTTGTTCTGTTCTTGGAAACAATGCAGAATGCCATTTTATACATACTAATTTAAGTCTCATTAAAAAAAATCCTAGGCATATTCTTTTATCTGCCTTTCTCATGTTTGTTAAAGCAATGTGTTCAGTTCCCAACATTCCCCCGTAAATGTAGAGTGTGCAGTTTTTTGGATCTTGAGGCTGCAATAAGGATAAGGTGACCAACTTCCTCCTTTAGGGAGGACAGTCCTCCTTTTGTAAGTTCTGTCCTCCCTTGAAAAGTGTCCTCCTATATGTCCTCCTTTTTTATATTTGAAGATTAATCTGCAGGACTTTTTTTTCTCATAGAATTCTCAGAACGGCGTGCCGGCACCTTTTTTTGATGGTTTTTTTTTTCAATTTTATATGAGCTGTGCTACTTCCCCTATTGGCTTTTGAAAGCCAATAAGAATTGCTGCTGAGCGTGCCAAAACACCTGGCCAGCATACTTTGCACATGCAAGTTGTCTGCAGCGAAGGCGAATTGGCAGGAACTTTGCACCCCTCCATGCTACCCAACTACACCATCTCCTAGTTAGTTCCGAAGATACCTGGAGGAGACTGGAGCGGTAAGTTTCTCTTGATTTTCGGCTCTGCTGGAGCAATAATGGCTATGGGCACAAGAGGCAGGGATGGCGGGGGTGCTGTGGGTGGGGGTGTGAGGGGCAGCAGTGGCCAGCTGCCCCCCGTGCTGTGGGAGCCACGGGGCCCTCTCTACATGGGGCTGTGCATGGTGGGCAGTGGTGCTGGCGAGGTGGCTGCAGGCAGAGTGTGCCAATGGCGGACTGCCCCCCGGAGCCACCGCAGGTGGTTTTGGGACCCACGGGGCCCACTCTACATGGTGGGGCAGTGGTGCTGGCAGGGCAACTGTGGGCAGTGGTGCGGTGGGCGGTTGACCTTCCATGGGCCGGGCCAGCTTTTACGATATTTTTTTCTTCAATTATTTCAAATTTATTTTTCATTGTAAAAAAGTTGGTCACCTTAATAAAGCAGACTTCCAAGGCTGCTCTACCAGTGCATAGGATGAATATAGATGTCCATCTCTCTCTGAAGGCATACAGGTTCAACCCCTTTCCCAATTGCAATCTTCAATATTTTCCCTAGTAGAAAATGGAGAAAATAAAAATTGCTGGGGTTTTCAATAGTAATAAAACATTGCTGTTTTCATCCCTTTCTTCCTCCAAAAAAGCAGTACATTATTGGTGAAATTCTACTGGTTATAACTCAAACATAGTTATTTTGTGTTTATTGAGAGTAAAGTTAAAACTGTGGAAATGCTGAATCAATGTCTAGCTACAATAATGGAATAGATAAGGGCTAATAAACTGAAGTTCAGTCTGAACAAGATAGTGATATGTGAAATATGGTTTGTCTTCCACATGAATGGTGTTCTGCTTGTCCTGGCATGGACTACCTTCCTTATTTATAATTAACTTGTAGCTTGGAGGTACTTCTACAAGCAAAAGTGCAATAGTACATTCTTCTTCTTAGGATTGGTTCATCAGTTACAACCCCTCTTGGATAGAGCTAGCTTCCTTATGATATATTGTGCCCTGACAGCTTCATATTTTAATTACTGCAGTATATTAAGTGTGGGACTGTCCTTGAAGATGATATGGAAACGCATTTATATTATTAATTTATTATGCCATTATTACATGGTTTTCACTAGCTTCCAATTCATTTCCAATTTCATTTCAAGATTCTGATATTAATATTCCTAGATTAGACATATAGTACTGAACTTTCTCTGTATGTTTCTACCATACTCTAAGAGCATCTTCAAAAATCCTACTTCCATGGTTGATACATCATCCCCATCCACCAAACTGTGTTACTTTTTATTTCTATTCTACTGCCATTAGGTACATTAAAAAGGTTAAGGATGGAGTAACAAAAGTTAGTACCTATATTAGTACCTATATACAGATAGATACTACCTATCCCCAGTATTGTTTCCAGGGGCTCTGGAATACTTTATACCGTTTGGTGTATAGACATTCCTTGCTTAATGACCCAGCAACTCCATCACTAAGCAAAATGGTCATTAAGTGACTCATGTAAACATTTCACTCAGTGACAGCAGTCCTGGTGGTCCAGGCTGCAGTGATTAAGTGAATCCCATACAGCAGACATGTCAAACTCGTGACATCACGTAACATTGTGCGACGTATCAGCACTTTTTCCCCTATTGCTGGCAATAGAGTAGGCGTGGTTTCCTCATGATGCATCTGGCCAGCAGGCAGACAGTTTGACACCCCTGCCCTACAGTCATTAAGCAAGACTGGCCATGAGTTGTGACCTCTTATCAACTTTCCCCTTGACTTTGCATGTCAGTAGCTGGCTGGGCCAGTTGCAAATGGTGATCACACAGTTGCAGAATGCTGTGACCATTTTAAATGCATAATGATTGGCAAGTGCCCAAATCATGATTTAGTGACCTTGGGAATGCTACAACAGTTTTAAGTGTGAGGATCAGTTGTAAATCACTTTTTTGAACAGTCATTATGTGAATGATTAATAAGCAAGGACTATCTGTATATATAGATTTATAGAATGGTAGTCTAGATTGTTATAAAACTTTCTGTCCTTTTATGTTTTGCCTGCGGTTAATGCCTTTCTCTCTCTGCTTTCTGTTCCATTTTGCCATTGAATTGACATTTTTTTCGTGTTTTCATACACATTCACACTACTATTTTCCAACAGCTGACATGTGATGGGTGGTTAAATGGGAATGCGCCTTTTCAGTGGTAGCTTGGTTCTGTAGTGTCTTTCTCTGGGGTGCATACTTGATGGCGATGAAACTGTTCTGGCATGCCAACCAAAGGCAATTTAAATTTTAATCCATGTGTCAGGCTCCGCTTAGCTTGACTACAATTTGGCAGAATCCTCCTAGAAATTTGACATAGCAGGGCTAGAAAGGAACTTTTATTGTACTTCAGGTCTCTAAATGCTTTGAACAGTTGACTGCATTCTGGTAAATGAGAAAAGTGCTCCAATATTATACCTTTCTGAATTTAAAATTGATAGTCTTCTTATCCTGGCATTTCTCACTGGAAGTCTTACTTTATATTTCCCATGCTCTGTGCTAGGAAGTGGTTGATTATTGAAATTTTCAGTATTCCTGGCTTGGAAAAATATTTCCCAATACATCTTCTTGAATATGTTGATTTGCAACTTATTTGTTGTTAGAAAAGTGTTACCTCAGGGTACTTTGTTATGCTTTGTCTTTTTATAACTAATATACACACTGGAGTATTATGCACCTTGAGGTTATTTCCATAAGATTCGAACTTGGGCTAAATGCAAAATGATATTGCAGTTGGTGACTGCTGCTTGTGTGGATGGCTCTGGATTGAGCTGATACAGGCAAAAGAAAAGAAAAGAAAGATTTCTTTCTCCCATATTTGGGCTGACAGGGTGCACATTCAAGGTTATATATACATATATATATATTCTGAGGTTTTTGCGGGTGTTTGTATGTAGGTCTTTGGTTATTCAGGTTTTCTCCCGCGTCAAATTGGAAGTGTCTTGGCAACGTTTCGACGAAGCAATGCTCCGAGAAGCACGAAGCCGAAAGCACCAGCCTGAAGATGATGAATGAGACTTCGTCGAAACATCGCCAAGACACTTCCAATTTGACGTGGGAGAAAACCCGAATAATCAAAGACATATATTGTAAAGGTCAATGTCTCATAATGAGGGATTTTACCAGGCAACTGAGGAAGCCCATGAACAGATGTCTGTTCTCTGGTACTCAGTTTTATTTCTAGTTTCATATTTAGTTACAAATGGCTTGTTTCAAAATGTCAGCATGTGCCCTGATAGCATAAAACTAAAAAGTTCCACAAATCCTAAGGAATGGCATATGTACTCTAAAATAACATAATACATATGGACACAAGGATAAAACAGCCCAATAGTCTGGGAGCGTAGGAAAGAGAAGACAACACAAAGCAAATGGAAGCCCAGTGGGAACAGCATGGGCAATGTGAACTAAAACCACGCAAAATTTAATCACAGTATCTCGCTCTGCAGATAGAGTTACAAAGTCTAGAACCCAGATAACAATTACTTGTAAACAGTCTACCAAAGGAAACCAGAATAGATTTGGAAAGAATGGAGAGCTATTTTCAGCTCAGTGATGAGCTTAATTTTAGTAAAAAGACTGCTATTCCCTTGGAGGATTAAATTATCATATGATCATAGTTGGGGAGTATTTCATAATTAGTTGATAAGGAGCCAATGCATTTTATATAAAGCTGAATGATTTTTTTCATGGGTTAGGTAATGCATTAGAGATCTTCTCCAATATTTCCTGCTAAGTAGTAAGTGTAATTATAAGGATGATATAATTATTTTTAGTGATCTATATTTTACACAATGGTCAGAATGACATTGTGCTAAAAGATTTTAGGAACAAAAAAAGTCAACATAGGGCTAATTTCTAGAGTTTCTTACATTCTATTACACAGATCAAGAAAATGTATATGGAAGGGCAACAGGTCACAGACACTCATTGAGAAAAAGGTCTCAGTGAAAAAATTTCAAATATACTTCTGAAAACTAGTAAAGTCTCTCTTCAGATCATCCCACTCAATAAGGAAGAATTAAAAACAGAACGATGGGGCTGATGCTCATGATTGCATGAATATGGCTTTACAAGAATGTGGCTGTTGTGTTGTTGTTATTGTCATTTTATCACACTAAGAAAATGTAGATTGTGGGCACACTCCTGGTTTCTTCCATCAAATATTGCCATCTAAATGGGAGCATGTCTTTTCCATGACAACCCGTGCCCTATGGAACACCTTGCCTCCTGAAATTCAGAAAGCTTCAACTATTTTAGCCTTCCCTAAGGATTTAAAGACCTGTTTGTTCTGCCAAGCACTGAGAGAAAATTAGATGATGGCGTATTAACATGGATTGGTACCAGGTTTTTGATGTTTTTAATGTTTTAATGGGTTGCGTTTTATAGTTTTTAAAATGATTTTATATGTCTCTTAATATTTGATTGGAAGTCACCCAGAGTTGGCTGAAATGTGATCAGATATATACGTGTTTTAAATAAATAAATAAATGTAGTGTGTCATGTTGACAAGTTTCACTATAAAGTAAATGAGGAATTTGAAAGGAGACTGAAACAGTGATTGTAATCAGTGTGATATGAAAGATTGTGCTGTCTCATAACAATTTGGTTTGCGTTAGCTATGATTCCTAATTTCTGAAATATGCTGATATTTTTTTTTCAGCATTATGTAGGACTCTGTGGAGGCATAAGTCAGCTGTTCAGCTGAACTGAAAGAAAAAGAATGTTATAGAAATTTCTCTTCTAATAGTCAAAATTCAATTTTCAGGTATAGTTTCATGGCAGAAAGGTTAAATATTTCTATGATTTGGCAGCAATGTCTACAGAAATGTTGACTCAAGGATTTTCTTGGGCTCAGAAGTTTGTCTCTATATGAATTTTCTGTCCTTAATGAAACAAAATGTTTGTGGAAAGAAAGAAAAATAGCATGTAACTCTTTAACCATGTCAAAATTCTGTTACATTGTCCAAGCTTTAAACATTTGCTCTTCATCTTCTTCCACCCACTGAAGGATTCACACTTTGTCAACTATTACTGCTTCCTTTGCCATAAATCTGCAAAAATCTAGATAGAGCCATACATGGCCTCACAAAATGATAGTAGTCAATTTCTAATTGCCATCTAATGGCCATCTGGTTTTTTTCAGTCCAAATATAGTAGCCCTATCTTCCCATTGACTTGTGGGATGGGACTTGGAAGCAGTAAGTTTGATTTACAAGCAGCCTGCACATAGTTGCAAAGCAGCACAGTTTGAGTAAAAAGGAGATGGGTGAAGCAAAGCAGCCTCTGTCCTGAGAGAAGCTTCCAAGTTTTTTTTTTCTCCTCTTGATGGCTGCTAATGCTATTTAAAAAAAAAAAATCTTTAAAAAATTAAATTAATTAAAAAGCCTTTTAAAAGCATGCTGGATCAGCAGTTAAAGACACTGAGCTTATCAGCTGGAAAACTGATAGGCCAGGTTCAAGACCCTAGCACCACAAGACCGGATGAGCTTCCATTACTTGCTCCAGCTCCTGCCCAAATAACATACAAATGGCTTGAGCAGATAAAGAAGTACCACTTTGGTAGGAAGGTAACAGTCTGCCTCAATACTTGTCACATGACCATGGAGATTTCTTTGGACAACACTGGCTCCCTCAGCTAAGAACCAGAGATGAATACTGCCCCCTAGGGTTGGACAGGGGAAAGCTTTACCTATTTTTATTACCGAGAAATTGAATGTTCTCCAGCATGATTGGATGGAGAACCCACGGATGGGTTGTCTTAATCTATCTGCTCCAATTAGACTAAGTCTGAAATTGGCAACGCCCCCTCTGTGCCAAGTGCACCCCAGTTTTAGACTTAGTCTCTTTGCTCTAAGATGCGTTTTTTCTTCGCTCCTGGAGCAGAAGACTGTTTATTTCCATTATTTTCTTAGCTCAGGCTATTTATTTTATTATTAGAATTGATTATATATAGAAAGAAATTTTCAAGGACCATCATCCCCAGTCTGTAGCCTAATCAGGCTGACAGACTCACAAACCACTCCCTCCGGGGGGGGAATTTTCCCCTTGTTTTTCCTTTTCCCTTTCAGTTTAGGGAAACCAAGCCAAGATCAAATTCCAGGGGACCTTAGATCTCCTACCAGAGCTGTTCTTCGGCCTCAAGGCTCCGTTTCTGCCAAAGCGCTGTTCCGACGAACTCCCGGCTGTCAGCTGATCGTCGGAGGTCGCAAATTCCATGCTCTGACTGCCAACACCTCCGGAAGCAAGGGTAAGCTGCCGATCGTCCTGGGGGCTCCGCAAGTGACGATGAGCCTAGTCAAGCCCGGAGGGAGCCGTTCCAGGTCCCTCGGCCCCAGCAGACCACCCCAGGCAGCAGATGAGAGTTTGGCGCCGACCCAATTTTCTGAGCCAGGAAGGCCTATCAGGCCTCGGACTGCCTCAGCGTTTCCCAGCTGGCCTATTTACATGCCACCACCTGCAGTAGGAGCCCAGGCGATTCATCCGAACGAGGGCTCGTTGCAGCTTAGGCCCCAGGCCTCAAGGCCTCTTTCTAACGGCCGTTTTTTGGTGCGAATTTGGCGGCCGCCATTTTGAATTGCCTCTCGGCAGCCATTTTGTGTGTGGCTGAGGCCCAGACTGCCTGGAGCTCTCTCCTGAAGGCAGTGTTCGATCACCGGTGGCAGAGTCTTCGAGATTGCAGCGGTTTCAACCGGGGAGGGCCTGCTCGCTCCCAAGGGACGCAGTGCCCACTAATTCCCCGCCCACCCCCCTCACGGGCCAAAGCATCTCTGTAGGCTCCCTTGGTGAGTTACAGCGCCGAGGGGGGGGCGTTTTGCCAGGGTTGAGCCCAGAGCAACTCATCATGGCAGAGAAAATCAGCGAGCCAGCCAAGAGGAAACGCCAAACAGAGGCAAGTGGAAAGAACACCACCAAGCGAGCCTGGCCAAGCAGGGAGCCACAGAGGGAGGAGGAGTCCCAAAGACCGAGAGCGGCCTCCCCAGATCTGACAGGCACGATGGGAAGGTCTATTTTTGAACCTTTCCTCACATTGTGCCTCAGCCCCAGGGGCCTGGTCTCCCCCCAGGGGAATTCCCCAATTAGATTCAACCCGAGTGGCTTCAGGGAGGGGTATAACCAGTCAGGACACCTCAGGGCCCCAGGCCACATTCAACCCCACTGCAGCAGGGCTTCGCCCTCCTGACAACCAGGCCTTGAACCCGGACCTCCTTCAGTCCATGATAGCCCAGGCTGTGGCTCAATTTATGGCCTCCAACACCCCACAGCCACCCCCGCAGGCCAGGTATCATTCACAATCTTCGGATTTGATGGATGATCCCTCATCGGATTTGGAATCTACAAGAGCTGAGCAATCTGGCCTGATTTTGTCTGAGGACGAGGGCATCACCCCATCTGACCCCACCCCTCCTGTCGGTCTCTTTGACCATTCATTCTTCAATTCCCTGCTACTCAAGGCCTGCACTACTGCAAACCTCGCCCAAGAACAGGAGACTCCACCCACAACATCCCAGGGTCCCCATGCCATATACACTGAGCCCTCTGTCTCACAGAATCATATCCCCTGCCCTCCCCTTTTTCTAAATATAGTTCAAAAACAATGGGAGAACCTAGGATCCCCCTTAAGCCCTGGTGCGGCAGAGAGAACATTGTTCAATGTTGCTCCTTCCCTGACCTCCCTTTTGGAGATTCCTGAGATTGATGAACCCTTGAACTCATTGTTCCCCAATTCTAACATCCCTGGGGACATAAATGAGGCACTAAGGGCAGAAGACAAAAAGATTGAGTCCGCCCTACGCAGGTCCCACCAGGCATCAGCCTGGGCAACAAGGACGGCAACATCCATGGCCTTCTTTGCCAGGGCTTCGGTCCTGTGGTTACGGGAGCTCCAGGATATGATCCCTCCGGACCAGCTCAGAGCTCACCAGAATCTGGGTAAGTTGGTGGCCACGTCCCAGTACCTAGCTGATGCCTCCCTACACACAGCCAGATACACTGTCCGGACCATTGCGGCAGACATCTCAGCACGAAGGCTCCTCTGGCTCAGAAATTGGCGAGAAGACACCAAGGCCAAGTGGCGTCTGGCCTCTAAACCTTACACAGGTGGACATCTCTTTGGTAAGGCGCTAGAGCCATACCTAACCGAAGGTAAGGACAAACGTAATACATCAAAGAAAGGAGATAGAGGCTGGGGGAACTTGTCACAGAGTAACTACAGAAGGCAGCCCTTTCGGCCAGCTCCATCCTGGGACTGGGCCCAGGCCTCTCGCCCCTCCTTTCAGAGACAGGAACGACAGCAAGATCGTTCAGCATACAGAGGCAGATCACAGTTCCAGACCAAGCGGTCCTTTCGAGGCGCAGGGAGCCGTTCCTTTAAGTGAGGCAAGTGATCCTGCAGCCTCACCTCCCATAGGAGGCCGGCTGGCCCTCTATTCCAGCATTTGGGCGGCCACCACTACGGATGCATGGGTGTTAGATACCGTCACCCAAGGTCTGAGACTAGAATTTTGTTCCCATCCACCTGACAGATTCCACTCTTGTCCTATTTCAATGAATAGGACCAGAGCTGAACTTATGTCAGAGGCAATAGCTCATTTATTGCAAATACAAGCAATTGAACCAGTACCACAGGACCAAGAAGGACAAGGGTTTTACTCAAACCTTTTCATCATTTCCAAGACTTCAGGGGGCTGGAGGGCGATCTTGGACTTAAAAGGTCTAAACCTTTATTTGAGGTATAAGAAATTTAAGATGCAATCACTTCAATCAATCCTGGCTAGCGTCAGGCAAGGTGACTATCTTACCTCGATAGACCTGATTGAGGCATATTTGCACATCCCCATTTTTCCAGGACACCGCAAATTCCTCAGATTCAGTTACGCCCGACGCCACTACCAGTACAGAGCCCTTCCATTTGGCCTCTCATCTGCACCGAGAGTATTTACAAAGGTACTGGCAGTGATCGCAGCCCACCTTAGACAAATTCCCATCAGAGTCCAATGCTATTTAGATAACATTCTAATTCAGTCATCATCATTACAAAGTGCTCAAGCAGACCTCGCCCTAGCCATCAAGGTTTTTCAGGAGCACGGTTTTTCGGTTAATTTCCAGAAAAGTCATATCGTACCAACAACTCGGCTCCTTCATCTGGGCGCAGTTATAGACACAGGCAACTGTACGGTCTACCTATCTCAGGACCGACGGAACTCTATTCAGACTCTTGTACGTCGGATCCGAAAGGACAGAGTAGCCACATTGGCCTCCCTTTCACAGCTACTAGGGAAGATGGTGTCCTGCGTGCAGATTGTGCCATGGGCACGCCTCCATGCCAGAGAATTACAGTGGTTTCTCCTTCCATTTCAGAAACTTCATACCAGCACATCCCACCAGAAGGTCCGAGTTCCATGGTCAGTGTTGAACTCCCTTCGTTGGTGGGACTCTCAGGCACTGTCATGGGGAGCAGAATTCAAAGAACCAGACAGGATCACCATCACCACAGACGCAAGCCTATTTGGGTGGGGGCACACCTCCACACACACTGGGCCCAGGGTCAGTGGTCCAGGCAGGACCTAAAGAACAATATAAACTGGCTGGAACTAAGAGCCATACACATGGCCCTAAAGAGATTCAGCAGCTTAGTACAGGGTTAGCACATCCTGGTCTTAACCGACAACATCACAGCCAAGGCCCATGTCAACAGACAGGGGGGAACAAGGTCCAAGCCTCTCATGCAGGAGGCCAGATTGCTGGGGTCTTGGGCGGAACTGAATCTTGCCTCCATCAGGGCGGAGCACATATCTGGAGTGGCCAACCAGCAGGCGGACACACTGAGCAGAGCCACTGTGGACCATTCCGAATGGCAGCTGGATCCGAAGATCTTCAGAGAGATCGTGGACAGGTTTGGTTCCCCAACCTTAGACATTTTTGCCTCCCCAGCCAACTCACAGCTTCCCAGATTCCTTTCCAGGTTCCCGTCTCCATCAGCGGAAGGAACAGATGCACTCCGCAGTCCCTGGCCCAGGGAACTGCTCTACGCCTTTCCTCCCCTACACCTTCTACCTGCTACGATCAGGAAGATTCTTCGCGAACAAGCAGAGGTCCTCCTGGTCGCCCCGCATTGGCCAAGACAATCTTGGTTCACCGACCTGATGGAGCTCTCCACATCCCCTCCATGGAGGATTCCAGCCAATCGGATCTCCCTCATTCAAGGGGAGCTACGTCATCTGGACCCTCAATGGCTCCAGTTAACCGTCTGGCACTTGAGAGGTAGGCCTTAGGCCTAGACTCATATTCGTCAAGGGTCATAGCCATGATCCAGCAAACCGGGCGACCCTCGATGAATAGAATATACGATGCCACATGGAAAAGCTTCTGTAATTGGTGTTTAGCTCACAAAATTGACCCTTTGCAGGCTTCAGTGCCAGTCATCTTGGAGTTCCTGATGGATGGTCTGGACAAGGGGCTTTCCACAAGCACCATCTGTAGGGAGGTAGCAGCACTCGCCACGGTTATTTCCTGTGGCAATGAATCCTTAACACAGCACTCTATGATACGCTCCTTCCTAAAAGGAGCTAACAATGCCAGACCACCAACTGTACATAGATACCCCTCCTGGGACCTTCATCAGGTTCTACAGGCTCTTGTCTCACCACCCTTTGAGCCTATTGACACCTGTTTGCTCAAACAATTATCAATGAAGGTGGCATTTCTGGTTGCTGTAACTTCAGCCAGAAGGATCTCTGAGCTGGCTGCCCTGTCAGAGAGGAAGGACCTGTGTATTTTCCATATGGACAGGGTTACTCTCAGGTTAGATCCCTCCTTCATGCCCAAGGCCAACTCCTTGTATCATAGATCTCAGGAGATAGTTTTGCCGGACTTCTGTCCTAACCCATCTAATGACATAGAGGTTCAGTGGAACAAATTGGATGTGCGCAGGGCCTTATACTGTTATATACAGAGAACCTCATCATTCCGCAAGACAGAGGCTCTGTTTGTGTCATTTCACCCTTTGTCATTAGGACAAAAGGTTTCTTCACCCACTATAGGCAGGTGGATTAGAGCTTGTATCTCTCTGGCATACCAGACTCAGTCACTACAAGCTCCCAGGCATATCACGGCCCATTCCACCCGGGGCGCAGCCACCAGAGCAGCCTGGTCTACCCAGGCATCCATAGAGGAAGTTTGTAGGGCAGCAACATGGGCATTGCCCTCCTCCTTTGTCCGTCACTACAAGATGGATATATATGCATCTTCTACGGATTCATTTGGCCGCAAGGTTCTAGAACACGCATTAACATTGGATGGGACCCAGGCCCAATCTAATTCCCCACTCTAGGGACACAGGGCTTTGGTATGTCCCATCCGTGGGTTCTCCATCCAATCATGCTGGAGAAAGGAGCGTTGTCTTACCTGAACGCCTTTTCTCAGCATGATGATGGAGAATCCACTCCCTCCCATTAGGTCAGTTGGCCTGGTTCCCATTTGTTCAGATGCGTCGGACTAAAGTCTGGGTATCGCCTTAGCCTAAAACTGGGGTGCACTTGGCACAGAGGGGGCATTGCCAATTTCAGACTTAGTCTAATTGGAGCAGATAGATTAAGACAACCCATCCGTGGATTCTCCATCATCATGCTGAGAAAAGGCGTTCAGGTAAGACAACGCCCCTTTCTATGACATATTAGTAAACAAAAAAAAAATAATCCCCAAATTCTGTGTTTTGGAAGCTGTGTAGGAAGAAATGTGGACGTAAAACATAAATGTGTGAGAGTAGTATGGATTTGATGAATGCACAGCTAACATCACTTTTTATTATAAAAGGTTTTTTTTTTTCAGTTGGAAGTTATATTTATTTGAAAAAGAAAACCTCCTTATCTTTTCTTTCATGACCTCTTCCTAGCCTAGGTTGTTTTAATGGCCAAACATATTGTCTGCACTCACAAACAGTTCTTATCAGTTAAATTTTAACTAAACTGTCAGGGAGTTTGCGAAGTTGTAAATCCAGTCCAGCTTTCACAGATGAATAAGCAGATGCACCAAAAGACACAGGCAAAGAAACAGGCAAAAGTGAAAGAAATCTAAAGAGAAATCAGATCAAATTCTATGAGAGAGCTTTACTAATAGACAAGGGTGCAGGGAAATCAGGTTGTTCCTTAACTATGTATATCTGTTCTTGATTAGGTCTCCTTGAATAGAATTTTCTTATTAATCCTGCCAGATGCAGGTGTGTCTCAATTTAGTTGCATGCTTCTGTGCCTGGCAGTATTTTGGTATTGTAACTTCAAATGCTAGCATTCTTCTGGACTGGATCATGCTCCTGGTCTGTGTTACAGATTGTTGGGCCTAGGGGCAAGAATGATGCAGACAATTGCTGGTTCACTATCATTTCTGTCATTTATATTTATTATGTATTATCAACAAGAATAAAATACAAAACAGAAAAAAATAGAGAAACAGACATCAAATACTAACAGCAAAAAACGAAAAAAAAAAGAAAGAAAGAAAGAAAGAGAAAAGAAAATAAAAAAGAAAAAAATGTGAACAAAACAAATATCAAGTAAGTCTGACACTGAAAATAAAAAAAATTACCTGGGCTGAATGTTGAAAAGAATTTAAAAAAAAAAAAAAACCTGAGAAATTCTCCTTCCCTTACAAACAGGTCTACAAATAGTTATAAGCTTTCTCATCCTTACTTAACAAGAAAACTATATTATATAAACAAATATTCCAGATGAGATCTCTGTCTAATAATCAAATCGACCCATTTCACCATCATTTCTGGAACCTACAAAACAACATATGATTTTTGTGGGGAGAAATGCCCACATTTAAAAAGAACCCAGGCCTTTGGAGATTTGCAACACATTTACTTTATTAGCACGCAAAATATAGTGATCACTGGGATCCCAGCCAAAGAATCTGGGAACCCCGAGGGCTGAAGGAAATAAAGATTGTATAATTAAAGGGGAGGATTTTAAAAGGATCACAAAGCTATTATGAATAATTAATTTATGATCCAAAAATGCAAGTCAACAAGTTGAGATGGTGCAAGGCCTTGATAAATTGGTGCCTTTATCCTTTGCATTTCCATAGGTTCCCACCACCCATAATTTACATTTCAAACAATACCATAACTTGCTAGAGTCAACTATTTCTTTAGCAATGTGAGTAGATGATCTTTCTCAGACTGTCCTTAGGAAATACCATGTCTAAGTTCAATTATCTATTCAGTAATTCATCCCCTAGGAGTATAAACTTATTGGAAATGCAATACCCACTATTTTGCTGTGAGACCATTGTAATCATTTTGCTGGCCCACAGCCCAGTTAAAACTTATAGAAACCTAATATAAAGAAAAAAAACACTAAATAAAATTTAATAAAAGAAAAGTTTGAACTCTGGTTAAGTTCACACATATATATCCCCACATGATAACTTAGAATATTTTAAAATACTTAAAATATCTCCATCTTTACTATATTATTGGAGATCAATAAGCTACTCTTTGGAGGTTTTTAAGCTATTTGGAGTCAGACATGATTTATCATACATGCCTAGTTAAATAAGTGAACAAATAAATAGGATTGGTCAAGATATTTCTCAGAATATATATATTTTTTTGAGAAATGTGGTTGATAACTCTTAGTCCAAGTGAACGTAAATAATTATGCTTAGATTCCAGACATAAAAACATATTTTTCTGCTTCTTTTTATCATCCCTACAATATTACAAAAGTTATTTTATTTGTCCATATTGCTTTGTCTGCAAATAAAAATGAATGCAAATATCTAGAGCTTACACTCAAAACCATTTAATAAAATTATTTCAAAATAATTTACATGATTACAAGCTATTTCAGATCCGCTGCATTAACTTTAGTTATTTTAGCTATTGACGCTTCAAACAGCTTTGCTTTGTATTAGTGAGTGTCATAGCCTTGTGATTTTGTAGATTAGTTTCTGGGGATAATACAAAATGAAAATTTGGTAGAAAATAAGGTACAGAGTTAGATTCTCAATTAGAATAAGGGTTTTATGTTGAACAGCATTTAAATTATGCAGTTAACATAATTAAATAATTAGTTACATTATATTATTGCAATATCATTCTTGTGCATTGCATGTAACTATAATTTAGAAAAACAGTTTGGGTGAATCATTGTGTAAAAAAGCACTAAATCACTCTTATTTGTCTCATACAATAGTAACTCTTTGAATAATGGGAATAAATCCTTGAGATTACATTTTGGTAATTTTCAAGCAAATTTAGAATGACCTTTATTTAACATAATGTTGTTAACAGCAAAATAAAAATAATTTCTGTAAGTTTCCATTGTTATCTTTTTTATGTTTAAATCCCAAAACTTCTTGTTCAGCCAAAATTTCATTTATCACGTATCAAATCATCTCAACCCTAAAGGTACTTTTTATTCAAAGATTGATTACCCATGCACAATTCTTATAAAGATTATTTTATTTTGGATTTATTTCAGTTTTAAACTGTTTCAGGTAAGTGTTTTGAGTTTAGAATTATATGTTTGTTTGACTTACATAGCTGCTCATGTTATAAACCATATGACTGGACAGCTCACAACCCAATAAAAAGAGTAAAAACAAGCAAACAAATCACAATAAGTTTATTTAAAATGATACCCAAATATATAAAAACACTATTTTGATTCTTTAGCAGCTTAATTAAAACAAAAATCAAATTTTATTTAAATCTAAATGTAATGAAGTGACATTGAACTTTTTTACTAGTCCCATCCATTCCTTTCTGAAATATTGCTGCAGTTCGCCACTTCATGTTCATCTATTACCTTCTGCCCAGCCCAGATGATGCCCCTCCTGCTATATGAAGAATATACTGAAGAATATACATACATACATGCAATTTATGTGTTTATACTTTGTTGTGTCCTGAGCCTGCAAAGGCAGGCTCGGAACATTGCAATGGTCCGGGCAGTTGCGAGCTGCCCGGGACCAGACTGAGTGGTGCCGGCTTCGCGCGCATGCGTGAGGCGCGGAAGCATGCCAGATTGTTACCTTTTTGCCCGGATATTCTATTAAAGGAGACAGGCCTGCGAGCCTCAGAGCTGTGATGGAGAGAGAACTACTGAAATAAAAGGCTGTTGGAATTACAGAATGTGCTCTATTCGTTCACCGTTGACTCGAGGACTCAACATACTTGAACAGTTATACTGTGTAATACTGTATCACAAGTTGCTTTATGCTTTATCACAAGCATCAAAGCCGGAGATGCAGCTTCCTGTGATAACTGAGTCTGGCATTTTCAAGGTCGTGCTGGCTCCAGAATCAGCCTCACTCCACACAGGTCCTTAGCTTACAAAATACTAAGACAGAGTGCTAAAAGGCATCTGTGTAGCAGGAAAGGTGATAAACAAACAGCATACAGACTGACAAAATGGAGGTAATGTCTGGAGACTGGCAGCTGTTACAAGCAGGCAAGAGGGCTATAGTTCAGCTGCCAGGATCACAAGCTACAGTGAGCATCATATCCTGGCAGGAGTTATGCCAGGATCTTTGATGGGAAATCAGTAGCAACCAGTCAAGAAACAATCACACCGAAATAGCACTTCATGCCAACTAATGCAAGATCTTTTGGAAAAAGACATAGATTGTATGCTGCTTTATAGACTTTGAGATTTACAATTGAACTGTTATAATACTGAGTAAAAAAGATTGAGTATTAAAGACATATTTTTAGAGCAATATCACCTTGCAATGCCTACAAGGGTGGAGTTCGTCCAGAGCAAACTTTCTTTCCAGTCCTTGAAAAGCAAAGAACTCTCACACTGCTAAGTAATGGATAGAATTCTGTGCTTTTTTTTTTTAAAGGATCTTGATAAACAAGGATTGCCATATGCTTTTTCACTTCTTCATTTTTGTCATATCCATATAATCTCTGTGCCCTTAGGATTTCATATTAATGATCATTTTTATGTTCCCTGTATTTTAGTTTCTTTTGTTCTGGGCTGCAAGTATTAAAAAATGTCAAATATAATGGATTGCCATAGAATTAGTAATGCTATATTTGCTTTATGCATGGGTTAGTGATAAATTACTATTCTGCATTATATGTAACAATTCCATTTAACTTGTCTTGAATTGTTCGCAAACATTATCCAAGACTAAAAATTACTTGTATGGTGCCATATGTTGTTGAGATTTATCTTTCCTATCAACAGATTTTAAACATTCATTGAAAAAAAATTGGGATGGATATAAAAAGTGGATGATAATACAACAACAAAACACCTAGCTGTGTTTTCTAAATCTAATATAAATTCAGGTACAATTTTGATCTAAAAGTATGTGTTATTTATGTAAATGACATTAGCTATCTATTCTATCATGAATATTGAGCTCATTGTTTCTGCCCATCTCTGGAAAGGTGGTTTTCACATTGTCATATTTGCATAACAGAAAACTAAGTTTTTAGCATTAAAATATTTAGTAGATTAGAATAATGAATGTGCAATGTAATCTGGCCTACTTTTTTAAAGTCAACTTTATTCAATGCAAAGAACAGATATAATACTAAATAACACAAAAGGAAAAATTGGGAGGTAAGGAGATCAAAAAGGGGAAAAAGTTAAAAAAATGATTTTTTTTAAAAAAATCTGTGTTTCTTCAATAGAGATACAAATATATAATAAATATTATAGCAAACTCCAAGTTAAATATATTTTTAAAAAAATCTGGCCTGCTGCTAATTATTGCCTAAAATTTCAGCTATAACTGTTTTCTGTGAATTTTATTAATATAATCTACTACTTCAGTGAACATATATGTTTTTAAGTGTTGAGATATTGTTAAGAATGGGTTTTTTAATGCCATGTCCTGAGGTCATTTTACTTTTTTATGTTTTTCAATTTTTTCATCAAAGCACACCGTCCCTGCTATCCTGGATGTGAAAAGCATATCAGAAAGTATAGAGTGGCTTTTCAGCTCTTCAAGGAGGCCAGACTAGAAACCAAAGTCATGCAGGCTAACACTACTTGTAACAATATAGTAACAAAATCCCCCTCTTTTTACATTCATGAGAACTAATAATAATAATAATAATAATAATAATAGTAAAGTTGGAAGGGACCTTGGAGGTCATCTAGTCCAACCCCCTGCTCGGGCAGGAAACCCTACACCATTTCGGACAAATGGCTGTCCAGTCTCTTCTTAAAAACTTCCAGTGTTGGAGCATTTACTGCTTCTGGAGGCAAGCTGTTCCACTGATTAATTGTTCTCACTGTCAGGAAGTTTCTCCTTAGTTCTAGGTTGCTTCTCTCCTTGATTAGTTTCCACCCGTTGCTTCTTGTCCTGCCTTCAGGTGCTTTGGAAAATAGCTTAATTCCCTCTTCTTTATGGCAGCCCCTGAGATATTGGAATACTGCTATCATGTCCCCCCTTGTCCTTCTCTTCGTTAAACTAGACATACCCAATTCTCGCAACCGTTCCTTATATGTTTTAGCCTCCAGTCCCCTAATCATCTTTGTTGCTCTTCTCTGTACTCTTTCTAGAGTCTCAACATCTTTTTTACATCGTGGTGACCAAAACTGGATGCAGTATTCCAAGTGTGGCCTTACCAAGTTTTTTTTTTTTTTTTTTTTTACGGGTTCTGCACTTTATTTGACGTAGGTAAATGGACATAGAAATCTGTTAAGCCAAAGCACCTGGAAGAACAGTCGATCCGGCTTGCTTTGGGGTTCACCTTACAGCCATACCCTGTGTTTGCTTTCTTACAACTCGTCGGCAAAAATGTCCAAGACATTTTCTCAAGTTACAGTTTCTACGATGGATCTTCAAAATACCAATAGGATGGGGGCTGTTTGAAACTCATTCCAGAGGGCAGAACTGCTACAAAGAAGGGCCACTTCTAAGATCTTAATTAGAGGGAATTAGTGAATGAAACCCAGAGTAAGCCTGCTAGTTTGGGTACTACAGGAGGCAGGTGATCCCTCAAGTAGTCATGCCCTAAGCCATGTAGGGATTTTATAGGTAGTTACCAGCACCTTGAATCACACTCAGAAGCAAACTGGTAACCAGTGCAGCTTGCAAGGCAGAGGTATCACATGGGCCTACTAAGGCATGCTGGTCTCTTTTTTTAAAAAAGAATGCTACTTCTTTAAAGGGGATGCAAAGGGGATGCTGGTGCCTGTTTTGAAAGAAAGATGGTTTACCCTTTCCTTAGAAAGCCTTTGCTGGACAATTTTCATATGGTTTCCAACCATCCCCTTGATTACATTTGTGAGGATCTCTGGTAGAGATGGGATGGGTAATCTGGCCCTCCTGATTCTCTCTGAATGATGCTCAGTACCTTTGATCATGGTATCCTTCTGGATTGATGTAGGGAATTGGAGAGTATTGCTTTGGTTTTCCTTCCTCCAATACTGGTTCTAGTTGGGGAGAAAATTTAGCAGATTCCTGAACTTTGGGGTGTCACCAGGTTTGATTCTCCCCCCACTCCTATTTAACATTTACACAAAGCCATTCATCGATAGAGGGTTAAACACATTGGTATGATCATAACATTTTTTTTCCAGTTTCAAGTGATTCACCAACCATAATCATGACCATATCAGGGAAGGGAATTTTTTTTACAGAGCCTCCTCTCCCAAAATCTTTTCAGAAACAGCATTGTCCTCAATCTACTTAAGTTCTCCCAGAGGACAATTTCTCAGTTTGCCAAAAAGGTTTTTAAAACTGTCATCGCTGTTCATCTTGACCTCCTTCTCAGCAAATTATATATTGCCATTTTCAGCAGTGTGGTGTTAAGACAAGGGCTGCTATGATTTCTTACATTTTTGCAGTTCCTAAAGCAACAGCCACACACACTCATCACGCTATTTAAAAGTTGCCATGTATTGCAGTTTTTCCTCTGCTGACATCATTCCAATTGTCTCTTTTTTGGAGCTTAGATTTATTTGAAGTCCTTGGCTTCAAAAAGCTATCCTTTATATGTGTATTAGATAAAAGTTAAAGTGGTGTTTTCTCTTCCACCAGTGTGACAAACCTAATAATGATCACTTACAAGTGCAACAGATTATTTAAAGAACAACCTCTCTGATAAAGCAAAGCAAGGTGGAAGATTGCTAAGTAAGGAGTTGTTTCATGTTTTTTAATGGAAAACATAAAATGGTCCAAAATGATCCACAAAATGTAATGCATTTAACACATGCTTTTTGAAAAGTAGGTCAGTTCTTTAAATGCATCTTTAATTATTTATACCCACTCCATGATTTGCAAATCATGACAAAATTCATGTCATTTCTCTGATATCTTTTCTTTTTAAAATTGTCTGAAAGTGCATTATCAAAACAGTGCAGTGTTATATACACTATCCAAATGTACTGTCCTTGGCTCCATTTAATAATATTTCACATATCAACATGAATTGAAAAAATTAGTTCCTTTCAAGGAGTTAAAGAAATTTACACTCTAAAATCAAGCATGTAGGTTTGGCCATTTAAAATGTTTCAACCTAAGATTTAGGAGCCATGATGATGCAGTGCTTATAATGCAGTATTGCAGGCTAACTCTGTCCACAGTCAGGAATTTGATCCTGACAGGCTCAAGGTTGACTCATCCTTCCATACTTCCAAGATCAGCAGAATGAGGACCCAAATTATTGGGAGCACTCAGAGAGTGCTATAAAGCAGTATGGAGTGGCATATAAGTCTAAGTGCTATTGCTATTTTAAACTATGTTAAGCACTAGTTATTATGATTTCTCTTTTTAAAAAATACTTTGGATGATATAATAAAACAGGTTTACAGTCATGATTTTCACTTTCTTAGCAAATTAAATCCAGAATGTATCCCAGCTAAAGGCCAGATATAATTGAAGAAACAGAGCAAGGTGTTTGTTACCTTGAGCCTCACAGACAATAGCTGGGCAATGATCCAGCATTTTCATTGTTCTAAAGGGAGAGATGGCATTGCACATTCCAAGTGATAAGCCTCTCTTTAAAGCAGTGCTTTTAAAACTTGGCAGTTTTAAGATGCGTGGACTTCAACTCCCAGAATTCTCCAGCCAGCAATTGAAGTCTTAAAAGTTGCCAAATTTTAAAAACACTGCTTTAAACTATGTCATAAAACTTTAATTTAATCTGCTCTGTTGTTTCTACTTCTTTTAGTTTAAAAAGAAGTCTCAGCTCAAAAGCAAGAGTATGCAGTGGGTAGCACTTCAGAAATAGTGCTGCCAAGATTCTGCACATGATTTAATTAATTATTATGCATTAAATACCAAATTAAACAGAAATTGGCAACCTGGAAAGCAAAGCACCACCCTTTAAATATAATGTTTCTTTCCATAGCTGACTCAGAACCACAGGTACACATTAGGAATAACATAATTGCTTAGAGAAGAAGTAGAATGGCATAATAGGACATATCTCAGAGGACCGTAATGGAAGGTGGAGAGTCAGGTAATGGGCTTGCATCTAAAGAAAAATTAGATGAGACACAATCACTATAGCAATCATTTTGTGAATATGTAAGAATTATCTTTGACAAATATTTTGTAAGAATCTGCACATCAGCTACCAGTTGATATGACATTATTGGGAAGGCACTATTTAGAAAATAGTTGTCCATGGGAACCCTCAAATCTATAGTGCAAATCAGAGGAATTTTGTGATCCTTTGGGAAAATTATTAAATTAAACAAGTTATTTATTTTGTTATTTATTTGTAGCTAAAGATTCCTCCCTCTGAGCTTTCTAGTCTAGAACAGGGGTCCCCAATCTATGGTCCAGGCCCGGTACCAGGCCATGGCCTGTTGGCCACCAGGCCGCAGGAATAGCTGGCAAGCCCCCTCAACTCATGGTAGCGTCACCGCGTGGGTGTTAGCGGCCCCATTTGTGCATGCACGGGGGCGCTAGCCCTTCCACCAGCATCATGCAAGTGCTAGCGGCCTGTTTGTGCATACGTGCGGGTGCAGCAGCCCATTTGCACATGTGTAGGGGTACCATGCTCCTTCCTTTCCTTCCAGGCCGCCAAGCCGGAAAGGTTGGGGAGCTCTGGTCTAGAAAAATGTTTTGTCTGCTGTCTTGTTTCTTTGACACAGCATATATTTAACCACTGCCCAGTCTGTCTTTATTCTTATGTACTATCCTTATGGGATCTCACCATTGATTTATTTGATGAATTTCTCAGAAATCTTGTTTGCTATCCTCTTCTAATATTGACAGTTATTTAAATTACATTTCCATCGTCATTAACCCTCAACCCATGCTTCTCCAGTGAAGCAACATTCATCTAATCTCCAATTATGGTTAACTTCTTTTCTATATTGACAAACTCTCTTCTTTGAAAGACCAATCTCCTTTAATGAAGAGAGCAAAAAAGAATTATAAAGGCATTACAAGAATTTGTAGAGGGAGGGTGATGTAAAAGGATAGCAGTTAAGGTAGCTGAACAAAAAGGAAATAATTTATATTACATGAGCTTATGAGCCAGAACTACATATTCTTTATTTGATCTGAATATCTTATTACATAATAAACTATATATTTCTGGTTTGCTCACAGTCCATTGTCCAAGCGGGCTAATAATCTCTGTGTTCTGAACCTCAAAAATAAGTCTAGAATATTAAAAAAAAGTATTATGTAAAATTATGTGATGACAAATTCACTGAACAAACAAGGTGTAGCTCCATTTCTTAAAGTCATATCAGTATTTTGGTTCAAAATTGCCTCAATTTCTTGTGTTGTAGGTACAGTCAGGCTCAATTCAAAGTGAAATACGAACAAGAACTAAACAATACTCCATAAAGCCTTCATTTTAAGAGTAAATGATGAGAGTGAGTTATATTCTTGTTTTTTTTCCTACTTTTTAATGCTTGAATGCAACACATTAATTTATGACCATGTCAGCTGAGAAAATTAAATGAAAGCTTGAAGATTGATTAGAAGAGCCCTAATTAAAAACTTTAAGCATCATTACATTATTTGGTTGACATAGCCTAGTGAAGACTTCTGGAGAGCTTTCAGTTTCTAAAATCAGAATAAACAGATCCAAATGAGAAAAGGAGAACTTTTTTTCAAATTATGTATCGGCTAGCAGATATTATGAATAATATCCTATCCATAACAGCATGATCTAAATTCAAAAGGTAGAAAACATTTTCAGATAGTTTTCAAAAGAACTTTGAATTAATAAACTAGTGGTCTTTTTTCTCATTTCATTGTAAGTAAGAGAACTTACTTTTCTTTTGTCTCTTTGAGTCCTGGTGATTGCTTGGATTAGTACCTGCAATTTTAATGGCAAGGTTATTTGGAAGTAATGTTCCCTTGACTCCTTCGTTGGGCTGAGAACAGTGACCCAAGATCACCCTGCTGGCTTTATGAATGAGGCAGGACTAGAATAAACATCAGTTTCTGGGCTGATGTTTTAATCATTACATTTTTTCTGAAGCTAACTTCTGTCACCCTAAATTAGCCAGAATGGCCCTATTGACCATCTCAAGACCTAATGACTCAATGAGTGAACAAATCCCTTTCCAAGAGACCTTAGTACTGTAGTTGTAACAAAGTCACCATTAAACTTTGTTGTGGAAGAAATTGTCTAGTTGGAAGAGCAAATAAACTTATGGGCAAATTTTTAATTTTGGTGATGGGAACAGAGGGCTGAAAGCCACAAACCACAGTAGGAATGGCAGCAACATGATGTTATTGGTACCAAATGTATCCAAATTTTCAATATGAAATTAAAAGTAAGATTGTGAATGTGAGAGGCGGGCTCCTTTAAGATCGTTTCCAGTCTTGCCCCCTTCCCACGAACAAGACTATAGCAGCCCTCATGTCAGAGGCCATAGCTCACCTTTTACAGATACAAGCCATAGAGGGACCACAGGACCAGGAAAGACAAGGGTTCTACTCAAATCTTTTTGTCGTTCCCAAGTCTTCGGGGGGCTGGAGGGCAATCTTAGACTGATTTTTTTCCTCAACCAAGTGCATTCTCACTTGAATCGCTGGGCCTATTTCTACCCAGAACCAGGTGCCATGGTCGATGTCATTGCGTCCAATCTAGAGGGAGAAGCATCTGAATGGCTGAACAATCTATATAGTGAGCAAGCCCCTGAACTGGGAGATCCCCACCTTTTCCTCCTAGGACTGAGAGAACGATTTGAGGTATGGACAGATCACAAAAATCTAGAAGCACTGAAAACTCCCCACAAATTGTCCCCAAAGCAAGTACGGTGGGCACAGTACTTTAACTACTTCAACTTCACTCTAAAGTACAATGGAAGGGATACCCGTTATCTGAAGCCACCTGGGTGAAATCCAGTGAAGTGAAAGCTGACAGATTGGTCAAAAGGTTTCATGTGAAATATCCCAACAAACAGAAAAATAACCCTTAACATATGCTTTTGTTTACTTTACAGGATCTGTCCTTCTTGTAAGGGGGGCCGGATGTCAACGCTGCAAATACTGTATATTCTTGCTTTGACAACATGCAGAACTGTCTGGTATCTTTAGAGTTAATGCAGAGCAGAAGAGGGTGGGGGGAAAAGCCTGGGAAAAAGAGAGGAAGGAAACCTTTGACCTTCACACTGATTGGATAAGGTGATATATGACTGCTAATTTAGGAAGGGAACATGCTTATAATTTAATTGCTCGGGGGAGAAGAATTTAGATCTTGGCATACCTCCATTATGCCTGTGCTGACATTTTGTAACAATAAATGACTTTTAGGAAAATCAATGCCTGGAAGTTCTTTGAAGTGTTTCATTAGCCGGAACCATAACAGGACATTCCCATACTCTTCCATTCTGAATTCCAGTGCATTCAGATATGCTATTACTTTCTTGAACCTTGTGTGTTCCAGATATTTGGGATCACAATCACAAAACTAACCAGCATGCTATAGTAGCCAAATACCATAACTGAAATTTTGAGAACACCTGGTAGGACAAGGCTGATATAATTGTATAATATAAGAAGGCTTATTTTCATTTTTTTCATTAAAGATATGAAGATTAAGCTGTACTATAGTATTCAGAGAGGGAAAACATACACTTCACTGACAATTCATTTTCTCATCATAGTCTAGCTATCAAAGTTCTTCTACTGCTGTAACAAGGCAAGCTAAATGAATAATTACTGCTGTAAGAGCTGACTAAAGTATGAAGTGCAGTCGTCTGTGATAAGTTGAAAAGAACCATTCAATGTCTGTAATTTTAAGGAATGAAAAAAGTGTTTCCCTTTGTTATCAGATAAATCTTAGCTGCTTTGGTCTGATTTGGCATACTTCCATACAAGTTGTTTTTTTTTTTCACAGATCCTCTTCAAAAACAGTTTGAAGATCTGTGATTCTTTTCATTGCTACTGGCATCAAAACACTGAGTGGGAACATTATGTAATCATTATTTAAAGAAACAGAAAATGAATTGCTTGCCTTCTCTCCTTCCCCTTTCTTTATCTGTCTGGTAATATGCAAAATAAAAAGTTCTATTAGGAAAGGCTGCAAATATATTCAAGCTTTCTTAACTTTCAAAATCGTTACAAGTTCCAAAATCAGGCAGCAAAAAGAGATAAAATGAATACAACGGGGAAACACAGCATTTCAAAGAACAATTTGTTTTTCTCTGGTTTTAGCATGTCACTGAAGAAGAGTCCAAGCTAAATCAGCTCAGCTTTCAAACACAGATGATCACATGAGATTACTTAGTGCATAAAATGCAACTTTAGAAAAGGCTGCTTTCTGATCAAAGAATGTTGAGCAAGCTGTTCACAGTTAATACTGAAACATTATGAGCAAACTCACACAATACATGAAATGAATTAACTACCGTACATTTTGACTTCACACATTATATGAATCTAACCTATATTTTTAAAATGTCACATTTTATGTTTTCAAGGAGGCTTTTGTTATATAAAAATTTAACAAACTTTCTTACTATTCTAATATCTACATTATCACTTATTAATAAATCTATGCTATATTATATTATGCTTATACTAACATCTGTGTCTATATCCTATTCCTAAACCACAGTGGTTGGATTCAAATATGTGAACAACCGGTTCTCCGTGTGGATGCCACTTCCGGAAGTCCATTCTGGGCCTGGGCAACAAAAAATTAGCTACCGGTTCTGCCAAAGTGGTGCGAACTGGCTGAATCCCACCACTGCATCTATAATTGGTAACATCATCATCATATATAATAATAATAATAATAATAATAATAATAATAATAATAATAATAGGATACCCAAGTATTTGTAGTATTCTTCCTCATCCAGACTCTTAATGTTATTTTCGTGGGGCATCTTGATTCCTTCAGTTTTCACTATTTTTCCTTGTTTGATAGTAAGTGTGGCACATTTGTCCAAGCCAAACTCCATTACAATATCTTGGCTATATATACGGACAGTGTTGAGCAGCGATTCTATTTCAGATGATGTTTTTCCATACAGCTTCAGATCATCCATGTAAAGGAGGTGGGATAGTCTAGCAGATGTTTTTGATGTTTGATAACCATGTCCTGAGTTATTCAGTATTGTTGACAGAGGAAACAGTGCAATAACAAATAGTAATGGTGATAATGAATCTCCTTGAAATATTCCTCTCTTGATATTAACCTCTCCCAGCTAGCACACTGAAGTCAAGAAAAAGATTAGAGGTGAATACATCAAGAGAGTGAAGAAGATCTTAAAATCCAAACTCAATGGAGGAAATACCATAAAGGCAATCAACACCTGGGCAATCCCAGTCATTAGGTACACAGCTGGAATAGTGGACTGGACTCAAGCAGAACTAAAAGCAATGGATAGGCAGACCAGAAAAATAATGACAATGAATCACGCCCTTCATCCACGCAGTGACATTGATAGACTTTATCTACCAAGGCAAATAGGTGGGCGTGGAATGCTACAAGTACATCAGATGGTTGAAGAATAAAAAATGGCTTTGGAAGAATATCTGAAGAACAATGATGAAGATGCACTGAAATTAGTATATCAGGAAGGCTTACTACTACTGGAGAGACCAAACTGGCCTACAAGAAAGACCAAATGAAGAACAGAATAGAGGCATGGGAAGACAAAGCACTACATGGCCAATACATTAAAAAAATAGCTGGGAAAGCAGATAATAATAAAACCTGGCAATGGCTAAGAGCAGGAAAATTGAAGAAAGAGACCGAGGGACTAATTCTGGCTGCACAAGACCAAGCCTTAAGGACAAATGCATACAAAGTCAAAATTGAGAAGACAGCAACAGACAGTAAGTGCCGCCTATGCAAAGAAGCTGAAGAAACAGTGGACCACCTGGTAAGCTGTTGCAAGAAGATTGCACAGACTGACTACAAGCAGCGGCATGACAAAGTAGCAACAATGGTGCATTGGAAGATCTGCAAAAAATATCATTTGCCTGTAAGCAAAAACTGGTGGGATCATAAAATAGAGAAAGTCATAGAAAATGATAAAATTAAACTGCTCTGGGACTTCAGAATTCAAACAGACAAGCACCTGCAACATAACACCCCAGACTTAACAATTGTCGATAAGAAAGACAAAAAAGTCTGGATAGTGGACGTGGCAGTGCCTGGAGACAGCAGAATAGAAGAGAAAGAACTGGAGAAGATAACAAAATACAAAGACCTACAAATAGAAATAGAAAGACTGTGGCAAAAGCAAGCAAGGGTAGTACCAATAGTCATAGGCTCCTTGGGCGCAATCCCAAAACAACTGGAGCACCACTTGAACACCATTGGCATTGACAAATTTGCTATTAGTCAAAAGGCGGCCTTATTAGGAACTGCTTCCATCCTGCGACGATACCTGTAATACCATCAAACATCTACTTCTGCCTATCCCAGGTCCTGGGTAAGGACTCGATAGGTAGACAAAATGCCAAATCCAGTCAGAACATCTGGCTGACTGTGCGATGATTGATAATAATAATAAAGTTGGAAGGGACCTTGGAGGCTATCTAGTCCAACCCCCTGCTCAGGCAGGAAACCCTATACCATTTTGAACAAATGGCTGTCCAGTTTCTTCTTAAAAACTTCCAGTGTTGGAGCATTCACTGCTTCTGGAGGCAGGTTGTTCCACTGGTTAATTGTTCTAACTGTCAGAAAGTTTTTCCTTAGTTCTAGGTTGCTTTTCTCTTTGGTTAGATTCCACCCACTGCTTCTTGTCCTGCCTTCAGGTGCTTTGGAAAATAGCTTGACTCCCTCTTCTTTGTGGCAGCCCCTGAGATATTGGAACACTGCTATCATGTCCCCCCTCGTCCTTCTCTTCGTTAAACTAAACATACCCAATTTCAGCAACTGTCCTTTATTTGTTTTAGCCTCCAGTCCCTTAATCATCTTTATTGCTTTTCTCTGTACTCTTTCTAGAGTCTCAATATCTTTTTTACATCGTGGTGACCAAAACTGGATATAGATACATGGTATCCATTCTGTCGTGTCTGACTATTGGCAGGTCAGATCTCTCCACTACTTCTGATCTTGCACTACCTCTTTCTGTTGTTCTATGCCCTGGCTGGTATCAGCTTTGATGGTGTTCACCATTGTGGCCTGGTTTCCTTTTATTGCTAACACTTCCAGCATAATTGCTTTTCCCAGTGAATTCCCCCACATGACATGGTCAGAATAAGAGAAAAGGCAATTTTGTAATTTTTTTTCTTCCAGTAACATGTCTAGTGTCTATCTATATATAGCTTATATCAAAATCTCTAGTCATCATTTAGCCATCAGCATGTTGGCTTGTTGCTGTTAGTCACTGTACTAAACTGCTGCTGATGCATTGGCTTGGGAGTTTCTCAGCCTGTTCTGGTTTTACCAGCTGCTGGTTAGCTGTAGCCTCTCAAGTGTTGCTGCTAGACTGGTGAAGCTATTGAGCAACACTTCTTTGAGCTTCTTTGCTATTGGAGTGGTGAAGTCCACAGGTGCTCCTCTTGATAGTTGTTTCATTCCCTCAGTTGTAAATTCCTCCTTTCTTCTCTCCCACATTCTTGGACTCGGCATTTTCCTTTGACTTTAAAAACAAATGTGATGCAATGCTCTTCAGATTACCTCAAAGGGGAGAAAACAAATAGGAGGAAAAGTTCATGCTGGCCATTGCAAAGCTTTCTTCCACATCCTTAATCTAAAAGTGCATTGTGTAAATGTTGCCCAGAAAACTTCATGGATATATGCCTCAGGTATCCAGAATTCACACCCAAAATTTTTTGTTTGGTACCCTTACATGAGATAAAATAAAACATTATAAATCTGTAGATTTTTTTTAAAAAAATAGCAAAATGGGCTTGAGTGAACTGAAGCTTCATCATTTATTAAATCAGGGCAATTATTCCATATCAAATTTTATTTTGTTCACAAAAGAACTGATTGGAAAAAATATAGTGATTAAACAGGAACAGTAAAAGTTTGTTCTTATTTTTGTGATTGAGCAGAATTCATCTGTCATCTATATTGTAAGACACAAAGAACCTACATAGATTTTGTCATACAGAGGACATTATCTTTCTTTAAAGATTTAACTAGGAAGGATAAAAAAAATCTGATCTTTAAAAAAAAACGTTCACTATTTCAACTTCTGGGTAATGACTGAAACTTCCTTTAATTATGCGTTGATTCATCGCAAATGAGACTTGAAACACACGCATACATAATTAACTTTCTTATTTGAAGAAACGCTGGATATATTTTAGTAGTGTCTATTGTTGTTCCACTCTTTATAGCATAAAAATGGAGTTTCTCATAAATGTACTTAATGTAATGTGCTTAAGCATACTTGTGATGAGCCTTCTCTAAGTCATAGCTTCTCACTTGGTTCTTCCTATCTTCCTGTCTCCAGGCACCTGTATAGATTACCAAAACAAAACAGTTTGTACTCACTTTGTGATTAAGAACCTTAGTAGATGTTAGTTTAGAATCTAATAAAAAACTAGTTCCCATAAAAGAAGGACGAATGGCCAATATAGAATAGCAAAGGGAGAAACCTTTAAAGACATGGAGCAGTAGTATGGAATGAAGAAACTAGGAAACAGATGTGATGACCCGCATATAAGATGGTTAATTTGGACTTAGATTTTGAATCTACAGAAAGATAGTGAGAACAAGATCGATCCACCAAGTATGTAGTATGGCTAGAAAGCAGCAAACTGTACTTGCAAAACTCCTGACTAGGAATGCACCTGGTTTTGGTATGTATTTAAAAGCAGTTTAAATACATACCATTAAATTAAAAGGTAGAATGCTGTTTGGCACTACCTTTTTCTATCAAATCCTCTGAAATATTAGATGATGCCTGAGAGAGTACTCCTCTCTTGATTGCGTGGATGCTTTTCCATTTCTCTCTTTTGTAAACAGTAAAGGGCAGACAAGGACTAAGTGAACCTTAGCAGCTAGTGTACTTCTGGCATCAGCTACTTAATGGATTACTTTCCCTATGTCTTTTCCAAACTGCAGTTTGCCAGATGACTAAAGAAACTGTTCCACACCACGTTAAAATTTATGTTTAAGAACTGGCATTGTGGGATATTTATTTGTAATAAAATGACAGTCAAGGAAATGTACAATTTATTGTTCTTAAAAACTACACATATTTATCTGGCAAAGTAATACGCAAAGGTATGAATTAGACTATGAATTAGATTCACAGGAAGAGCTAGAAATTAGAGTAATTGCTATTTTTTAATGAAATATAACGTGTTTAAATGATTTCAAATCCTAAAATGAATCATACAGAATGAAAGAATTCTACAATACTTTTCAGTGTTAGTGAAGAATCTACAAGTTGAACAGTTTGAGATGTTTACAGCCCCATTCATTGAGGGTGTATATTTTTATACATTATAATAGTTATCTAGGAAATCATAAAGAGTTCTAAGAAGACCTAACAGACAGAAAGTTCTCTTTGAAATATAATTGTATATATTAGTTATATCAATTATATATTTTGATAAAAATAATTGAAATATGGATATATTTGCAAAATTATAAATACTGTAGTTCGGAAACTGCCTAAAGTAGAAACACATTAGGTAAACAGAGTAAAAGAAAATGTATCCAGTGTCCAACTAGGTACTTAAAGTAATTCATTCCTTCTTGCCTAGTTGCCTCAGATAAGTAATCTATTTTTCAAGGCTTGACATATTGGTAGTTTGATATATTTTCACACTAGTATGCATTATCATCCTATTGATAAAAGAATTGTTAGGGATTTGATTATATATTTTATTTGTCAAATTCCAAGCTGTGATAAACCAATGCTGACTCTGATTGTGAAATACATTTGAATTTTTGTAAAGAGAAACAAAACTTTATTTGCCTCAGAGAATAATCCTAGAGTATTATTATTTGTGTAACACCCCGTGAAAGTTTGCAAAAGGCCTTCACAACTCTTAAGTGCGTACAAAATTGGGTAAAGTCTTAATTAAGATAGATTCCCATTAATTTTTTAAGAGCAAGTGTAGGAATAGCTTGTAATATTCCAGGAATATTTAGCAGAAATTCCTGCTAAAAAGGAATTTCTACTATGTACACATATTCTTTCCTATGATCTAAAATTTCACTTAATATGGAAAACTCTGTTTATTTGGGTTTATAATCCCTGTCTTTCATGGTGTTAAAGTAGAATAAACTGTAACCTTTTCTTGGATAACTAGAAGCTATACAGCCAAAATATATCTTTTCCTTTTGAATGATGTTGCTGTCCTATAGCAAGACAAGGCTGCCAGCTTTTAAATTATGTTTGGAGGTGCTGAAGCAATTGTTGACATGGTTTATAATGGGCCATCTTCTTTGCACCTGTGACAAGTAGACACTGATTATATCACCAATAAGACATGAAGTATATCACAATGAAAGACTGCTTTGCAGCTCTCATGCTTGAGACAGGATTAAGAAAAACCAAAATGTTGGGAGACATGGGAACATCCTTTATTAAAACAATTTAATTTTGAAACCACAAAAAGCAGGAAATCGATAAAGCAATAAGAAAGCAGACTACTTGGCAATTACTTAATATAATGTACAACTTAATGCAATGTAGTACTATACAATACACTTACAAGGAATGGCATTTATGATATCAGTAGTTATTAGCATCATAATCATTGGTGATAAATGCTTTCAAACAGGGTGTAGAACAAACACTTAATGTAATACTTTTAGAAGGTTTTCAAAACCCTCTTCTGTTAAATGATGTACCAAACTCCACATCCATAGAGAAAACTATAGAGCTTTCAGGTTGCATTACAGAATTTCCTCGGGCAATTTGGCATGATCTCCTAACCAGGGAAAACAGTTCTGAAAGTTTACAAAAAAATTTGTACTGGCAAAAGATCAAAGGTTGTCAAAGATCACTGATTGCAGTCCATTCATCCATGCTAGTTTGAATCCCCAGAAGGCCAGATGATTTCTTTTACAAGGAGTAGCAAGAATGTTTCTGTGAGGGTAATATGTAGAAATCAAAAGTATTTGCTTAATTATTCTAGCCTTGATATAAACAAGTATAGAACACAATCTTGAGTACTGATGAGTATTCTGTCTCTTGTATATGTCACTCTATGACAGTGATGAGATGGTCATCAACAAGTACACCACAACAGTGTGAAGCAAAGAAGCCTTCATGTGTAGATGTAAAGGCTTCCACATTACATCCCAGAGTCTCCATTATCAGATTTCAAGATCATTAGAGCTGCATGTTGAACTCTACACATGATGACTTCTCCATTTGGGATGGCACTGAGTCTTTTTGGAACAACCAGCTCTTCTGTAACAGATAGAAGAGTCCATTCTCTGAACAGAAAAGAAAAAAAAAACAATTCAGAAGATACAGAAAAGTTTAAAAATGAAATCATTAAGCTCCAAACACAACTGATACCAAAGAGGAAATAAAACATGGAGACACCTGATGAAACTTTGCATAAAGATATTTTCTGAGGCACAAAAAAAGACAAGTTTAAAAACGGAAAGAGGAACATGTAATCAAAGCAGAATACCAATAGGCTGAATATATAAAAATAAGATCAGGGAGGCTAAGATTAATGATCTGAAGTTTCCAGTGAATGAACAAAATAACAAAAAGTGCACAACAGAGGAGAATCTAGGAAGCAATCTATCTGCTGGTTGTGGAAGATGGCATCGTCATGATAAAAACTGGCTGGGGACTGAATTGTTTTGTTTAATTCATGATTTTGTGTCTCTCTTTTCACAAAGGGAAGATATCAGAAGCCCCTATTGAAATGGCATACTGGGAGAAGAGAAATGTAGTTCAAAATAGGTAAGGAAATGGTGAGATAACTTTTTGCTTTTGAATAAGTAAAGTTATGGGAGTTATAAGTTTGGAGTTATTAAGACTGGGCAGCTATTTGTTTGGATGTGTGAGAATTCAAATCCTTGGCAAGGTCCTTTCCAATCCCATGATTCTGTAATTCCTGCTCATAATTCTAACAATATACTGTCCTAGTCAATTAGACTGTTCTCCTATTTGAAAAAAAAAAATACCTAGTACCTTAAGCTTCAGAGAAACTATCATTTTGCCCAGCTATCTTCATGTATTCTAGTTATTTCTTTATAGTCAATTAACTGCCCTCAGGAGTCCAAGTACTATCAATTGAAGAGGAAGACTTAGGAAAACAGAACTAAGAAATATTGTAGAATCAGTTGCATAATCCATAGCTGTAAAAAGCCTTCTGCTTATTATGCATTACTATTACTATTTCCAGAATTTTTTATTTTAAAAAGGTGGAGATTAACTTAACTATTACTTCTTTTAAAATTCAGCTGTTATTTTCCCTGTCTTTATCAATGTTCTTGTGTGAATTTTATTACATTGAATTTTCAGATATAGCAGGAATCAGTAGAGTCTTTACTTGAAAACAAACCTGACTGCTGATGGTATAAATTTATCTGCACTAGTTTATCTGTTGCTCTTCACAACCCTATGACATTCCTGGGTAAATAACATTCTTGGGCACCAGCCACATTGAGTTCAGAATTTCATTAATTCAGCCCACTTTGGAGATATTAATTCCATACATAATTAGAATTACATGAGAAAAAGCAGCATTAAGCATATTAAATCTTTCCCTTCCATTTCTAGAAATACATGATTTTTGCTGGGAAGTAACAAAGTTGAACGTGCTAGTCATTTTATTTCTAGCATAAACTTATTTGTATTTTGTATAATGAATGTTGTATGGAGATTCTCTGTTATTAATTATTATTGCTGAAAACACCCTGCAGCTAGCAAAACATCTGGCTAGTTTTAAGGAAGCACGTCTGATTGCAATGGTTTCCTGCAAGCTGACAATGTCAGAGTTGAATAACCTTCCTCTTGTTAAGACAACATGTATTTTTTATAACAAGTAATGAGAATATAACATTGTTTATTTGCAGATAAATGGTGAAATAATTATTGCTCTCAGATATTAATGTTCTACTATAGTATATGAAAATAAGATTAGAAACACTTACCTTGATGTAGCACAGTATTGAAAATACACATTTAAAAAACAAATGATCGTTAAATCGAGGTGAATGTAGAATCTAAAATACTACACAGTGACCATACAAACAATTAAAAGCTAGCATATAAAAGAACACACGATATTAATTTTGATATAAAGATTATGAGTTTTACATAATATATAAAGGTAAAGGATTTCCCTGTCAGTCATGCCCAATTCTAGGGCACTGTGCTCATCTCCTTTTCTTCGCTGAAGAAGCCAGCATTGTCCAAAGACTATTTCTGTGGCCCTGTGGTTTTAATATTATAAAAATTTGTTAAAGGAACCTAACAATAAAGACAGAGCTAATTGTTGCGTCCTTCGCGAAATGGCAAGACACGAGAAGCAGTTGTAGTTCTCAAGACTTCTTTATTCTTAGTTCAGCTTACAGTTAGAAGACACCGGCAACGCCCAAAACTCCTGGCCTCTTATATAGGCCATTCCCGGGTCAATCTGCAACTTTTGGCGCGCCAGCACTTGCGCATGCGCACAAGTACTGGTGACAGCCTGTCTGGTCCCGGGCAACTTGCACCTGCCTGGGACCATTTGCAATGCCCCGAGCCTGCTTGCACAGGCTCAGGACATAACACCCCTTCCCCCCCGGGTTTAAACTATTAACCATGCCATAGTAACACATAACCCATTGCGAGTGTAGTGCCATACTACCCAATGCCAGGTATTACTTTTGCTTCCATTAATCTAAGTGTTCTGTTCCCTCTGTTAACTCTGTTTTGCCAATAGAGTTACAAAATCTTCTAAATACTTAGGAGATTTCCTGGCTCTCTGTGACCTCCTAACTTCTGGGTACCTGCCAAGTAACCCTTGACTGAGGGGTGATGCGTGCCTGTCCCCCTTGTTTTGCCTCGGTGGTTCCCAAGGACTGTGCTCCAATGCCTGGCCTGCTTGCTTGCCCACTGGGCTCGTCAGGCCAGGGCTTCTTCCTTTGTTTAACCTGGTTGTCCTGCCTTGCTGCAGGCTCTCTGGCCCCTCTAAGTGACTGTCACTGTTGGGCGATTCTGAGAACCTCCAAGGTCCGTCCAAGACCTGCCAGGAGGTTGTCTGTCCTCTGGTTCCCATTCTGTCCCCAGGCTTGTGGGGTTTTCAGTACTGTCCCAAAACTCAGTTGTCCCCTGAGTGAAGTCAGAGGTGTTGTAGTCGGGATTTGGTTCCTCGACCACCTCCCTGTATGTTTGCCCCCTTCTAGGGACAGGGGTAGTGTCGGGCCAACTAGAAGGAGTGTGTGCCAGCTCTCTTGTGGGAAATGGTTTATTGGGATGCTCCTGGGTATCCTCCCTGACTGGAGTACTGTGTGATGCGGGTGAGTAGTGATTATGCCCCCGGGGTAACTCCCTGGCTGGAGTAGGCGTTGATGCCTGGTATCTAGTTGGGCTCCTTGAATTCCTGTTTGGAGCACTCACGGAATCTTGAGATGAGCCATTTGTGGCTTCCTCATTGATAATGGGCAGCAGCCCATGCCCTTCCCCTTGCCCAAAGGGGTCCCCCTCCCCCCTGGAAAAGACCCAGGAGTCTGAGCAGGAAGGTCCCGTCTAGGGCGAAGTTGGTCGATGTGTCGACGCAGGACACGACCGTTGTCCAGGGACACCTCGTAAGACAGAGGACCTGTGACCCTGGATATAGAAGTGGGGACCCATGAATGACCAGGTCTGTAATTGCGAGTCCAAATCGGGGCACCCACAAGGAGTTGTCTCGGTGCCCTGGGGCGTGAGTAAGAAGAAGGCAGTCTATCCAGATGCAACCAGTCAAGCTTGGTAATCAGTTTGCGCCCCCAACGAAGTTCAGCTGGGCTCCTCCCCGTAGAAGTGGACGGTGTAGTGCGATAAGAAAGGAGGAAGTCAGCCAACCTGTGATGCCAGTCTCCGTAGGTAATTTTCTTCAAGGCGTCCTTGGTGATGCGAACCATGCGTTCAGCCATACCGTTGGTGGACGGGTGGAAAGGTGCAGAGGTGGCATGACGAATTATGTTAGCCTGTAAGAAAGCTTGGAATTCGGAAGAAGGGAATTGAGGGCCGTTGTCAGACACGAGGACATCTGGAAGCCCGTGTGCAGCAAAAATCCCCCTCAGTACTTGAATAGTCTTTGCAGTGGTGGTGGAAGATACAGGTACAACCTCAAGCCATTTTGAATGGCTGTCAACTAGGACCAAGAAGAATTGACCCTGAAAGGGCCCAGCGTAGTCAATGTGCACCCTCGACCATGGAGACTGTGTTTCCTCCCATCTATGTACAGGGGCTTGTGGCATTTCGGGGCGCGAGCGTTGGCAAAGGTGGCATGCGTGCACCTTAGCTTCAATGTCACTATCTAACCCAGGCCACCACAAATGGCTGCGCGCGAGCGCCTTCATGCGTACAATGCCAGGATGACCCTCGTGGAGGGAACCTAAGACCCTAGTCCTCATTGAGGTAGGAATGACAACTCTGCTTCCCCAAAGCAGACAACCCTGGAAGGTGGACAACTCGTTCCTTTTAGACCAGAAACTCTGAAACTCAGTGCCAGGACAGCTCTCTGGCCATCCAGATAAAACCCAAGAAAGGACACGTGAAAGTGTGTGATCTGTGCCTGATTCATCGGCTACATCTCTGGCATTCAAAGGGGACTCGGGCAAGGCCTGAATGGAGAGAAGATTGATAGCTGGTGCAGGGTCAGCTTCTATTACCGGCAGGGGTAACCTACTGAGGCCATCAGCATGACCCATTTCCTTCCCAGGTTTATGAAGTAGGGAGAAATCATAGGCAGAAAGAAAGATAGACCATCTTAGCATTCTGGGGGAGATGATTTGGGGAGTTTGCTTACGTGTGGTAAACAGCCCCAACAAAGGCTTATGGTCAGTGAAGACCGTGAAATGCCTGCCATATAAAAAATCATGGAATTTTTAAATTCCAGCAACCACAGCTAAGGCCTCTCTGTCTATTTGAGCGTAATTACGCTCAGCAGAAGACAAGGTTCTGGAGTAGTATGCAACAGGAACCTGAGTTCCATCTGCCCTGAGGTGGCTTAGTACAGCTCCTACCCCCTAAGGAGAAGCATCACAAGCGATGCACACAGGAAGGGATTCATTGAAATGTGCGAGTACACTGTTAGAAGTGAGTAAGGCCTTGACCTCATTGAAACTTGCCTCATGTTTTTGTGACCACTGCCACACTGCCTGTTTGTCTAATAGCCTGTGAAGAGGCTCAGCTACACTAGCCTCATGTGGAAGAAAGGAATTGTAGAAATTCAGAAGGCCCAAGAAAGCCTGTAGTTCGGCCTTAGACTTTGGCCTGGGAGCATGCATAATAGCTTTCAGTTTGGATTCAGCGGGGTGAATCCCAGAAGCACCAATTTTGAATCCCAGAAAATCAGTAGAAGGCACCCCAATTTTACATTTGTCCTTTTTAAGCTTGAGGCCCGTTTTCCTGAACCTTAACAGGACAGCCCTTAATCTCTCAGCTAAACTGTGTGTAGAATCTCCTGCAATTAAGACATCATCAAAATAGGGACAAACCCCTGGTATACCCCGTAGTGTGTTTTCCATTACGCTTTGGAAAATTCCAGGAGCGACATTTACTCCAAATTGTAGCCTCTTCACCTTGAAAGCCCCTCTGTGGGTCACAATGGTCTGCGCTACAGCAGCATCATCATCAACAGGCAGCTGTTGATATGCCTGAGCTAGGTCAAGCTTTGCAAAAACGCGCCCCCCCCTTGAGGGAGGCCAGAATATGACTGACCACAGGAACAGGATAGGCATGTTGCTGCAATGCCTTATTCAGAGTGCATTTGTAATCAGCACAAATGCGAATGTCCCCATTTGCCTTGAGAGGCGTGACAATGGGGGTTTCCCAGGGACTGGAGTCAACAGGTTCTAGAACTCCTTGCTGAATCAGTTTGTCCAACTCAGTGTCAATTTTACTTTTGAAAGCAAAAGGGACCCTTCTTGCTTTAATTCTAATGGGAGTGACAGTGGGGTCTAGTTTTAATGACACAGGGTGTCCTTTGTATGTGCCCAGCTGGGGGCTGAAGACATCTGCAAATTCTTTGCAGACTTCTTGTAGGTCAAGTGTTTGCAGACTATTGAGCCCTGTGACGTGTATTCCCAAGGCCTCAAACCAATCGAGTCCTATGAGACTCATTCGTTCACCCCCTACTACTATTAGATCTAGTGGACCTTCAAAATCCTTATACTGTATGTTAAGGGTGGCCTCCCCCTTAACACACACTCTGGAGTTTTGAAAGTCTGTTAACACAATGTCAGAAGGCCTCAGCTTGGCCTGAGTTCCACTACCAGAACAAATCTTCCCAAACGTTTGCATGGAAATGATTGAAAGTGCAGACCCCGTATCCAGTTCCATAGCCAATGGAACCCCTTGTACCTTCACCTTAAGTGACAGCTTTTTCTTAATGGGGTTGTGTGTGCCTGTCCTATAGATGCTTCTTCGCGAAGCGCAAAACCCCACCCTGTTTTGGCTGGGAACCCTGGTACCTTTCAGGCGCAATTCTTCCTGAGGTTGTACCTTCTGACGGCCCAGGCACACAGCTGCAATGTGTCCTTGTTTTCCGCACGCCCTGCAGATAGCAGAGTGGAACTTGCAGTCGGTTCTCTTGTGGTGACCTCCACAACCGATGCACTTGGGGAGAGCTGAAGAGCTTCCTTTTTGTTTCCCTTCTTTTGTGGGGTGTAGACGGTCCACTTCCTCATCAGGATCCTCCTCAGAGTTCCTTTGGACTTCTTCCTGGTGCACGGATGCAGCATCTGGACTGTTTCTGATCGGCCGCATGTTCTTGATGGCGCCGCCCGCTGCTTCTTCTGCGGTGACCTCTCTCAAGGCATCTTGGAATGACAAGTCCTCCTTGGCAAAAAATCTCTGTTGTAACTCTCTATGCCTTGTTGTTGTTGTTACTTGCGAAGTCGTGTCCGACCCATCGCGACCCCATGGACAACGTTCCTCCAGGTCTTCCTGTCCTCTACCATCTTCTGGAGTCCATTCAAATTCACACCTACTGCTTCAGTGACTCCATCCAGCCACCTCATTCTCTGTCGTCCCCTTCTTCTATTGCCCTCAATCTTTCCCAGCATTAGGCCCTTCTCCAGTGAGTCCTTCCTTCTCATTACGTGGCCAAAGTATTTGAGTTTCAACTTCAGGATCTGCCTTCTAAAGAGCAGTCGGGGTTGATCTCTTCTAGGACTGACCGGTTTGAACGCCTTGCAGTCCAAGGGACTCGCAGGACTCTTCTCCAGCACCAGAGTTCAAAGGCCTCAATTCTTTTGCGCTCAGCCTTTCTTATGGTCCAGCTTTCACAGCCATACATTGCAACTGGGAAAACCATGGCCTGGACTATGCGCACTTTTGTTGGCAGGGTGATGTCCCTGCTTTTTAGAATGCTGTCTAGATTTGCCATAGCTTTCCTCCCCAGGAGCAAGCGTCTTTTAATTTCTTGGCTGCAGTCCCCATCTGAGGTGATCTTGGAGCCCAGAAAAATAAAATCTGTCACTACCTCCATTTCTTCCCCATCTATTTTCCAGGAATTGAGAGGGCCGGATGCCATGATTTTGGTTTTCTTAATGTTGAGTTTCAAGCCAACTTTTGCACTCTCTTTCTTCACCCGCATCAAGAGGCTCTTTAGTTCCTCTTCACTTTCTGCCATTAGAGTGGTATCATCTGCATATCTTAGGTTGTTGATATTTCTCCCAACTTTTGATTCATCTAGCCCTGCCTTTCTCATGATGTGCTCTGCATATAAGTTAAATAGGCAGGGTGACAGTATACAGCCTTGCCGTACTCCTTTTCCAATTTTGAACCAATCAGTGGTTCCGTGTTCGGTTCTCACTGTTGCTTCTTGACCCGCATATAGGTTTCTCAAGAGACAAATGAGATGGTCTGGTACTCCCATCTCTTTAAGAACTTGCCACAATTTGTTGTGAGCCACACAATCAAAGGCTTTAGCATAGTCAATGAAGCAGAAGTAGATGTTTTTCTGGAACTCCCTAGCTTTCTCCATGATCCAGCGTATGTTGGCAATTTGATCTCTAGTTCCTCTGCCTCTTCGAAATCCTGCCTGTACTTCTGGTAGTTCTCGATCCACATACTGCTGGAGTCTAGCTTGTAGGATTTTAAGCATAACTTTACTAGCATGTGAAATGAGTGCAATGGTGCGATAGTTTGAACGTTCTTTGGCATTGCCTTTCTTTGGAATTGGAATGTAAACTGACCTTTTCCAATCCTGTGGCCACTGTTGAGTTTTCCAAATTTGCTGGAAAATTGAGTGTAGCACTTTTACTGCATTGTCTTTTAAGATTTTGAATAGCTTAGCTGGAATACTGTCACCTCCACTAGCTTTGTTGTTGCTCAGATTTTCTAAGGCCCATTTCACTTCACATTCTAGGATGTCTGGTTCGAGGTCAATGACCATCTCATGGTGGTTATCTGGGATGTTAAGCTCATTCTTGTATAGTTCTTCTGTGTAGTTTTGCCATCTCTTCTTAATCTCTTCTGCCTCTGTTAGTTCTCTGCCATTTTGGTCCTTTATCATGCCCATCTTTGCATGAAACGTTCCCTTCATATCTCCAATTTTCTTGAAGAGATCTCTGGTCCTCCCTATTCTGTTGTTTTGTTCTATTTCTTTGCACTGTTCATTTAAGAAGGCATTCTTATCTCTTCTAGCTACTCTCTGGAATTCTGCATTCAATTGGGTATATCTTTCTCTTTCTCCTTTGCCTTTTGCTTCCCTTCTTTTCTCAGCTATTTGCAAAGCTTCCTCAGACAGCCATTTTGCTTTCTTGCATTTCTTTTTCTTTGGGATGGTTTTAGTTGCTACCTCTTGTACAATGTTGCGAACTTCCATCCATAGTTCTTCAGGCACTCTGTCTATCAGATCCATTTCCTTAAATCTATTTGTCACCTCTACTGTATATTCATCAGGAATATGATTTAGTTCATACCTGAGTGGCCTAGTGCTTTTCCCTACTTTTTTCAATTTAAGCCTAAATTTTGCAACGAGAAGCTCATGATCTGAGCCACAGTCAGCTCCTGGTCTTGTTTTTACTGACTGTATACAGCTTCTCCATCTTTGGCTGCAGAGCACATAGTCAATCTGATTTCTATATTGACCGTCTTGTGATGTCCATGTGTAGAGCCGTCTCTTGGGTTGTTGGAAAAGAGTGTTTGTTATGACCATCGTATTCTCTTGACAAAATTCTATTAGCCTGTGCCCTGCTTCATTTTGTACTCCAAGGCCAAACTTGCCTGTTATTCCGGTTATCTTTTGGCTTCCTACCTTAGCATTCCAATCCCCCATGATGATAAGGACATCATTTTTTGGTGTTAATTCTATAAGGTGCTGTATGGCTTCATAGAACCGGTCAATTTCATCCTCTTCAGCACCAGTGGTTGGGGCATAGATTTGGACTACTGTGATATTGAATGGTTTGCCTTGGATTCGAATTGAGATCATTCTGTCATTTTGGGGATTGTATCCCAGTATTGCTTTTCCTATTCTTTTATTGACTATCAAGGCTACTCCATTTCTTCTGAAGGATTCTTGCCCACAGTAGTATACCTGATGGTCATCTGAGTTAAATTCACCCATTCCTGTCCATTTTAGTTCGCTGATTCCTAAGATGTCGATGTTCAGTCTTGTCATCTCTTTTTTGACTACGTCTAGCTTGCCTTGATTCATGGATCTTACATTCCACTCTATGCCTTAGACCGCATACAAATCTGTCCCTCAGTCGTTCTTCGAGGTCTTTGAACTCGCAATGTTTGGCGGCTTTTCTCAATGCGGCGATGTACTCCTTGGCCGATTCTCCGGGTCGTTGATCCCTCTGCTCAAAGGTGTGGCGCCACGCAATGACGGACATCTTGGGCTGGAAGTGCTCCTTCAGTAGCTTTTTTAGATCTGTGTAGTTGACAGACTCTAGAGGGACAGGTGCTGCAAGGTTCTCAGCGATTTGGAATGCGTCTTGACCGCAAACGCACAGCAGGGTGGCAGCCTTTAAACTATCTTCCCGTACTTGATTTACCTTGAGGTAGTTTTCCACCCTGGCTACGTAGGACTCCCACCTCTCTGGATGTGAGACGTCGAATTCCGAAAGCCTTCCAATTTTTGCCATTTTGTAGAAGGAAGGGTCTATCTGCCAGCCTACCCCTGAATGCACGCTGGATTGGCGGGTAGCTGCCGAGTCAACGCCGTTCCTGCTGCTCAGGACTCGGGTAAGCTTACACCTTTTTGCTTGATGTAAGGCATCCCATCCTCGTCGCAGGTGTTGCGTCCTTCGCGAAATGGCAAGACACGAGAAGCAGTTGTAGTTCTCAAGACTTCTTTATTCTTAGTTCAGCTTACAGTTAGAAGACACCGGCAACGCCCAAAACTCCTGGCCTCTTATAAGGGCCATTCCCGGGTCAATCTGCAACTTTTGGCTCGCCAGCACTTGCGCATGCGCACAAGTACTGGTGACAGCCTGTCTGGTCCCGGGCAACTTGCACCTGCCCGGGACCATTTGCAATGCCCCGAGCCTGCTTGCACAGGCTCAGGACATAACACTAATACTCCTGGTTGTGCTTTTTTTCTGAATCACCTCACAGGACTAACACATTTGCTTACAGCCCTGTGTATATTCCTCCTAACTCTTTTCCCTATATTCTTTAGAAAGTAAGAGCCATTTGCTGTAAGATGTATATACACACACCCCTACAGATTTATTATAAAGCAAGATATTTTTAATTTTAATATTTTTTTCTTTAAAAAAACAGCCATTCAGAAAGCAGTCACTTTATACTGGTAACTGAGAATAATATTTCTTTGTAGATACTGATACTCTTTAGACCTTCACACACAGACCTAATAATACCATGTTGTATTATAAAAAATACGGTATAATTAAATTAATTAACCAAAACAAAACAGGCGTGATTTAGCAGTTTTCTAATTTTTGAGTTATCTGATATTTGGGGAGTCAAACCGCTTTTCTCTGTAAATTTTATGTCCTTTTTGAGGATGTAGTAAGCCCTGGACACTGCCCCTCCAGTAATGAATGAAGGTATTATGATAATGTCTAACATTGTTATTAAGATGCTATCTGTAACATAGGTATTGCTATGGCAAATACTACAGTTTCCCCATTTTTTCCCTACGCTTCACATTGGTCATAGTGCATTATCATTGCCTTTTGTCTGGAACATCATTTTTCTTCTCTCTGTCAGTGGTTGCTGTTATTTTCCTTCTTTAGATCAATATTTCTATATATATTAAGCTTCCCTTGACAGTAATATTATTACACCTTTATGTTATTCTAAACAAAAGATTGTGTATCAACACTGCTAATATAATAGCTATAATTGGCAACCTGTCTATGATCATAGACTCAATATTTCTCTTGATTCTTCTGATCTCTGATATATATATATGTAGGTCTTTGGTTGCTTGGGTTTTCTCCCACGTAAAATTGGAAGTGTCTTGGTGATGTTTCAACGAAGTCCCATTCGTCATCTTCAGGCTGGTGTTTTCAGCTTCGTGCTTCGAGGAGCAATGTGTGGTCTTAGCTGTTTCTTCCTTTTAACTGCCAGTGGGGGTATGAACTGATTGGGTGGGAGCTTGGCTGTGTTCTGATTGGGTGGAGGTGTGTTTTGATTGGTTAGGGGCTTGGCTGTGCTCTGATTGGCTGGGGAGTTGGCTGTGCTCTGATTGGCTGGGGGGTTGGCTGTGCTCTGATTGGCTGGGGGAGTGTTCTGTTTGGTTGTGCTCAGGTTAGTCTGAGTTGCAGGGGGATTTAAGATGGTGGGCTGCCTTGCTATTTTTTGGCTTCGCGTTCGTGGTCGTGCCTCATCTTCATGGAGGGTGTCAGTTTGCTTCATGTATGGATTGGAGGGTTTAAAGTGGCTAATGATGCAGCTGTGGTCTGGCTTCTGGTTTGTGGTCATGCCTCATCATCGGTGTGGCTTTGGGTTTGCTTGTTGCATGGATGTGTGGTGGTGACATCCTGTGTGGTTTTTGTGAGTGTGGGTCTGGTGTTATTTTTTTGTGTTAGGCAGTTGTTTGTCAATAAGGACGGGTTTCCAAATGGCTGGTAGGCGGGACGTATCATCTCGTTTGTTCATGCTGTGTGGGCGTTTTTCTATCTCGATGGCTTCTCTGATTATTCTGTTATTAAAATGTTCAGTTTTGGCTGAATATTTTAATAACAGATATATGTGTGGTCTTAGCTCCTCGAAGCACGAAGCTGAAAACACCAGCCTGAAGATGACGAATGGGACTTCGTCGAAACGTCGCAAGACACTTCCAATTTTACGCGGGAGAAAACCCGAATAACCAAAGACCTACATACAAACACCCGCGAAAACCTCAGACAACAAATATATATATATCAGATATAATGGACTGACTAGAACTAAAGCACTTCCGTTAAACAAGCATGTAAAGACATGTAGGTTTCTGCAGTGTTTTCTGTTTATGACAACAGAATGCCAATAAACAGTTTTGTCATGATTAGACTGCAGGAATACAGTTTATTTGGGGCTAGCCTTGAAAAACTAAGTTGGGGAAGCAATAATGATTATTTGGTCTGCATTTAATATACACTAGATTCCAATTTAGGCTTCTGGTTCTTTCAATAGTTTGAAAGGTTTTTCCATTTATATGGATTCTATATGGATTTGCATCATAATTGTCTTCATTAGCTAACTTTCTGTTATCTGCTCCATCTGCTAAAGAAATGAGGTTGTTGATTCTTGAGACAATATTAGAAATCAGGAGCCAGGATAGAGTTCAAAAGCACTATGAGTTTATTCCATGCAATTTATACACAAGAATCTGATCTACTAACTGCTAAGGCAAGTTGATGCCAGATAAAAGTCAACAGATTTCAAGGGGAGCTTGAGTTACATCTCTTACAGGGGCATAGTAACTTCAAACTGATAATGCATTTGACCCTTCCCTTGGGTTCAGCCAGATTGTCTCTTACACACAGGACCTTTTGTTTAGCAACACTATAGTTGTTGCACTTCTTCTTATGGAAGTGAGCTTATTTTGCTATACTGTATGGTACTCTCTTTCTCATGGCTGTTTGAAATAACGTCCTGTAACCAGCTTTTTAAGTTTCATGTTTGCTCTTTCAGTTTTACTAGTGTCTTCTATCATGTATAATGTCTTGTTTCTTGTGTTTAATGTCTATATTTTGGTCAATTTATTTTTATACTGGTTTTACCCAATAAATTATTTCAATTATTTACTAAGAAGAAGGCCTATTTCAATATATTTCTCCCTCTGCTCCCACCTTCTCTATCCTGCTTAGTTTTATTTTAATTGAATTTTTAAATTTAAGATTCTTTTTTATCATTTTCATGTTTTATAGTGCATTTTAATTGAATGTGTGTACGCCTCCTAGAATCACCTCTGGTGAAGGGACATTATACAAGTTTAATGGATAGGAGGGAGGGAGGGAGGGAGGGAAAGAGAGAGGGGGAGGGAGGGAGGGAAAGAGGGAGGGAGGGAAAGAGGGAATGATGGATGGAGGGAGGGAGGGAGGGAGGGAGGGAGGGAGGGAGAGAGAGAGAGAGAGAGAGAGAGAGAGAGAGAGAGAGAGAGAGAGAGAGAGAGAGAGAGATTAAAATAACCAGATACCTCTGTGATATTTTTGGTATAGAGAGCAATTGAAAACATACATTTTTCTGGGGTTTCAAAATTTGCAGGATGAAGGGAAAACATGTGTCTTCTCCTTGATACAAATCAATCTCTCCAACATAGGCCATCAAATTTATAGACACTGCATGTAATATAAAATCAGCCTATGTGACAACATTTTGATTGATTTCATATCAACAGATCCTTACCTGATGTCTGAGTTCATGCTTTAATATCACCTGATTTTCTTTGAAGGAAAGAAACCCAAAATATTAAATAAAGTTTTAGTAATGCTTTTTATACCAAATTTTCTAATTAATTTGTTGAATGAAAAAATTAGAAATTCATTGAATTTAATTCAGTTCTAGTATTCTTGCACCATTTCAAATCTTCAAGCATTACATGAAGTTGTGTTAAGCATCAGTAAGTCTGATCATTTCCCCAACCTGGTGCCCCTAAGATATGTCAGACAACAGCTCCCATTATCCTCAAGCCTGTGTTGAGTTTTGGCTATTGTTATATTTTGGCTATTGTTATATTTTTGCTGGGCATACAAATTCTTTCTTTGATTGGCATAATTTAATAAAAATCACATTTTAATGCAATAATGATGATTATAAATCTCATGTGAATAAAATGTTTCATATGGCAGGCAAACTAAAGCATTATTGATTATATAATAAATAGATATGACCATTATCCTATTAAAAAGAATAGACAAAAGTATTTTTTGCCACAACTTGGAGAAAACAGTCTTGGCTATGAAGGGAGCAATATTGTTTTGATGCCTAAACAACAGTATTTTTGTTGGACTAAAGGAACAACAATAGTCCAGGAGCATTATTGTTTCTGTCACTGTAAGCAAATGGATACTGGAATATTCTGAACATATGAGGCTATGTACCCAAGTAAGAAAAGGACATAATTGTGATGTGCATGTTTATAAATAAAAAGCTGTTCAGGACAAAGATAGGGTAGGAGAGATTGGCTGAAAGGTCTGATCCAGTGAACATCAATGTCTAATTAAAAATCTGGTAGATAATAGGTTAAGTGCATGACAAAAATGTGAATATGCATTATTTCCATTTATAGTCACAGATTTTTTATTAAATCAAAATCTGCAACATGCATACAGGTGCACAGTGCGAATCCTAACCCCAGTGGGTTTTTTTTCTGAAAGAAGTTAATATGTTAATGGAATATCTCATCACTTTTGACATTGAAGAATCCTTCCTAATGGGATCCTTCCTAATGTGTTTGCTTTTCTAATGCATCTATTGTGCCCTACAAAACTGTAGCAGGGAAAATCAGTAGTCTAGTGGGGGTGGAGATAGGTTCTATGATTTGCCCTAAAGTTTTAGGGCAAAGGAGAATTATCAATAATTGTCCAAGGACATCATATGCACTATTAAACAGAGAAGGTTGTTTAATTAATAGACTACAAATTGTAAATGCAATACAAAATTAATGTATAGCAGGTTGAAACTTCAAAGAAGCAAATCACAGAAGGCAAAACAACACTTTTAGATGATATTCAGTTTCGGTTCTGCTACCCTGGTCAGCTAGTACCAGTTAAGACAACCTATCTACTTCTCCATGACTTTTGGTGGTCTTCTATTAGAGCACAGGTGTCTAACTCGCTGTGTCACGTGATGTGTGGTGATATATCATGACTTTTTTCGCATTGCCAGAGCTGGGGTGGGCGTGCCCTCTGCATGATGCAATCGACCCACAGGCTGACAGTTTGACACCCCTGTATTAGAGCATAGAAGTGTCTATATCTTATATTTGTTGCTAGATCACTTTTCAATCTGGCAAACCTTATGGATTGTTGCATCCTTTCCCCTCCCACAGAGACCATGGGATAGAGTTTGCTTGAGCATTCTCAATGACCTAAATCCTAAATTATATGTAGCTAATTGTAGCCATTTTTTTTTCTAATATAATCTACTTTATTCTATGCTGTGACATCCCATCTGCCCCTTAGTAGTTAATTCAAGAGGTTTGTTTGATACCTAATTTATGATGGAGACTTAAAATTCACAAAACATTTTTGGACAGATATGTTTCATTTATTGATCAGATTATTTTCTGAGGCATGACAATACATCTCATGTTTCCAGAAACTTCAGTTCCATATTGTGTAACTAGCTAACAGAAGAAACTGCAACCATGGATAGTTATTTTGCTTCAATGCTGACACTATTGGAGGTAAAGTTCCATCAATCCTTACATCCAATGGAGAAAAAGAGATGGCTACCTAAACAATATCCTTGCTACTACATTATCTACTACAACGATACTACTTTTACCTTCTCTTGATGGTTTAGGTAAAAAACTGCAACAATAAATTTCCAAGGTCTTCAAAGTTGTGTTAAGTAGATTTATTGTAGCAAAGATGAATCAATTATGAAATAATTCTAGTGAATGTAATGTATTAAATATAAGCCCTATTTATAGTGAAATCAAGGTTCAAACTTTTGAGATTCTAACTCGGGTATCAAACTGCTGGCCCACATGCTGGATGCATCATGCTGAAACCACGCCCACCCCATTGCCGGCAATGGAAAAAAAATTGCAATACATCGCAACATATCAAGTGGCATTGTGAGTTTGACACTCCTGTTCTAACTCCTGCCATTATAGTATAACAGGCTAGAAATTTTGGACATGCAGGATAGTTTCCACATTCCTTGTTTCATTAACAAAATGATCAGCTTATTATGGTGTGAAAACTTTCCTGTTACTGTGGAGTTATGAGCTTGGTCATAATAACAGTTCATGCCACTACTCAATTCTCAAGACTTCATGCTACTTATAGCTGCTACTCATAGTTGCTGTTAAATTCTTTCTAGTTTTCCCCACTTCCAGAGACTTGTTTTTTCCAAGGACTGAATACGTATCTAGGATAAACAAGACCATGTCCAGGACTCCTCCAGTTCTTTGCTGACCACCCAAATCATGAAGACATCTCTGTTGGACATCTACTGACATCACATCTAGCTGTGGCTTTTTACTTGATTTTCTAGCCATGTGAAAAATACATCCAGTTTTCCATCTTTCCATCCTAGTCTTAGAAGCCCCCCCCCTCCATTTTGTCCTGATACACACCCACCACACTTTTAAGTGAGGCAGGAGGAAGAGTTTGATTGGGACAACAAGATGTTAATATAATTTGATATCACACTGTTGGAAAATTTGAACTGAGGAGACCATACTTTCCTGTACTATTCTTCATTTTCTTCTCCTCCTCCTTTTAAATTGTATATTATTCCCAGCTGTTGGCATTTCTGCTGTGCTCAGTAGCACAGAGGCAACAGAAGGGAGTGAGCTGCACCATTTCCCTTCCCAGATGGCCAGTAAATTTTTAAAAATGTAAACACCAGAGAAAGGAGCAGAGAAGTATGAGAAGTAACTTTCCCTTCAACTGGAAGCAGTTTCTCTCTTAACTCTGGCACAAAAATATTCTTTGAGACTCCTAAATATTGTACATACTGATTAGTTAGCAATGTCCCTCCTTAATATGGTTGCCTTAAAACAGGTACAATATTTTATGTCCTTTTAAAGTTTGACCACTTGCCTGAATCAGTGGAAAAAACACCTAAATGAACACACAGCAAAACAAACATTTGTTTATCTTTGCTAAGAAACCAATTCTATCTCCATCACCTTGACTTCATCAAGGTTGCTTTTAACTGAAGAGAACCACAGTTGGCTTAACCTTACAATAAAGACAGTGTTGATACTCATTGTTTGTGTTTCTTGTTTAGACTACCTCAAAGGGATAGCAATAGAATCCATGAACACAGAGAATTCCTACAGTTGTGATCCAATCTGGGGTTGTATTTCATTTCAAGCTGCAAGCAAAGTTCTGGCCAAGTCATTCAGCAAACTCCTCTTGAAATCTCACTGTAGCCATCAATCAACTGTGGCTTTGCTCTCTATAGTTGAGGTTGGACAGGAGACCTCCAAAGCCAAAAGGGAATGTTATGCTCTAGTAAGGGACCAATGATAACATCCTCCAAGCCCAGATCACAATGCCATTGCCTCAACACAAAGATCAAATCTACATGTGTGATCTCCACAGTGGCTTGGGCTCTCAATAAATTGGATCAGGTCCATGGTGGCCAAAAAGTCCTAAATTGAACTCCCAAACTCCTATTGCATTTCTCCTTCCACATTGACTCTAAGAGTAGTTGAGGAAAATACCAGTGTACTTGCCAATGTTTCCTAAGGAGTGAGCTCTCTAGAAGAATTGTATATAAGTGCTACATAGTTTAGACCTAACCTAGCTTCAAGCTCACATAGAACCCTATTAATGGGAAAGCATCCACATATGAATTTATTAGAAATGAAAATGCAGGAATATAATATCAGGCAGCATAGGATGCTAATTAATTGGTATGTTGTGACCAAATAATAATAATAGTAAAGTTGGAAGGGACCTTGGAGGTCATCTAGTCCAACCCCTTGCTCAGGCAGGAAACCCTATACCATTTTGGACAAATGGCTGTCCAGTCTCTTCTTAAAAACCTCCAGTGTTGGAGCATTCACCGCTTCTGGAGGCAGGTTGTTCCACTGGTTAATTGTTCTCACTCTGAGGAAGTTTCTCCTTAGTTCTAGGTTGCTTCTCTCCTTGATTAGTTTCCACCTATTGCTTCTTGTCCTGCCTTCAGGCATTTTGGAAAATAGCTTGACTCCCTCTTTTTTGTGGCAGCCCCTGAGATATTGGAACACTGCTATCATGTCCCCCCTCATCCTTCTCTTCATTAAACTAAACATACCCAATTCCAGCAACCATTCCCTATATGCTTTAGCCTCCAGTCCCCTAATCATTTTTGTTTCTCTTCTCTGTACTCTTTCTAGAGCAGCGGTTCTCAACCTGTGGGTTGCGATGCTTTTGGGGGTCGAACAACGCTTTCACAGGGGTCACCTAACACCATTGGAAAATATATTTCCGATGGTCTTAGAAACCAAGACACCGCTCCTCTATCCAGCCACCGCCCTACTCCTCCTCCTCCGGCTCTTCCACCTCCAGGGCGCCCTTCTCCTCTGACAGCGCCTGCTCCTGCCGCCACAGCACCATCGTGCATGCCCCCGATGCCGCCCTGGGCTAGCTCAGCAGCCGGTCCGAGCCGAGCCGGGTCTGGGCTGCTGCTAGAGCTGCCGCTGGGCTGCTCCGCCACTGCCGGCTGAGCTGAGCTGCAGCGCTGAGCCGGTCTCCACGCCTCCTGGTTGTCCGGCCACACTCTGCCCCTGGCTGCCCTTCGTGCCACACGGGAGCGTCCCCTGCATCGCCTGGCCAGCCTCCCTCACCATCAGAGGCTGCTTTGGCCCTCTGGTGCCTGGCGCGGCTGTGAGGCTGCCAGGCAGGTGCGGCTCTTTCCCGGCTCGCCGGGCTCCAGACCTTGGAAGCGGCCAGGGGGCAGGTAAGAGGGCAAGGCAGTGGCGATGCCTGCATTTGCGTCAGAGGCCAGCCGGCTGGGCCGGGAGGGGAGAAGTGGTGCCTTCTGAGTGGGAGCTGGCGCTCCAGCTGCGCCCCTCTCACGTGTGATGGGCTGCGCGGCATGGAAAGGAGTTCCCGCGACCCTGTTGCTGCGATGGCACTGAGGAGGCTGGAGGGGTGGGCAGGTCCCAGGGGGGCGGCTGGGAGAGGGCTAGAGGTGCTGGGATGAGGATGGGGGACTCCAGGTTGGTATGTGTGAGAGGGCAGCCAGCGTCTCCAAGGCACGCAGATCCTCTGCACAGCTTCTGAGGCCCTGGATGTGCCGCTGCTTGGCTCTCCACCAGGCTCTCCGCCAGAGCCTCCCCCACTCCCCGACCAATTATGCAGAGCTGCTTGTGTGTCCTTGGCAGTGCCTTCCCCCTTCAATCTCTTTCTCATTCCTTCCTTCCTTTCCCCTTCAATCTTCCTTCCTTTCTTCCCCTTCCCTCCCTCCCAACATTTTTGAGCAAGGAAGAATAAGCTTCTCCAGCGAGCATTGCTATATTGTTTTTGTGATTAATCACTATGCTTTAATTATGTTCAATTCGTAACAATGAAAATACACCCTGCTTATCACATATTTACATTACAATTCATAACAGTAGCAAAATTACAGTTATGAAGTAGCAACAAAAATAATTTTATGGCTGGGGGTCACCACAACATGAGGAACTGTATTAAAGGGTTGTGGCATTAGGAAAGTTGAGAACCACTGTTCTAGAGTCTCAACATCCTTTCTACATCGTGGTGACCAAAACTGGATGCAGTATTACCAAGGCATTGCAAAGTGGTATTAACACTTCATGTGATCTTGATTCTATCCCTCTGTTAATGCAGCCTAGCACTGTGTTGGCCTTTTTGGCAGCTGCAGTACACTGCTGGCTCATATTTAGGTGATTATCTACTGGGACTCCGAGGTCCCTCTCACAGTTACTACTATTGACCAAGGTGCCACCTATGCTGTACTTGTGCATTTCGTTTTTCTTGCCTAAATGTAGAACCTTGCTTTTTTCACCACTGAATTTCATTTTGTTAGATAGTGCCCAATATTCAAGTCTGTCCAGATCCTTCTGTATCTTAAGCCTGTCTTCTGGAGTGTTGGCTATTCCTGTCAGCTTGGTGTTGTCTGCAAATTTGAAGAGATGTGCATCTATCCCCTTGTCCAAATTGTTGATGAAGATGTTGAAGAGCACTGGGCCCAGAACAGAGCCCTGGGGCACCCCACTACACACTTCCCTCCATGTAGATGCGGTTCCCTTGAGGACCACTCGCTGAGTACAGCCAGTCAGCCAGCTATGGATCCATCTGGTGGTAATGCTGTCTACCCCACATTTTTCTATCTTATCAAGTAGTAGGTTGTGATCTACTTTATCAAATGACTTACTGAAGTCCAAGTAAATTATGTCCACAGCATTCCTCTGATGAAGTAATTTTGTCACTTGGTCAAAGAATGCAATAAGATTTCTCTGGCATTGAACAAGAAGGATTTACAACCAGTCTTCTAAGTTCCCTTAGAAAATTCCTTGCACTCAAGTGTTTGTCTCATGATCATGACATTGCAGTAAGCCATAGTTACATGATTGCCATTTGTGACCTTCCCTGCCAGCTTCCCACAAGCAAAGTAAATGAGGGAAGTTACAGAAAGATTGCAAGTTGTTCACACATTTTTTTTCTCCTGAAGAGCCCTATTACATAATACGAGATCCAAGAGAGATCTCTGCATGCCTGTATCCATACCAGCTTACCTGTGTTCCATGGTGCCCACTGCAGGCCCTATCAACCTGTTCATAGCCCCAGATTGCCCATCCATGCTTCGTAATGCTTCCCACAGGCTCTTTCAACCAATGTGCAGCCTCTCATTACCTAGCCATGCTCAATATCACCCACCTGTGGTATCCCACCCAAAACCCTTGTACACCAGGTTGGTTGTCTGGGACTCAGAGGTCCTCTCTTAATGACTTGAACGATGTCCAAATTTATAAAAAAAAAAAAAAAAAAGTTTACCAAACAAAGCTTGGCAAATGCTCTGTCCCAAACTCCAAGGGAACAGCCCAGCCTTCAACGCCTTACAAAAAAATATCAGGGTTGGAGATACCTAGATTTCTAGAGGGATGATGTTCCAAGGGAAGGCATGACCACGGAGATTGATAAGGAGATGGATCTAGGCTAACTAGATGTTGATTGATGGCTGTGGATGGAGGGGTTGCTATATGTTGAACTGATGTGCTAATATTGGATCTGTATGTATGCTTTTATATAGCTCCACAAATAGGGTTTAAAAGGATACGCCAGTCTCTATGAAAATTCTCAGTCATCCAGGTCATAGTTATCCCAAAGGTGCTTTTTCAGAACTGAAGAAGCTTCTTGGATGAGAAGGGAAATGTCTTCAAGGAAAAAATAAGAAAATCCAGTTGCGTCATGGAAAAGCACCTTTGGGATACACCAGTCTCCTTGTTGTTGTTAATTGCGAAGTTGTGTCTGACCCATCGCGACCCCATGGACAACGTTCCTCCAGGTCTTCCTGTCCTTTACCATCTTCTGGAGTCCATTTAAATTCACACCTACTGCTTCAGTGACTCCATCCAGCCACCTCATTCTCTGTCGTCCCCTTCTTCTATTGCCCTCAATCCCTCCCAGCATTAGGCTCTTCTCCAGTGAATCCTTCCTTCTCATTAGGTGGCCAAAGTACTTGAGTTTTAACTTCAGGATCTGGCCTTCTAAAGAACAGTCGGGGTTGATCTCTTCTAGGACTGACCAGTTTGAGCGCCTTGCAGTCCAGGGGACTCGCAGGAGTCTTCTCCAGCACCATAGTTCAAAGGCCTCAATTCTTTTGCACTCAGCCTTTCTTATGGTCCAACTTTCACAGCCATACATTGCAACTGGGAAAACCATGGCCTGGACTATACGCACTTTTGTTGGCAGGGTGATGTCTCTGCTTTTTAGAATGCTGTCTAGATTTGCCATAGCTTTCCTCCCCAGGAGCAAGCGTCTTTTAATTTCTTGGCTGCAGTCCCCATCTGAGGTGATCTTGGAGCCCAGAAAAATAAAATCTGTCACTACCTCCATTTCTTCCCCATCTATTTGCCAGGAATTGAGAGGGCCGGATGCCATGATTTTGGTTTTCTTAATGTTGAGTTTCAAGCCAACTTTTGCACTCTCCTTCTTCACCCGCATCAAGAGGCTCTTTAGTTCCTCTTCACTTTCTGCCATTAGAGTGGTATCATCTGCATATCTTAGGTTGTTGATATTTCTCCCGGCAATCTTAATTCCAACTTTTGATTCATCTAGCCCTGCCTTTCTCATGATGTGCTCTGCATATAAGTTAAATAGGCAGGGCGACAGTATACAGCCTTGCCGGACTCCTTTTCCAATTTTGAACCAATCAGTGGTTCCGTGTTCGGTTCTCACTGTTGCTTCTTGACCCACATATAGGTTTCTCAAGAGACAAATGAGATGGTCTGGTACTCCCATCTCTTTAAGGACTTGCCACAATTTGTTGTGATCCACACAATCAAAGGCTTTTGCATAGTCAATGAAGCAGAAGTAGATGTTTTTCTGGAACTCCCTAGCTTTCTCCATGATCCAGCGTATGTTGGCAATTTGATCTCTAGTTCCTCTGCCTCTTCGAAATCCTGCCTGTACTTCTGGTAGTTCTCGATCCACATACTGCTGGAGTCTAGCTTGTAGGATTTTAAGCATAACTTTACTAGCATGTGAAATGAGTGCAATGGTGCGATAGTTTGAACATTCTTTGGCATTGCCTTTCTTTGGAATTGGAATGTAAACTGACCTTTTCCAATCCTGTGGCCACTGTTGAGTTTTCCAAATTTGCTGGCAAATTGAATGTAGCACTTTTACTGCATCGTCTTTTAAGATTTTGAATAGCTCAGCTGGAATACTGTCACCTCCACTAGCTTTGTTGTTGCTCAGATTTTCTAAGGCCCATTTCACTTCAGCCATCTTGATTAAAAGCTAATACTTTCCATTTATGGTGTGGCAAAATGAAAATGAATAAACATGCATATCCTTGACAGTGTGCAATTTTGATGCAACATGTAGTCACAAAAATAAAATCAAGTTGCACTAATTCTTTAACTCCATGAGGCAAATCAGGATCTCCACAAAATAATCCAAATCCTATTAAAACTGAGAAGAAGTTTTGTGTGTGTCTGTGTATTGCCATTTTCAGTGCTATATAAAAGCAAGCATTGTTGCTGGCAAAGACCACCAAGATAGAGAAAGGAGATAGGAAGAAATTGAATAGCTCTATTTTATAAAAAGAGAGATATTTAATCACAGTATTTTGGATCAACAAAGCTGAGACCATTATCTTCTCTTTTGTCTTCTCTTGTTTCTATTTGCTCAAAAATAATAAAAAAAACAGCCTTTCCTTACTTTTAAAAACAAACAAAAAGCTTCCAGAAATTTGAAGGCACTAGTTTGAAAACCCTAAGAAGCTTCATTTTTCATAGACTCTACCAGCTTCCAAGAACAAACAAAACAACACAAAAAAGCCCTGTTAGTTTTAAATCAAAATGGCTTTTGAGTTGGTTTGTTACAAAAGGACAGATTTGGTGCAAACTGAATTTTATGTTGGCTACTACTACTACAGTCGTGTTGGGAGCACAGAAGCACTTTTGAACTGCTAAGTTGGCAGGAGCTGGAGCGAGTGACAGGAGCTCACCCCATCCCTCAGCAGCAATCAGGTCTTCAACCTGAGCTTGCCAATTGTTAGCCCAGTATCTAACCACGTGAGCCACCACACTCCATTTATACTGGTGATATTGCTGGAGTACATTTGCTGTAAGGCTCTGGCATCATTGCTACAGTGTAAAAGTGCTTCCTGTACCTTAACAGAATGTTTTGCTTACATATTTCTTAAGTCATTTGAAATGTGATAATAAATTGAAATGAGTTGGGGCAATGATCACTATAGGTGCTACTGTGATAATATGGCATAGTAATAAGTCTAATATTTAATTCATTTTATTTTCCTCTTCTACCCATTTTTTACATCTTTTCCTAAGGGTTTGCTCTAACCATGCTTTTGTAATGGGACTCCACTTAAAAGCTTGTGCAAAATTAAAATTGTGCACATCCCTGTTGAACTGTAATTCATATTCTTTTACATGGCACTCCTGATGGACATCCTAAAAAGCCTTGGATTTCAGTGCTTAAAATAAGTGGGATGTAGACAGTAGACAGGGTTGCATCACCTTCAAAGCCAAAACAAAATACATTGGTAACTCTTGCCGCTTCTAAATACACAATATTTTATGGGTCATAATTCATGGGAAGGTTATTTTAGCAAAGACTTTCAAGAGATAAGTAAAACTGAAAACATGAGCTGAATTTTAAAGAACTTGTAGGTTGATAACAAAACATGGGGAACTCAATAACCGTTTAAAAGAAATGTCTGGAGCCTTAACAGAATGAGAGAAGAACATAAATAAGGGGAAAACATTGACTAGATGAGAATCAGATGCAGTTCAAAGGATTAATTAAATTAAAATCAGATGTTCACTGCCTGAACTGATGTTCAGGAAAATTAAGAAGTGCATAGTTGGTCTAGCCGAGATGAGAAAACACCCATTAAGCTGGAGGATTTCAAAAGGAAGAATGAATATTTTTGTTGCCTTATGGCAATAAAGATCTTATCCAACTATTCACTCTTCCTGAAAGATATAAAGCAACAAAGAAATCAATATTCAAGAGATGGATTGATCAAGTAATGAGAGCATGGCTATCAAGCAATGGAACCTGAATTCTAATCCTAGCTTACCCCATGCCAGGACCTTATACAACTTATTTTTTTTTCTGTTTTCTTTCAGATAAAAATGAAATTATTATTAGTCTTGATTCTGTGACATCAAGGGCTTGATCATTTGGTCTTCAGTGAAAACAATACATGAAGCCAAGAAAATAGTGACTAGCTGGAGTAGCACACCTGATTAGCTCAGGTTGACTGACACCTTAGTTTAATATCATCCCTTTTAGATATCAGTTACAAACCACAATGACATCCAAATAATGACAAATACATCTATTTATTTGGTCTGCAAAAGATTAGATAGATAGATAGATAGATAGATAGATAGATAGATAGATAGACAGACAGACAGACAGACAGACAGACAGACAGACAGACAGACAGACAGAATGAAAGGAAAAATGCATGCTTAAAAGAATGGGGCCTTGGCAGCACAAAACTGATTACCACTTGCTTTTTTGATTCTCTCTGCAAACACTCCCTGCACAAGTATGTTCTAATGTTATTATGCAAATTGCATAATTATGCAATTTGCATCAATCACATGATGATAAAGCCATGCTGCTTGTACCAGGGCAATTCAGAAATAAACCTTGGTTTGGTTATCAATGACAGACACTCGCAGATACAGAAATTTTATTATACACATTAGAAAACTACAGCATTACATTACTTTTCAACATAATTGTCAATCAAATTGAGGCATTTGTCATAACCTCTTACAAGGTTTGAAATTCCTTAGTAGTAATCACTTGGCACCAAATCTGGGCTAAGGGGAGGGTAGGGTGATCAAAAACATCCCTATGGAATTGCTTCAAAAGTTTTTGGGTGCATCTAGCAGTGTGTGAGCGAGCATTATGTGAACCAAAACCACACCGGAAGTCAGCATGCCCCAATGCATGTTATGGATGGCTCGTCTGAGTTTTTGTAATATTTCACAGCAGACTTCTGAATTGATGGTTGAACCAAGCTCCATGAATGTCACTAGAAGTACTGCTTTGGCATCTTCACATTTGGTGGGATTTTCTATGGCACCGCTTCCAGTGTTGTGTTATGACAAGTGCCTCAATTTGAATGACAATTAGGTCAAAAAGTAATGTAATGTTGTAGTTTTCTAATGTGTATAATAAACATTCTGTATCTGCGAGTGTCTGTCATTGATAACCAAATGGATTGCCCTCATAGATAAAGTCATTATGTCCTTATCATTGTTTTCTGCAACTTTAGTTCCCTGAATATATGGATGACTATGGTCTCCCAGGATTTGAAATTCTGTTATATATGACCTTTTGCTTACTTCTTCTTATGCTCATGTGGTGTAGACCTGGCCATGGGAAGGGAGAAGAATGATCAAATTGTTAAGAGAGAGACAAAGTCCAGCTGCCTTTTGAAAAAACACCTTTGGGACAACCATGACCTGGATGATTGAGAATCTCCATAGACACCTATTAAAAGATAACTTCCAGAAAAGGTGGTCCAGCTCTGAGTTAAGGAATGAATGAGAAAGTAACTCAAAATAAACATCTGTTCATTTTGTTTGGTATAGGATGGAGTAGAACCAAGTTCTGTTATTTTTGCCCTATAAAAAGTTACAAAAATTCCAGTTTTGCCTGTTGGTTGATTTTGCCTACTTTGAAGGACTGACAGCTTCCTACTATACCAGGGGTGTCAAACTGCTGGCTCGTAAGCCGGATGCATCATGCCGAAACCACGCCCACCGCATTACTGGCAATGGAAAAAAAGTCTCAATACGTCGTGACACATCACATGACGTTGCGAGCTTGACTGTAATATACTATACTATACTATACTATACTATACTATACTATACTACACTATACTATATAATAGTATAGTAACTATACTATTATAAAATACTGACTACTGAATGCTAATGAAAATCAGAAATACTTATAGGATTTTACTAGATGAGAAGAAAAGAACAAGAAAATAACTCTACCGTTATATTACAGTGCAGACGTTTATAAAATAAAACAGGATTTGGGAATGCTACATCTTTAGATTTGGGCCTGGAAACTGGGAAAAATATGGTAATTATGTAGTTCGGTGAAAACCATGTCAACATTGCAACTATATACAGCATATTCCCACCCTTTTATTCCATCCATTTTCTCAGTGAATAATTTAAAAATAATTTCTAAACTTGAAAATCACAGAGGATGAATATTTTTTTTTTTTATTGAAAATTTTTAACATTTTACAAAATAAATCCCCTCCCCAAACCCGCCCACCCACCCATACCCTCCCCCAGCCCCAAACCTCCCTAACCCTTCCCTGAACCTCCCAGAGTTGATTACAGGCTTATCCAAAATATTTCAAAAGAAAAAAAAAGAAAAAAACTTAAAACACATATAAAACTTAAAACACCTATAAATCCTAAACAATCCTAAATACCTTAAATTAAATGAATTATTTCTAGAAAATAATAATAGACACATTATAATATAAAGTCTAGCATAAATCATAAACAAATCTAAATACATTTAGTTAAACAAGTTATAGTCCCTCCAAAACACAAATTTAAACAATCAGAACTTGAAACATTAGAACAAACAAATTATAATCAATCAAAAACACAAATCTGAACATTACTTAAAACTTTAAACATTAAAAACCCCACCCAAACACTAAACACATTGTAATATACACCAATCCTTCTAATATCATAAATATTATTATCATTTTCATAAACTCCCCCAAAACACAAATTTATACATTACTTAAAACTTAAAGAAGGAAAAAAGGAAACAAGACACCTTTATACTCATTTAAATCTTATCAGATTCCATCCAAAGTAGACAGTTTATAACAAATTCCACCCACAAAAAACACTATAACAAATTCCATCCACCATAAACACAATAGATATTCAAATCTTCATCAATAACAAGTTGCAACCACAAAAAACCCAGTCCTTATCAATCTCAATTGTCCATTTTCATTCTCCATTCATTATCATACTGATATTATTATCGTCAGCCTCGATTGTCCATTTTCGTTATAAAGCTTAAAACAAATGCTTTAGGATCTGTCCTCAAAAGCTGCTCCAAATTTTCTGAGTCTCCCAATGACTCAGAAGCCAGTACATGTGGGGATTCCTTAAGCTCCTTATTCTGTTGGTCTTTTTCTTTACAATTATATGTTGCACAGATTTTCCTCTGCCCCTTCTTCTCAACTTGTTGACGCCCCTCAGGCTGAAATTTCCCCTTTTTCATCTCAAGTGACCCTTCCATCCTTGAAGATTGCTCCAAAGGATTTATGGGTCTTGCTTCTCCCACAGAATCAACAATCACTAGGTGTGAAATTTCATTACTCTTCTTCGGTTGCTGCTTTTCTTTACAGTTTTGTGCTACACAGGTTGTCTCCTGCTCCTCAATCTGAACATGTTGAGATCTCTTAAACAGGGGTTGCCCAATTTTAGAGTCTTCAAACTGTAATTCTACATCCATTTCTTCCAAAGTCTTGAACTTAATAGATGGAGATGAACATACCCCCAATACTGAAGTATAAAAATCTTTTGCTTGAGAAACAGTATTAAGTCTATAACATATTCCCAGGTAATTCACCACCATTCCAATCGGAACATCCCATCTAAACGAAATTCGTCTCATTTTAAGTTCATTTGCTAAAAAGGCAAACTCCTTTCTTCTTCTTAAAATTTTAGATGGGATCTCCTTTAAAATTATAACATCTTGTGAAGCAATTTGAAATCTCTTCTTATAAAAAGCTTGTATAATTTCATTGCGTAAAGATTTCTTCCCAAAGTAAATTACCACATCTCTTGGCAAATTCTTTTGTACTGCCACCGCAGAATTAACTCTAAATAGTTTTTCAATTTCACTAAGTATTCCTTCTTTTTCTTTATTCAAAATTACGGCAAAGTCCTTTGCAACCATCTCTTTCAGATCTTCTTGCAAGGACTCTTCCAAGCCCCTAATTCTTAAGGCGTATTCCATTTGACCATATTGAAGCATAAGAATCTCATTTTCCATTTCTTTTTCCATACTTTCAATTTTCCCCTCCATTAATTCCACTTTTTCAGCTACTTCTTCCACATGGGAATTCAACTTTTCAAGAACAGAAGCAACTCCTTTTAGAGCCAAAACTATGTCTTGCCTCAAAATCTTATTATTTTCTTCCAAAATCTTTTTCATTTCTGCCCTAATTTGAATTGTAAAATTTTCCATCATTTGTTGCATATCCTTCACAGTTGTTGGCTGAGCCACAGAAGATTTAGGAACTGTGAAATTCACTGGACGCTTTGGAGCCATCTTAAAAAAAAACTTTACTCCTTCTTAAAAATTACAAAAATTCCTTCAAAAGAAAATCATAACTCCCTCAAAGAAAAATCTTTAAAATAATAAGAAAAATAAAAGAATAAAAAAAAGGGAGTTAGAAAAGAAGAAAAAAAAATAAAAAAAAATTAAGATATACAAAATGAAAAAAAAAAAAAGAAAAAGGGGAAGGAAAAAACCAGAATGCCTGCCCTTTTAAAAATACAAGAGACAAAACCACAAATCAAACCAAAACAAAAAGTTAAAGTATACACTCCAATCATTAAAGTAGGAAAAAAAAAAAGGGGGGGGAAACCAAAATGCCTGCCTTTTAAAAATAATGCCTGCCCTTTACAAAAAGCAAAACAAAAAATACAAAAGACAAAGCAACAAATCAAACCAAAACAATAATAATACTTCTAAAATCCATCATTAAAAAGAAAAAAAAAGGAGAAAGTAAAAAAAAAAGCCGATCGCCACTCTAGCTTCCCAAAAAAACGCTAGAAGATCTCCCGATCGCCATTTGCTTTCTCTTTCAACAGAAAAGCAAATAGTAGAAAAAAAGGACTATAAACAAAACAATAAACCTTTGGATTTAAAATAAAATCAAAGAAGGCGAAAAATAAATCAATAAAAGAAATTAGAATATACACTCCAATCGTTAAAGTGAAAAAAAGAAGGGGGGGGGGGGAAACCAAAATGCCTGCCTTTTAAAAATACAAAAAGCAAAAACAAAAAATCAGACCAGAACAATAATGTTTAGAAAATTAAACAACAAAAATTCCTTAAAGAGAAGAAAGAAAAAAGAGAGAAGGTAAAAAAGCCGATCGCCATTCTAACTTTCTGAAAAAAAAACGCTAGAAAGTCTGCCGATCGCCATTTTACTTTCCCTTTCAGCAAAAAACAAAAAATAAAAAGAAAGACTATAACAAAAGAATAAACCTTTAAATTTAAAATACCTATAAAGTCAAGGAAAGCAAAAAAATAAATCCTCTAAACAACTCTGTCCGCTTCTTAAAAAAAACTCACTAGATCATTTTAAACGCGGAGGTGGCTGCGAGGGCTTGTTTTGTCCCAAGGACAAAAGCAGCTGGGAAGCGGAGACAGTCTGAACTCCGTGGGAGCACTCTATCACCCCCAAAAAAGGAAAATTGGGGGTACATAAGAGGCTCTACCACTATTCAGACTACCCTCTGCCCCCCCCTTTGCCCGGGAGGGGGATTTTGAACCGCTGAACAGCTGATGTCTGCTGTTCATAGCGGTTCATTACACTTACCCAGGAGGACGGCTAGAAAGTAGCCGCCATCGCCCAACGCAGATCCACCGGAAGTCCACAGAGGATGAATATTGTGCACTTTTTTCTCTGCAATAGCATTTTTTTCCTTTCAGAATTTACATATCTACTTGACTCCATACTTTGCTCTATGTAACTTTCCAGAGGTATTATGCATTTAAATATAGCTTAGATCTAGCTTATTTTTGCAAGTTTCCAAATTGTATCATTTTCTATAACTTCCCTTTTATGTTTGAATTTAATTGATCACCATCACTGCTGCTTATACAGCAGCAGAGTCCACCATGACAAATACAATGCAAGGTACAAAAAAAAAAAAAAAAAAATCCACGGTGGATTTATTTTGCAGACTAGTTCATCCAAAATAGTTTGGAAGCCAATATGATTTGTGATGTAACATGCTATAATTATCCATCAAATAAAACTTTTCTTAATGTTATTAACTTAGCTTCTTTGTGTGTGGATTTTAAACCAAAATGATACATTTTAAGCTAGCAAGATTTAAAAAAAAAACAGAAGGAAAGAAATAGATGCAGATATTTGCCTATAGAAACTGGAGCGGAAAATGTTTATTTATTTATTTATACTCAAATATACACATCGATCTCTTGCTCATGGAAATGTGTATGGTAATGTAAAGGTATTTTAGCTAGCTAACTATTGCTTTCACTGAGCATCCATCACATTTTTTTGCAAAAATAGTCATGATTACAAATTCAATATAATGATATTTTAGTCACCTTGAAGTTCTAATGAAAATCTGCAGGCTTAAAATTGTGCTTGGTTTACATACTTTTCTTTCCTTTTTCTTTTGGAGCTGAATATTTAAGTAAATTAAAAATAATTTGCTTCTAAGATGTAGTTGCTGAGATAAAGATACTTCTTGACAGCTTGATGTTTTGCATGATTAGTGGGAAGTATTGGAAGTCCCATTGGATTCAGTGTGGCTTATTTTTAGAAAGGTAGAACTTAAGGTTTATGTTTTATACCTTCCTTGAATGATATTGATCTTTGCATAAAACAGAATTGTTATTAATTCAGTTCTAATAGCATGAGAAACTTTTCTTGGCTTTGTTTGCAAATAAATAAAAACTGATGCCTTGATGTAGGTTAAAAAAATTATGCTCAGAAAAAAATTGAAAACATATATATTGTTCTTATATACACTTGAATAATAATCATGAAAATGTTTTTGCATACTTGCATTATCTACTAGAATTGAATTACATTCTTGAATCATTAATATAATTTTCTTTTCTCTTTGTTTTCTCAGTTCAAAAGCCAACCATATCCCCAATTTATTATCTGATTCACGTTTTTTCTGTTTCACATGTTTTTATTTAATTTCTATTTCTCTCATAGTTAACTTTGATAGTTGTTGCTGTAAAAGTTTAATCTGATATAAAAAAGGCAGAGTCTGTTGGTGCTTTCTGTAATTTATCATATTTTCTTTTAATTTCTTCTAGAATAGTCTGCAATTTTTCTTGTGATTTCTTTTTTATTTCAGAATTATAGTTTTTCTGGTAGAGATTGATAATTATTTGAAGAAACAGAAATTATCAATAATTATTTGAAGAAAAAGAAATTATTAGCCAAGCTCAAAAACCAATTACGAATAGCTCCCAAACATTTTTGAAATCTAAAAGCTATGAATAAAATTAAAACAGGGGAAAATTCGCAGAACCAGATGGATTTTTGAATTTATGTTACAAATGTTTTGAGGATCAATTTTCAATTCCACTAAAAACGTGATAAATTTTATTATGCAAGAGTCTGCTATGCCAGATTCTTGGAAAGAGGCAAATATTGCTTTATAACCAAAGGAAGAAAAGATTTGACTTCTAATAAGGATTATATACCAATTTCATTGTTGAATAATGACTATACATTTTTTACAATACTGGCACAAGGATTAAGAAAGATTTTACAGGATTTCATTTATGATGACCAATCTGGATTTTTACATAGAAGACAATTAAAAGATAATATAATTGTCTCAGATGTAATAGAATATTTTGAACAATGTAATGAAAAACACGTACTGAACTTTTGACAGCCTGAATTGAATTTTTGATTTAGAGTTGTGGAAAATATGGACTTTGGGGTGAATTTTCTGCAAGGGACTAAGTCAAGTTATACCTCCCACATATTCTTGTTAATGGTAATTTAACTAAACCATGTGAGTTACAGAAAGGTACACAGCAAAGATGTGCCTTGTCATCTTTACCTTTTAATTTAGTTCTGGAAGTGTTAAATAGAAATATAAAACATGACAAGCAAATTAGCGGTTTGCTTAACAAACATAAGATGAAGATGTTGGTTAAAAATTAGAATATACAAGACCAAGACATTTTGATGAAAAAAAAATTGGTGTAAAATTGAGAAAAAAGTTAAGTATTTAGGGATTATACTAACTAATATGAACTATAGGTTGGTTCAGAATAACTGTGTTAAAGTATGGGATCCAATTAAGACTATTTAGCAAGATGGGATAAGGTACTGTTAGGTAGCATCTCTGTTATTAAGATAAATGTTTTATCTAGAATGTTATCTTTATTTCAAGATATACCAATATTGACAACTGATTAACCTTTTAAACAATGGCAGACAGATATTTCTAGATTCGTATGGCAAGATAAGAAACCACCAATTAAATATAAATTGCTGAAAGATGCAAAAGAATAGGTGGACTAGGGTTTACCCAATTTAACATTGTACTGTTTATTAAATTTATATGCTGCCCCTCTCATTGATAAGGCAACTCTGAATAACCTACAAACCATTAAAAAAGACAAATAATAATAATAATAATAATAACCCCCAGTGAGGCACTACCTTGACGTGGTTGTGGGGCTTGTGTACTCTGAGGAAGATGAGAGCTATGCCAGAGGTTCAACCATACTGGACAGGTCTCATCAGAGGAGTCAGACAAAGAGTGTCTCTCCCATAAAAAATATGGTGAGACGTAAATTGCAGAATGCCATACCGGCTCGGACGTCGCCCGGGTTAACAAGGTCCGCGCTAGATATCGGAGTTCCTGGATATCTGGTGAAAAATGGGTTACAGGACTCAGGACTGTTGGCTGAGCAACCAGGGCCAGCAGCTGCAGAACTACTGAAAGAAAAGGTGTTTACCCGTCGCAGATACACAGTGATGGAAAACAAAGAAATAATGATCTGTTACTACAGGTCAAGTCCAACAAGAAGAGGATATCTAAAACGAATGCACCAGTTCTGGAAAGAACAACATCCAGAATCAGAAATAACAGAACAGAGACTAGCAGATCAACGCCGATTTATAACACGAAATAAAGTATTTACAGAAACAGAATTGGACGAACTGCAAAGGTTTACCCAGGGCAAAGAAATCAAAGGCCTTACCAGAAGTAATTCAGAATGTAGAGCAAACCAGGGGGAGTTGGCAGTGAAGGAATCCAGCAGAGATATACAACTGTTCTCATTTGGAAACCAGGCACCTCTTCCTCAGGAAGAACAAAACCCTCTAACTAAAGAAATAAAAGAATTGAAACAAAGAATAACTGAGCATCTAGAACAGCACAAAAACAACAGAATAAGGCTACCTGCATTGAAGCTTGTTCCAAAGAAACAGCTAGCACAAGCATTAAAAGATGCAAATACTGCAATATCAAGTATAAGCACCAATTCACTGCAAGAAACAAACCAACTAATGTACAGCACAGCTGCAGTTATAACAGAATACCTGGGATGCAAAATCAACAAAAAAGAAAAACAAACAAACAGTGCACCAGAAAAATGGAAGGTTAGACTAGAAAATAAGATCAGCAAGTTAAGATCACATGCAAGCAAGCTAGAACAGATGAAAGAAAAGAAGCTGAAGAACAAGAAGACCAAAGAATACCTAATCAAGAAATACCACTTAGAAACAAGGAAGATCAAGGAAGCACTGGAAATAATAAAGCAACAAATAACAGCTATAGCCAGGAAAATCAGTAGATATGAAGCTCGAATTGCAAACTATAGGCAGAACCTCCAATTTCAATCCAATCAGAAACGTTTCTACCAATCCATCAATGGAGAAACTGCAAGGAATCAGTCAGTACCTGACAAGGAAGAAACAGTGCAATTCTGGAAGCAGATATGGGATAACCCAAAGAAATACAACAAGGATGCAGCTTGGTTAAAAGAGGTGGATGCAAATAAAACAGAAGTTGAAATGAAAGAACTAGTAATAACAACAAAAATGGTAGAAAAAAGAGCAAAGAAAATCAAAAATTGGTCAGCACCAGGTGAAGATGAACTGCATGGGTTTTGGTTGAAACATCTAACTGTTATACACCCACTCATTGCCAAACAGTTCAACAATATACTACAAGGAGGAGAAATTGAAAAGTGGCAACACCAGGTAACTACAGGCCAATTACCTGCTTACCAACAACTTTCAAATTACTAACTGGTGTGGTAGCTGATGCAGTACAACAGCATCTAGTTGAAAACAATCTCTTTCCACCTGAGCAGAAAGGAAACCGCCCCAATAGCAGAGGAACAAAAGATCAACTCCTAATAGACAAAATGATCTTGGAAAACTGCAAGAGAAGGAAGACCAACCTGAATGTGACATGGATTGATTACAAAAAGGCATTTGACTCTCTGCCACATGATTGGATAATAAGGTGCCTACAAATAACAGGAGTCAGTAGAAACATCAGAAAATTTGTGCAAAGATCGATGGCACAATGGAAGACACAGTTGCAGATCAATGGTGAGAGGTTGGGAGAGGTTAATATCAAGAAAGGAATATTTCAAGAAGATTCATTATCACCATTACTATTTGTTATTGCACTGTTTCCTCTGTCAACAATACTGAATAACTCAGGACATGGCTATCAAACATCAAAAACATCTGCCAGACTATCCCACCTCCTTTATATGGATGATCTGAAGCTGTATGGAAAAACATCATCTGAAATAGAATCGCTGCTCAACACTGTCCGTATATATAGCCAAGATATTGTAATGGAGTTTGGCTTGGACAAATGTGCCACACTTACTATCAAACAAGGAAAAATAGTGAAAACTGAAGGAATCAAGATGCCCCACGAAAATAACATTAAGAGTCTGGATGAGGAAGAGTACTACAAATACTTGGGTATCCTTCAAGCTGACAACATCAAGCACACTGAAGTCAAGAAAAAGATTAGAGGTGAATACATCAAGAGAGTGAAGAAGATCTTAAAATCCAAACTCAATGGAGGAAATACCATAAAGGCAATCAACACCTGGGCAATCCCAGTCATTAGGTACACAGCTGGAATAGTGGACTGGACTCAAGCAGAACTAAAAGCAATGGATAGGCAGACCAGAAAAATAATGACAATGAATCATGCCCTTCATCCACGCAGTGACATTGATAGACTTTATCTACCAAGGCAAATAGGTGGGCGTGGAATGCTACAAGTACATCAGATGGTTGAAGAAGAAAAAATGGCTTTGGAAGAATATCTGAAGAACAATGATGAAGATGCACTGAAATTAGTATATCAGGAAGGCTTACTGACTACTGGAGAGACCAAACTGGCCTACAAGAAAGACCAAATGAAGAACAGAATAGAGGCATGGGAAGACAAAGCACTACATGGCCAATACATGAAAAAAATAGCTGGGAAAGCAGATAATAATAAAACCTGGCAATGGCTAAGAGCAGGAAAATTGAAGAAAGAGACCGAGGGACTAATTCTGGCTGCACAAGACCAAGCCTTAAGGACAAATGCATACAAAGTCAAAATTGAGAAGACAGCAACAGACAGTAAGTGCCGCCTATGCAAAGAAGCTGAAGAAACAGTGGACCACTTGGTAAGCTGTTGCAAGAAGATTGCACAGACTGATTACAAGCAGCGGCATGACAAAGTAGCAACAATGGTGCATTGGAAGATCTGCAAAAAATATCATTTGCCTGTAAGCAAAAACTGGTGGGATCATAAAATAGAGAAAGTCATAGAAAATGATAAAATTAAACTGCTCTGGGACTTCAGAATTCAAACAGACAAGCACCTGCAACATAACACCCCAGACTTAACAATTGTCGATAAGAAAGACAAAAAAGTCTGGATAGTGGACGTGGCAGTGCCTGGAGACAGCAGAATAGAAGAGAAAGAACTGGAGAAGATAACAAAATACAAAGACCTACAAATAGAAATAGAAAGACTGTGGCAAAAGCAAGCAAGGGTAGTACCAATAGTCATAGGCTCCTTGGGTGCAATCCCAAAACAACTGGAGCACCACTTGAACACCATTGGCATTGACAAATTCGCTATTAGTCAATTGCAAAAGGCGGCCTTATTAGGAACTGCTTCCATCCTGCGACGATATCTGTAATACCATCAAACATCCACATCTGCCTATCCCAGGTCCTGGGTAAGGACTCGATAGGTAGACAAAATGCCAAATCCAGTCTGAACATCTGGCTGACTGTGCGATGATCGATAATAGTAATAATAATAATAATAATAATAATAATACCATCAAACATCCACATCTGCCTATCCCAGGTCCTGGGTAAGGACTCGATAGGTAGACAAAATGCCAAATCCAGTCTGAACATCTGGCTGACTGTGCGATGATCGATAATAATAATAAAATAATAATACACGGCCAATACATTAAAAAAATAGCTTAGAAGCAGATAATAATAAGACCTGGCAATGGCTAAGAGCAGGAAAATTGAAGAAAGAGACCGAGGGACTAATTCTGGCTGCACAAGACCAAGCCTTAAGGACAAATGCATACAAAGTCAAAATTGAGAAGACAGCAACAGACAGTAAGTGCCGCCTATGCAAAGAAGCTGAAGAAACAGTGGACCACTTGGTAAGCTGTTGCAAGAAGATTGCACAGACTGATTACAAGCAGCGGCATGACAAAGTAGCAACAATGGTGCATTGGAAGATCTGCAAAAAATATCATTTGCCTGTAAGCAAAAACTGGTGGGATCATAAAATAGAGAAAGTCATAGAAAATGATAAAATTAAACTGCTCTGGGACTTCAGAATTCAAACAGACAAGCACCTGCAACATAACACCCCAGAATTAACAATTGTCGATAAGAAAGACAAAAAAGTCTGGATAGTGGACATGGCAGTGCCTGGAGACAGCAGAATAGACGAGAAAGAACTGGAGAAGATAACAAAATACAAAGACCTACAAATAGAAATAGAAAGACTGTGGCAAAAGCAAGCAAGGGTAGTACCAATAGTGATAGGGTCCTTGGGTGCAATCCCAAAACAACTGGAGCACCACTTGAACACCATTGGCATTGACAAATTCGCTATTAGTCAATTGCAAAAGGTGGTCTTACTAGGAACTGCTTCCATCCTGCAACGATATCTGTAATACCATCAAACATCCAAATCTGCCTATCCCAGGTCCTGGGTAAGGACTCGATAGGTAGACAAAATGCCAAATCCAGTCTGAACATCTGGCTGACTGTGCGACGATCCATAATAATAATAATAGTAAAGTTGGAAGGGACCTTGGAGGTCATCTAATCCAACCCCCTGCTCAGGCAGGAAACCCTATACCATTTTGGACAAATGGCTGTCCAGTCTCTTCTTAAAAACCTCCAGTGTTGGAGCATTCACTGCTTCTGGAGGCAGGTTGTTGCACTGGTTAATTGTTTTAACTGTCAGTAAGTTTCTTCTTAGTTCTAGGTTGCTTCTCTCCTTGCTTAGTTTCCACCCGTTGCTTCTTGTCCTGCCTTCAGGAGCCTTGAAAAATAGCTTGACTCCCTCTTCTTTGTGGCAGCCCCTGAGATATTGGAACACTGCTGGTCATATTTAGGTGATTGTCCATGAGGACTCCGAGTTCCCTCTCACAGTTACTACTATTGAGCAAGGTATCCACTATACTATATATGTGCATTTGGTTTTTATTGCCTAAATGTAGAACCTTGCTTTTTTCACCAATGAATTTCATTTTGTTAGATAGCGCCCAGTGTTCAAGTCTGTCCAGATCCTCCTGTATCTTAAGCCTGTCTTCTAGAGTGTTGGCTATTCCTGCCAGCTTGGTGTCATCTGCAAATTTGATGAGTTTCCCATCTATCCCCTTGTCCAAATCATTGATAAAGATGTTGAAGAGCACTGGGCCCAGAACAGAGCCCTGGGGCACCCCATTACACACTTCCCTCCATGTAGATGTGGTTCCATTGAGGATCAGATGCTGAGTACGGCCGGTCAGCCAGCTATGGATCCATCTGGTGGTGGTGCTGTCTACTCCACATTTTTCTATCTTGTCAAGTAGTAGGTTGTGATCTACTTTGTCAAATGCTTTACTGAAGTCCACGTAAATTAAGTCCACAGCATTCCTCTAATTTTGTCACTTGGTCAAAAAATGCAGTAAGATTTGTCTGGCATGATCTATTTTTGACAAACCCATGTTGACTTTTAGTAGTGACTTTGATTGCCTCTAGGTGTTCACTGATTCGTTGTTTGATTATATTTTCCAGGTATTGAGGTCAGGCTGATAGGTCTGTAATTTCCTGGGTCCATTTTTTCCCCTTTTTTGTAGATGGGAACTACATCAGCTCTTTTCCAATCCTCTGGTAGTTTCCCTGTCCTCCAGGATCTTTGAAAAATATCGTTCAGTGGTTCAGAGATCACATCTGCCAGTTCCTTGGGAACCTTGGGGTGTAATCCATCTGGTCCTAGCGATTTGAATTCATCTAGGCTGGACAGGTACTCACTTACCATTTTCTTGCCTATCTTAACTTGTGTTTCTATTCTGTTTTTTATGGCACTATTTTTGATAGGTTGGTCTGTTTTTTCCCTTTGTGTAAAAACAGAGGCAAAAAATGAGTTAAATAGTTCTGCTTTCTCCCTGTTGCTTGTCACCTTCTTGCCACTTTCACCCACTAATGGACCAATCATTTCCTTCACTTTTTTCTTGTTTTTTACAAGTTGAAAGAAGCTTTTTTGTTGTTGTTATTTTTGACTTTGGTCGCAAGCCTTAGTTCATTTTGAGCCTTGGCTTTCCTCACTTCATCTTTGGAGGCTCGGGCTATTTGCTGATATTCTGACTTAGTTATGTGCCCCTCTTTCCACTTTCTATACTTGTCCTTTTTATCTTTCAGTTTGTCAGAGTGTTCTTTATGTAGCCATGCTGGTTTCTTTTGAGAGCTGTTATTTTTCCTCTTTGTTAGTATTGTGCTAGACTGGACTTTTATTATCTCATTTTTCAAAATTTCCCAAGCTTCTTGAATTGTTTTCCCCTTGAGGATTCTCATCCATGGAATCCTTCCCAAGCCCTCTCTAAGTTTCTTGAAATTAGCTCTCTTGAAGTCCAAGACTCTATTTTGACTGTGTTCTATTGCTTGTGCTTCTATAATATGGAATTCCAATATTGCATGATCACTTCTTCCCAGGGTTCTTATGGCTTCAACACCTTCTATCATTTCATCTCTGTTAGTGAGAATTAGACCCAAAATGGCTAATCCCCTAGTTCCCTTCTCTACTTTTTGGGAGACAAAGTTGTCTGCTAGGTTTGCCAGGAACCTGTTTGATCTTCCACTCGGTGCAGAGTTTGTCTCCCAGTTGATGTCAGGGTAGTTAAAGTCCCCCCATTACTATTGGTATGTGCTTCCTACATACCTTAGTTAGCTGACTAACAAAAAGTTCATCTATTTCCTCTGTTTGGTTGGGTGGCCTGTAGTATACACCTATGGCAATGTCATTTCCCCCCCTTTTATATTGACCCAAATGCATTCAAGACAGTTTTTATAATTGTTGTGCTCTATTTCTGTAGAGATGTAGTTATTTCTTATATAGAGAGCAACTCCACCTCCTCTTTTATTTGTTCTGTTCCTTTTAAATAATTTAAATCCCTCTAGCTGTGTGTTCCATGTGTGGTTTTCATCCCACTATGTTTCCGTAATGGCAACAATATCATATCTGCCCTCATTAACCTGAATATAAAGGCGAAACCCCTAACTGCTGCTTCTTCTTTTTTTACTAGTTTTCTGTATGCTGTCCTCTGATATTCACATTAAAGTTAAATGAAACAGTCCAGGCATTCTAGCAAATAACTGCCCTAATGCCTCTTTTCTACACATAATATAAGCAATTTTATGATAAATTTTAATGCCCTAATGGCCAGCCATAAATCTATTTTTCTATTTTCCAATCCTACTTTACCTAGAATTTAAGAAAAAACTTTCTCCTGGTTGCTCATTAATGGAAATATTTTTTTCAGCTATTTATCTATGTGTCAGAATCCAATTATATTTCATCTTTAATTATCAAACATAGAAACTCCCAATTCTGCCTTCTCTGGATTCTGCCATAAGAGGGAGAAAAGGGGGAGAGCAAAGGGGCTTTATGGCCCTCACTTCCTTCAGCACACTTCAAAGGACTGAATGTGTGTTTATTGTGGCCTCTAAGCTTTAACATATCAAAGAAGAGTAATTGCCTTTCATGTAGTTATCTGAAGTCTCCATCCAGACGGAAGAAGAAAGGGGATGGAATTGTGATACTTGAAACTATCACTGGAAGGGGGGTTGATTGGGTGGGACTACTGGGGAACCCCTTAAAACCTTGAATGGGAGAGCTTGAACCCCAAGTCCTGTCTAGCATGCCTGCAACCATTTTCTCTTAATAAAGGATTCCTGTTGGAAGAACTATTCCAAGAGTTCTGTCTTCTTAAGATGCAAAGTGGGGTGGGTCCTTACATTAGACAGGACTTGCAAAATTAATCCACCTGGAAGGTAGACCCTTGCCGGGGGATTTTGCAAAAATTTACCATGTCAGACAACGAAGCAAGAGAGGGAGAAAACTCCCTGGAAGGAGAGCCGCTGACCCAGTTGGAACCTTGCCAGATGTTGGGATCCGAGAGGCCAGATTTCTCAGAAGAAGAAGTGGTGGAGACACAGGACCACAAGCCTCGCTGGTCGATGGGCGTTGGAAAGAAAAGCGAGTGGGGAAAGGAATCAAGAAAAGTGACCCTGAGACGGGGGACCAAGCAACCAGAATGGAAGCAGGAGATGGAGAAATCCCTGCACGCAAGTGAAGAGGGAGGAAGCTGTATGCCGTACTCAGACTGGATCCTAGAGAGAGCTATTGACCTGATGAAGAGAACTCTCAGCTCCCTAGGAGAGGAGATTCCTGAGCCCTACGCCCGCCCCAGTTCCTGGAGCCACAAAGGGAGAGACACCGAGGGGGACGTGGAACCTGCAACCCCAGGGACATTTACTGATCCAGGAGCTCCCACCCCCTACCGGACCCAGATGGAAATCTGGACGGAAGACACTACCACCCACAATGGAGGCACCGATCCATTCCAAGACGTCCACCGTTGGAGGTGAAATTCAAAGGGGAGCCAACACGCTTGGGGTTTTTCCTAACCCAAGTCCTCAGCTACATGGAGGAATATGGGCAGGACATCCCCAGCGACAAAGCCCGCATCCGGATCGTGCAATCTGCCCTGGATGGACCAGCTGCAGATTGGGTGGTGAACCTGCATGACTCCAATGCCCCAGAACTCAGTAACTTCAACCGTTTCATGTCCTCGTTTGAGAAGACGATTTGAAGACCCCCTGGCTGATCGCAAAGCCCGTGAAAGAATAACAACGATGAGGCAGGGCAAACGCCCAGTGGCTGAGTATACACAAGAATTCCGAGCCATTGCCAGCAAACTGAATTGGCCAGAAGACATCCTCCTTGGCCGTTTCAAAGACGGACTAAACTATGATCTATATGATGCTTGCCTGCCCCGAGGAGACCCACATCGACTTGAGGAATGGTACGTCTTGGCAGAGGAAGCAGAGATCGACATATTGAAGAGGCATCGCCGAGGAAAACAATGGAGCCGCCCCCCGCCTGAGCTGACACACCAACCGGTGAAATCATCGGATACAGCCAAGAAGCAGATGGGGTGTTTCAAGTGCGGAAGAGAAGGGCATCGAGCTGTAGAATGCCGCTCAAAGGCCCCCCAGCACAACCCAGACAGATCCCCAATCAACAAACCCAGAGGGTATTCAGCTAAGCCAAAAGAAACAGCCATGAAAATGATGGAAATTGCAGAAAACCCCACCTCTGCTCACCAAGGGGAAAGAACTCCAGCCTACACCACAGGGACGGTGGATGCCTCAGATGACAGCTCGGAAGGCGAACCCCTGGTAAGTGGACGCATCACACCCATCTTCAAAACAGTGACTATATTAATCCCCCCCATGCCCGAAGCTGTGAAGGTGAAAGCCTTAATAGACTCTGGCTGCACCCGCTGCCTCATTAGCCCAACACTAGTGGGGAATCTGGGCATCCCATCCAGGAGACTGGAACAACCAATCTCATTTGGCCAGCTAGATGGATCCATAGCAGGGGGGGTGCCAGCTACCCTAGCCACTCTGCCAATACACCTCTCCCTGGGCAACCATGAAGAGGACTTAACGTTTGTGGTGACCCCAGGTATGGAATGCCCAATGATTCTAGGGATGGAATGGTTGAAAAAATGGAACCCCTGGGTAAATTGGAGGACGACAGAAATCAAATTCCCGAAGGGGGACCCTATGGACTTAAAACCCCAAGAGAGGCTACCAGAATCAAGAATAGAAAAAGCATCCATAGGAGAGGAAAAAAGATTAACAGAAATACCAGAGGAATATAGGGACCTTGCTGAAGTCTTCAGTGAGGAGAGGGCGAATGAGCTTCCCCCCCACCGACCCACAGACTGTACCATTGAATTCAAGCCTGGGGCAAAACTCCCGAAGCCCAGATTATACTCCATGAGCCCAAAGGAGAAGGAGGAAATGGAAAGATTTATAAAAAAAAACCTGGAGAGAGGTTTCATTGAACCAGCTAAGCCTAAAGTGGCTGCCCCGGTCCTTTTTAGAGAGAAGAAGGATGGCTCTTTACGTTTATGCGTGGATTATAGGGCCCTGAACACAATCAGTGAAAGCAACCTATACCCGCTGCCCCTCATGAAAGACATGCTGTCACACCTATCGAAAGGGAAAATTTTTTCTAAACTAGACTTAAGGGAAGCTTACTATCGCGTGAGAATCAAGGAAGGGGACGAATGGAAGACTGCATTTAACTGCCCCATGGGGTGCTATCAATTCAAAGTCTTGCCATTTGGATTACAAGGGGGCCCTGCAGTCTTTATGCAATTAATCAATGACGTTCTAAGGGAGCACCTGTTTAAGGGGGTCCTTGTTTACTTGGACGACATTCTTATCTTTACCGAAACAAAAGAAGAACACGTCAAACTTGTCAGAGCGGTTTTAAAGAAGCTGCGAGCCGCTCACCTATATGCCAAACTCTCAAAATGCGAATTCCACCAGGAAAGGATAGACTACCTAGGCTATCGCATATCCCCACAGGGCATTGAAATGGACCCAGAGAAGGTCAGAGCAGTATTAGAATGGGCACCACCCCGCACAAGAAAGCAACTACAAAGTTTCCTGGGCTTTGCAAATTTTTACCGCCAATTCATCCCCTCATTTGCACAGATAGCCTTGCCCCTCACCAACTTACTAAAAACGAAGGGAACATCCTCAGTAAAACCTAGCCAGCCACTAACATGGACAATGGAGTGCCAAGCAGCGTTTGAGAGACTAAAGAGACTTTTTTCTGCCGAACCAGTACTAAGGCACCCAGATATGGACAAGCCCTTCATAATACAGGCAGATGCAAGTGATGTGGCAGTGGGGGCTGTGCTATTACAAGAAAATGATGATGCAGTATTGCAACCCTGTGCATATACATCTAAGAAACTCACGGAAACAGAACAGCGCTGGCCCGTATGGGAGAAGGAGGCTTATGGGATACGTTGGGCATTACTCACGTGGCGACAGTTCCTGGAAGGCAACAAAATCCCCTTCCAGGTATGGACTGATCACAAAAATTTAGAAGCCCTGAAAACTTCCAGGAAACTCAATCCCAAACAAGCCCGCTGGTCCCAGCATTTTCACCAATTCCAATTTAAGCTCAAACATTTACCAGGAAGAAAGAACTTCCTGGCAGATGCACTATCTCGCATGCCCCAATATAACAGCGCACGAACCACAGACTCTAGACCAATAATGGCAGAATCACAACTGGCAGCGCCAGTAACCACAAGAACCCAAGCCAAAATAAAACCACAACTGGACAGCCAAACTGGGATTGAATTCAGAAAAAGTTTGGAAACAGATGATTGGTTCCAGAAAAACAAACATGTGTGCACAATGAGAGACGGATTGCCTTGGGTAGGGGAAAAGTTATATATACCAACAACTCAAAGACTAACTTTCATGCAACTTTGCCATGACACAAAATCAGCAGGGCATTTTGGATTTGTAAAAACTTTACACTTAATTAAACGGCAATTTTGGTGGCCATCAATAAAAAAGGACATAGAAAGTTATGTTGCCAGCTGCCCAACCTGTGCATCAGCAAAGAGGTTGCAAGGGAAATCGCCAGGGCTGTTACAACCAGTGGCAAGTCCCTCAGCCCCCTGGAGGGAAATAGCCATGGATTTTATAGTGGAATTGCCTGAAAGCAATGGGAATACTGTTATCTGGACAGTCACGGACCTATTTTCCAAACAGGTGCACTTTATCCCTTGCCAAAAAATTCCCACTGCAAAGGCCTTAGCAAAACTTTTTATCCAGCACATTTACAGATTGCACGGGGCACCCCAACGCATCATCTCTGATAGGGGAGTGCAATTTACGTCTACATTTTGGAAGGAATTTTTATCCCTCTTAGGGACCACTCAGGGACTGACATCTAGCCATCACCCTCAGACAGATGGACAAGCGGAACGCTGCCAGTCGGTACTTGAGCAATATTTGAGATGTTTTTTAAATTTCCAACAGAGTGATTGGACGGACTTACTTCCTTTTGCAGAAGTTGCCTACAATAATGCAGTCCACTCCAGCACAGGCTACACTCCTTTTCAAATAGCCAACGGCCAAAGTTTCAACCCTATGCCAGAGTTAACCCCAAAAGAACCAACGATCCCTTCACTGAAAGAATGGATGGAAAGCCTACAAAACACCTGGCCAATAGTCAGAAAATCACTAGATGAAGCTAGGCGGGCATACAAAGCACAAGCCGATAAAAAAAGGGTTGAGCCTACACCATTCATTATAGGAGAAATGGTGTACTTATCTACAAAATACCTAAAGTCCCTACAGCCCTGTAAAAAACTTGGACCAAAATATATAGGACCTTTTCCAATTAAAAGGATCATAAATCCAGTAACAGTAGAATTAGAATTACCCAAAAACCTCAGGCAAATACACCCAATTTTTCATTGCAGCTTGCTGAAAAGAGAGCATCAGTCACCTCTACGGCCAAAAATCCCCCCCCCACCACCTCCAATCATGGTGGAGGGGGAACAACACTTCGAAATAAAAGAGATCCTTGACTCTAGGAGATATCGTGGAACAACTCAGTACCTAGTTGCCTGGAAACACCTCCCTGCCTCACAAAATGAGTGGGTCCATAAACGTCACGTCAGAGCCCCGAAGCTATTGAAGAAGTTTCACACAGAGTATCCTAACAAGCCTAACTAAATTTTTTACTTGTGTTTTCTTTCAGGTGGATCTCTCTTATTGTTAAGAGGGGCCGGATGTCAGAATCCAATTATATTTCATCTTTAATTATCAAACATAGAAACTCCCAATTCTGCCTTCTCTGGATTCTGCCATAAGAGGGAGAAAAGGGGGAGAGCAAAGGGGCTTTATGGCCCTCACTTCCTTCAGCACACTTCAAAGGACTGAATGTGTGTTTATTGTGGCCTCTAAGCTTTAACATATCAAAGAAGAGTAATTGCCTTTCATGTAGTTATCTGAAGTCTCCATCCAGACGGAAGAAGAAAGGGGATGGAATTGTGATACTTGAAACTATCACTGGAAGGGGGGTTGATTGGGTGGGACTACTGGGGAACCCCTTAAAACCTTGAATGGGAGAGCTTGAACCCCAAGTCCTGTCTAGCATGCCTGCAACCATTTTCTCTTAATAAAGGATTCCTGTTGGAAGAACTATTCCAAGAGTTCTGTCTTCTTAAGATGCAAAGTGGGGTGGGTCCTTACATTATGTCTGTATGAAGATAATATATGCAGGTATTCCCTGAGTTAAGAGAGCAGTGGAGACCAGAATTCTTAGATGGGTGATGCATCCCTTAGAGCAGGAGTGTCAAACTGCCGGCCCATGGGCCAGATGTGTCACGTCAAAACCGCGCCCACTCCATTGCTGGCAATGGGAAAAAAGTCGTGATACATTGTGACACGTCATGTGACATCGCAAGTTTGACACCCCTGCCTTAGAGGATTGTTGTGTTAGTCAGAAAGTTTTTTTGTGGATATATATAATTCCTTGGTTGTTTTCTCCCATTTTTACTATTTTTTAATATTATGCAGGCCTCTTGAACCCTTAGGGTGTTGGGAAAGGAAGTGAAAAAAGCAGACTCAATGATAAAAGGATTTCAAGAAAAGACTAAATGGTACAGCAGAATATATTATTTCCTCCAATTTATTCCAATAACAGCCTGTTGAAAAGCAAGAAGTAGGCTATTCTTACTAGACTCTTATTTTTATTTCCATGAAATGTTTAATTAAGATGCCATATTAATAGCATGGCTGGGTTGCAGCTTCTCAACTGGATATTACAATAATGATTGTGCAGAAAGTAATCTCACCACTGTTCCAGAAAATGTGCTGCTGACATCTATCCTATGGTTCACAGGTTAATGGAACAATATGGCATCTGACTGTTAGAATATGTATCATCCAAACATCAGAGATACAGTGCTGGACTTCAGATAGATCCAGAACCAAATTCTCATTTGTCCCTAGAGATTTCACACCAGTCATTTTATTTTTCTGTCTCATCTATCTTACAGGTTTTTATTATGTGTTTAACAAAAGTGGAAATCTATATGTAAGATGTCTTGAACTCTCAGGGAAGAAGTTAGGATAAAAGACAAGCAATACAAAATAAAATAAATTCCATTTGCCCCAAAAAGTTTTGCTTTTATTTTTGCAAAGAATGCCTATTACTCATATAGTTCTAAGAATGTTATTTTCCAAGATACTATTTTTAAATAGTAGCAAATATTTTATCTTTTGATCATTTACTTATTTGTTTTATGATAAATTTGGCACTATTTGTCAGTACTGTTTCCTATGTGCAAATGGAAAATGTTGTATTAAATTATAAACTACACTGAAAAGTTAATTTCATGCCTAACATTCCCATATTCATGGAATAAATATGCTTAAGTATTGACATTTTGATCCTCATCTGTAATTCTTCTCATACTTGAAACACTCACCGCTATTTATTTTAGCACCATAAAGTGACTTTTGATTTATCCATCAATATTGTTGTAGTTTCTTTAACAATTGATTGAACCTTCTGAATAAAATTAGTATATGGAAGATCACACAACTGTCATTCTAAATTTTAAAAGAACCAGCAACACCAAAACTATCTATTTAATGAACTATCCAGATACATTTATGGGAGAAATAAAGTAGGACCATTAATGTCAGACCTTAGAAAAATGTCCATTGTATCTTGCTGTAACTCTTTTGTCTCATGCTGCAATCTGTTTCACCTATGTGGTCCAGAATACGGTAGAATAGAAAGACAAATGTATCAACTAAGCCAGTTCTTAGGAGGAAAGCAGGATTTCTGGTTCTCTTCTGATCACCAAGAACACAGTCTCATATCTGGGACTTTTCTGAATAAAATAAAACTTCCCCATCTTCTTTATTTAGTAATGTCTTTTTTTTTTGAGAGCACCATTTAAAATCTTGGCTAGCTTCCATTCTGTCTAAATCTTCTATGACACTAGCAATACCACAATAACATTACAGTGGATTAGATTTCATGCCATACATAACAATAAATTTCAACCCCTCCAGATACTTAAATCCATGTTCAGGAACTGGTTTACAAGAGAAGCTGAGAGACACATGTCTAGATTAGCTATTTAATTGTAGGACAAGAAGAAAGCCATATATACAGAAAAGGTCTGCTAATATAGTACATAGAAATCAAAGTCTGTATGTCTGCCTCCAGAATTTAATTTCTAGACCTCTCCTTTCAATATTTCAAATCAGTGGAAATGAGGCCTGCATCTTCATAGCTAAGACTGAAAGACATTTGCTTACTGTCTGATTGAAAACAAGTGGATCCTGCCTTATCACTTTCCTTTCTAATACCAAGATTTGGACAATGGACAGATCCTTATGTCAAGCATATGAGAAGAATTACAGATGAGGATGATCAAAATGTCAATACCTAAGCATATTTGTTCCATGGATATGGTTAGCTAATCATTGTACTGAATTGTGAGCAGCTATCAGGGAACACAAGTAGCATCCCCAAATCTGTCTCCTGTATGCCAGACTATTTCTATTGCTAAAAGAATGATAAAGGTTATGATTCTTTGTTTTTCTTCTACTCCATCATGTCTGATCCTCAGACACTGTTTGGACAACTCCCTGACTTTTTCTAGGCAACTTTTTCAGGAGTGGTTTCCCATTGCCTGCATCCTAGGGTTGAGAGAAAATTATTGGCTCAAGGTGTGTCCAAGGCAGGACTAGAACTCATGGCCTTAACCACTATACCAGTGATGGCAAAACTTAGAGACCGAGTGACCAAACTGCAACCCAAAACCCACTTATGCATTATTGGGTGCTGGGTGGGTGTGGCCCATTAGGTGGGTGTGGCTGTGGTGGTAACAGCAGACTGGGTGGGACTAAAAAGTTCAATCAATCAATTCCAACTCTGCAAGATCTTTTTTTTTCCGCGAGAAGTTGAAATTGACTGATTGAACCTTTTTTTTTTGTACACGGCGGTGGAGACCTAAAGCAAAAAGGTTTTATAAAACCCAGCTGAAGGCTAGGACTGGAGTGACGGCGCATGTGCCCACAGAGAGGGCTCTGAGTGCTGCCTCTGGCACCCTTGCCATAGGTTCACCACCACTGCACTATACCAAACTGTCCTCTGTGATTGTTTGTCCCTATGTAAAACTGTTGTGATTTTTTTTTTAGGGTAGTTACATTGAAAAACTAAATATGAAACAAAGAGAGGAGTCTAGAGAGATCAAAGCTGTAACTAGTTTTACTTATTATTTATTACTTCCAGGGTTGTATATTTTCATCAGTAGTGTCAGTCTTTTTATGAATTATAGTATCTTACTGACCTTTACATGAAAAAAAAATCTTTTGGTTGAAGTTACATTCTGCCTCTTTTGTGGTAGTGGTACTGAAACTTTGTTGTTGTTGTTAATTGCGAAGTCATGTCCGACCCATCCTGACCCCATGGACAACGTTCCTTCAGGTCTTCCTGTCCTCTACCATCTTCTGGAGTCCATTTAAGTTCACGCCCTACTGCTTCAGTGACTCCATACAGCCACCTCATTCTCTGTCGTCCCCTTCTTCTATTGCCCTCAATCTTTCCCAGCATTAGGCCCTTCTCCAGTGAGCCCATCCTTCTCATTAGGTGACCAAAGTTTTCATGGCAAAGATACTGGAGTGGTTTGCCATTTCCTTCTCCAGTGGATCACATTTTGTCAGAACTCTCTGCTATGACCTGTCCGTCTTGGGTGGTCCTGCACGGCATAGCTCATAGCTTCATTGAGTTACGCAAGCCTCTTCACCATGACAAGGCAGTAATCCATAAAGGGGACTGAAGCTTTAGAACAACCTTTATCATCCTCATGATAAGTTGGACTTCAAATTCCATAATTTTAGAAAAATCAAGGTTTTGTTTGTGTATATATTTTAAGAAATGTGGTATGGACTTCTTAGTAAGTTATGTTACACTTCTTTAGTTCTACCTGAGCTCATTTTCATCTTAGCCAGTATCTAAACTTCCCTTTGTCTCATCTTGTGTCTTTCGCTGGACTTTATAACAGTGTTGTGCAAGGAATTATAAAAGCATAGATGCCCAGATTTAGCTCAACTCCTAAAATTACACAGGCACATCTGTGCAGGATTTTTTTTTTTTTTTTTTAAAAAGCGCAACCACATCAGTGGTGGGATTCAGCCAGTTTGCACCACTTCGGCAGAATTGGTAGCTATTTTTTTGTTGCCCAGGCCACTCTGTATGTCCAAATATGAACTTGACCTGATCTTGCTTAGATTACAAGTTCAGACAAGTACCAGGTGACAATTCCTTAGGTCAAGTTTGTAGTGTTACACATTATCTTGTTGTAAGCGTTATATCCTGATAGTTGCTGTAATTATTTGCAAAATGTTCAATTAGTTTTTATGACTGTGTATCAGTGAAGTCTGAAGGCTTTAGAAATGGTGTAGTAATCTTTTACAGACTGATAGGCATCAATTACTTCCTTATTGAGATCCTCAGAAATAACTTTTGAATAGGACATGGCATATTGTACTTCTTTGTCAGGAACAGAGCTAAAAATCTTTAGACCAAATCAACTCTGATTTTTGTAAAAAAAAATCCCCACTAAAGCTTCTATTACCTTTATATATCATCTGGACTCACACAAAGTTTTGATAATATTCAGTGGCAATTATATGAAAAATTTCTGGAAATCCAAAAGGAATTAATGTTTTTTTGTAGAACTATAAGATTTCCCCCCAAAAAGAAAAAGAAACTAGCAGAAATAACATTATTTATTCATCTATAGAAAACATTTTAAATCAATATCTACTTTATGATTCTATCTGAATTATTTGCAAAACTCATTGAGTTTAAACTGCAATCCCTTGTGGAAACATATTTAATAAAGGCATGTTTGATGTAATGTCTTTAAAGATCTAAGGGAGGAAAGCTGATAAATATGTATATTTGAGAAATAAATTTGAATTAGCTGTGTGAACTATTATAATATACTAGTAAATTGGTTCCATTTGCAATGACATGTAATATTAGCTACTGTTGCTCAGCTTTGCAGAATGCCATTTTTCTTTCCTCCATCCCTCCTTAGATTCATGTGCACACATACTCATACTTCTTATATTCAGTTGGGTGCTTTGGAAGAAACACATTTTGCCAGACTATAAACTTCAAAATTGGCACATAAATGAGAATGACAGGCACAAGCTAAATGGAAATGATAGCACTAATGCTAAAAACCACTTATATTATTTTTAATTTGCTATAAGAAAAAGTACTTGTCTAATTGAGAAATAATGGTCATTGATGCCTGTCACTGGGAGACTGATAGGGAGTATCTCAGTAGGATTCTTCATTATGACTCACCTGAGGAGAACCTATATTACGGAGAGCAAGCTGGCAGAGGCTGAAGTTAATGGTGTTATAATGGACAGGAAGCTGTGCTGGCAACTATAAATATGCTTCTGAGGAATCTGTTAGATCATTTGCATAAATTTAAATGATCAGGAGACATCAAGATTTTCAAATTGCTTAACTGCTATTATGGCAGCTTGCAATTACTATGCAAGTGATACCAGAACAGAGCAACATAAGAACATAAGTGGCATAACAATCACAAAGGTGATGAATGAGAGAGAGAGAGAAAAAAAACAATCATTTTCATGTAAGTCTGAACATAAAATTAATCAATTTATTTTTATATTTATATTGATTCTACAAGAACCAAATGAGAATTCATAACTATCCCATGGCCAAGATACATAAGCAGATTTTTCAGAATTACAGAAGGCCCAACAAAACAAGGATCTTTCCAGATAGGCAGCACACAGTGCTCCCGAACCATTGCTTTTTGCAGTTAAAGGCAAAGCAAACAGAAGAGTGATTTCTGTACTCTGTATGTGATGTTTATCTTATCTCAGTTTTATCTAGTGATTATTGTGTATTTTTTTTTCAAATTCTGAACAGCCAAAGTTTTCAGGTATTTAATGTGCCACCAAAAGTAAAAGTACTTCTGGACTTCTGTTGAATCAATTCATATATTTGGCCACAGTAACACATTATAAATGCACTGTAGAATGAAAGGTCTAAAGGGCTTGACATTCTCCTTCATTTGGCTCATTACTAAATTTTAGCAGCCTTTAAGTATACTACTTGCTCGTTGGAATTCCATGGTTAGAACCATTAGTGGTAGATCATCAGCATACTGCTGACTACATCCAACTCCAAATATTTGAATTGTCATCTTCAATAGTTTTGTGTAGATGCTGAATAGCATTGGGACAAAATATAATCCTGTGGAATGCTGCTATTTTTCCAGCATTGTCTTCTAGATATAAGTCAAAAACAAAAATCACAATGACTGTAAAGTAATATTACTAAGGTTGAATGCCATCAAGCTCTTAAGAAGAATACCATAGCCAATGTTACTGAAAAGCCACCAAGGGAATATGGAGAACCCACAGAATCTTACTTTGCCAATCAATCTACTTTCTTTTGTTGTAGGTCATCCATTAAGGCAAACTAAGCAATCTCTGTACCAAATGAAAGTGAGATAATGCACATAATCTACATACACAAATTATTGTGGTTTTTGCATCACAAAATTAATTGACGGCATTATCTTTTTGAACTTTTATATAAATCAATTTATTTATATTCTCAACTGTGCAGTTAAATTTTAGTAGAAAAAAGTGAGTGATTATATTGTCCCCCATTTCTTAATCAAGATGTAAACAAAGTTTCCTAATGTGAATATAGTTTGAAAGTTATAATTCTTTAAAGAAATCTGCTTACCCGAACATGTGCTGAAAAAAAACTTTTGTATCATGCTTGTGTCATTCCTTAATTTATTAAAAAAAATCCTGCCAATGTAATTTATCTTACAGAATTGTGTCAAGTGGATTGATAAATTTCCAGCCTACAGTAGTTAGGCAGAAACACACAAGGGAAATTAACACTTCCATTGTGATGGTTTTCTGGTTTGTTAACTAGTTACACATAAAGAAAAAATGTCCATCAAATTTCATTAAGGAAAAACTTTATGTAAATTAAAAATCCTAATGTATCATCATTCTCCATTTCTGTAATCTCCCTTGGATAAGGAAACCACCTGATTTATTGTAGCTTAAATATGCGCTGCCATTTTATTTCAAGGCATTCAAAACATGTCATTGAAAATGATAAAATAAAGATCTCCCAGTATGTAGACAAACCAACTTATTGTTTAAAAAACATCAGCTGATTTGTCTTCTACAATGATAATAAATAAAATTTTGAAGGTACACATAAGGTGCTAGAGCAGGGGTTCTTAACTTTTTTGTGTCATGAACCCTTTGAGAGAAATTAATACATGTCTACATAACAAATTTATAAGGAATAAAGTCTTCTTTATTAATCCACTAAATCAATAATGAAATATTCAATGAGAGATTAGGAAAAATATTTATAAATTCTTCCCATCCAAGTTCACAGATCCCTGAAATCTGCCCCAGGTTAAGAATTCCTGTGCAAGGAAAGGGATTTTCATTGTGAAATGTTGGGGTACTTTTACGTGAATGAGTTACTTATTTTTTCTATGTCAGTGTCTTGTACTGTTTAGAGAAATTGATAAATCTTGTTATTCATTTTTTTGGTCTCTATCGATCTGTTCCATGTTAGAATTGGAACATAACCACTCATCAAGTTTGATATGCTACTTATCTTGCTTGCTGTTAATTTGATAAGCTTTAGTGAAACTCATTCAACAGCTTGTCTTTATTACATTATCTTGATCTAGAACCTTATTTCATAACTTTTTATCACTGATTTTTTTTATCACTGAGTTCCCTTCACTAAATCTAAAGGTATCTTTATGCCTATTTTGTATAAATATTAAACCAAAAATAGCTTAATAATGTCCCTTCTTATTGCAACTTGTAAAAAACAACTTATGAAGAAAAACTTAAGTCTGATTTAAAACAGTATCTGCTAATCCCAGAATGAATTACCAACAAGATGCTTAATTTACAATGACTTACTAACAAGCATATTTGGTCCCCCAAATCTACACATTATTCTTGCTCACATCAGAACAATACACAGACTTAATCCTTTATTCATAGGACTCTATTATTAGATTACAATCAAGTTCTATTTCTTCTAACAAATTCATTCCATCACATTAGCTCCTGATTCAGTATCAAAGGAGTAAGAGTCATAAGATATGAAAACATCATAAGATATGATTAAAATTTACAATAAGCCAGAAAGCTTATTGGAACTGTGTTTTACTTTTAAGGATTTCTGGTTTTGGATTGGGGCAGTGTTTACAATCCCTTCACATATAACTTCAGTTTCTGAAATATCTAACCTAACAGGATTAACAAGTGTGAAAAACATAAAAACGTCAGAGCATCTTTGGATCTAAACTCAAAGTTTATCAGTTACTATGATGAATTGCAGTAAGATACAGTTTTGTTTGCTTTAGAAAGAACATTTTGTATCCATCTATTAAATATTAAGATGTTATTAAACAATAGCAAAAGTGTATGCTATATCAAGAAATTAGAAATTTAATCTTCAAAGTTTACAGGTTTTCTTTAAATATTCATGGTATATTTTCAGATAGAAAAAGTTCTGCAACTTATCTTTTAAAAAATCTCTGCAGATTGGAAAAGTGCTCCAACTCATAAGGAAGTTATGAATTTTCTTTGCAGATATAATCCCAAATATATTTCAAATTAATTTAAATAAACCAATGTCACTTAGACAATATTCTATTCTTTAGCCATATGTTTTACTTTTAAATTTATTGAACTGTAATGTCAGCAACCTGCTACATGATAAATCACTATATTTTAAAAATGGATTTTCTGTAGCCAATGAAATGTTATGTCTTGGTTACTTCTCTGAAAACTATGGATGGCTATAAAATCCTTGCCAATAGGCAGGTTTTATAAAAATCATGGTGATTGTATATCAAAAGTCTACAGACAGGTTTATTTAACATTCATAGCTGTTTCCTTGTTTGCTTGATATACAGTATGCATAATCTTCTCATACCAATTCCCCCAAGTCATATTTCTTATCATCAACAGGGACATATCAATGCTCATGAATTGTCCTCAGTCAGATTTTCCACCTCTGTCTTTGACAAGAGATGTTCTGGAGGCATTGCAGTGTTCCTTTTCAATCTTTGATTTAAAACCCACAAAATCAAAAAGTGAACTCAAATGAGGAGTATGTGTTACATTGGCTGACTTTGTTAAACATTGTTTGTCAGACTTTATTTTGGCTTTCCTTTTAAGTTTCAGTATGAGAGACTCAGAATATGTGTTTCAGTGTCCCAGTATTCTGTGTCACTGCCTATGGGGATCTTATCCCTTTATATAAGTCACTATATTTGCTCCAGTGTCTGATCTATGGTTGTTCTTTGGGGTAGGTTCTTGTCCTTTGGATTATATATTAATGGATGATAATGAACAGGAGAACATGAAAATGAAACGTTTATGATTATCAAAGATAAATATTACAATCCTCTATCTCTGGCAGTTGTATAAATGTATGAAGAACATTACTTTTGGTTTACTCAAATTACATTTTTACTTACTGGGAATGCAAATTGGAAGATTATTTAGAAATTTAAACTGCATATATATTAGTTTTATATTTATTTGTTTGTTTCATGTTAAGTCAACTAATTTAAATTTTAACAATTTAATTGTATAATAAAATTATCAAATATTTGTAAAATTAGTCTTCTTTAATACATGAGAGTTATATGCTTCCCCTGCTTACATATGAAACTTACCTAATTCAAAGGTTTGTACAATTGCATAACTTGAAAATATTTGGCCACCTAGTATATGAGTGTAGAGTTAACATCCCTTAAAAAATAATCAACATAAAATTTATCAGTATGACCCTCAAATTTAGAAATCATTGAGGAAATCAAAGCACATCTTGCAGCATATCCAGAAAAGAACACCGTATGGCAGGGGTGTCAAACTCAATTTCATTAGGGCTGCATCAGCATTGCGGTTGCCCTTGGGGGATGGGTGGGTGTGGCCAGAGTGGGTGGGCATGGCCAGCTCTACATCGTTCACATCAAGGGTGCCTGTGGGGGCCTGGGCAGGAGTAGGACAGATCTGAGGGTCTCTGGCAGAAGGGAGTGGGACCAGGGCAAACGCCAAGGCATGGTCCATTTCTTCATTCCTCTCAAAGCATGCACCCAGGGGGCAGGGCCAACACAGCAGGGGCTGGTTCCTCGCTCTTTCTAGACAGCCTTGTGAAGCTAATACTGAATGCTTTTCAGCATAGATGGCCACCACAAAATTATACATTGGCTCCTGGCCAGCCTGGACCAGGGCCAAGGCAGTGGGGGCCATTTCCTCACTGTTTCCAGGATGGCTTCGTGGGCCACATGAAACCACTTTGTGAGCCGCATCTGGCCCTGGGCCTTGTGTTTGACATGTCTGCCGTATGGGCAAGAATTTCTACCTCCCTGGATCCAGAAGAGCAAAATCTCCTTTAGTAAGAAGTCCCATAAAATTTACCTACCAGAAGTACTAAAAAGAGAACAGGATCTGAAAAAAGCCCATCTGTATTTGTTTAGGGTTAGATTCTATAGATACCCTGCAATAGAAGGCGTTTAGTATCTAACATTTGGCAATAGAATTCAGGAGCACTGGTGTTGTCAATGTCCGTAGTTATTTATTTTACTATTGATTTGACCTTTTCAAGCATTAATTGGTCTAAATATTCAGGAGAGGACATGCCTGCAAAGTTATTCCTAACAGGTATGATGTCAATGAGATTGGTAGCTGTCTGACAATAGCAGAGACATTGAGCCTTTAAGGTGAAATGCGATTCTGAATCTTGTGATTAGAATCCCAGTCTGTACCTAGGCTTTAATACTTGGAATGTTAGCTTTAAGCCTCAAGACTGCATTATAGGTACATTTTGGAATCCTGAACAAAGTCCTAAGGAAATTTGACTGAATGGTTTCATAAGTTCTTAAATTTGTATATCGGCCAAGTTATATCCCATATAATAGTTGGGCAACTGTTTTAGTCATGAACAGTTTGATTGTGTTAGAATTTGCCTTCTGTGGCTTATAACATTATATTATTTATATAATATAAATATAAATGTTAAATATAATATTATAACATTATAACATTTAGTTATTGCTGGTGTGCTCTTTTGGGCAGTACAAATGGCATGATTTATGTGGGCTGTTAATTTCCTAGAGACCTGAAATACTACCCTCAAGTATTTAAAACACTGACTTGGTCTTTGGGGAATTAATTGTCCACTTGTGCATTTGTCTTTTGTTGGAGAAAACTGAAACTAAAATGTTAAGTTTATCATAGTTCACATCTAATTGTTTCTCATTATATTAGTATGGCAGGGCTCTTAGTGTTCCCATCATGCCTACAGAAGACAAGGAACAAAGAACTGCATTGTCAGCTTAGAGTAGAATTTGGAGATGTCTCTCAGCTAAATTAGACATATGAATATTAATTTCCTAAAGGGTTTAATCAGACAATTGCTATATATGTTAAAAAGCAAAGGTGCTAAAATACATCCTTGATAGCCTGGATAAAATCAAAAAGGTCCCTTCCCAAGTTACTTCTTATTCCAAGACTGGTTTTATTGTGTAGCTTATGAAGTAGGAACAGGAGTCTTTTGTGTGTAGAGGATCACTCAGAATGTCCCCAAGTCTAACCCTTGAGATATTAAAGCAAGCTGCCTAGAAATCAATTCAAGGCAGAGTTGTTTGTATATTTGTCTGCCAGACACTGAAGCACTAGGCAATGCTGACCTAAGGATTATAAGAAGAAATCCATTGGCAAGAGTGCTGAGTAAACATTGAACAAAGCCTGTAAAAATGAGTCTCTCCAGGAAAAAAGGAAAAGAAAAAAGCAATATCAAAGCTATAATTCATTTATCCAAAGAGATGGCTCAGAAATCCTCCAACTGTTAGACCGATCATTGAGCAAGATTGTTAAAATAGATACATGTCATATTTTCATTTCTGTTGTCTTACTAAATATATTAGTGTTGCTGTTGTTGCATCCTCAGGGTATATATCACAAAAATATACACAGTCCTTTTCTTTTGATCTTACTGTTTCAAATAGCACTGATACAAACCTGTTCTCCCATAGGGCAGAAGACTGAGTAGTTAAGAAAAACAAAAAGGGCTAACAACATATATGCACTACACCTTAAACTGCTCCTGCTCATGCTAACTTGACTTAAATTATATTAAGAAGAAAATCCTGTTTGGACTGAGAGCTTTAACAAAGGTTTGCAAGATATTCAGTTTGGACAGCAGGCTAACCACTGGATAATTTTCCTATTGCTGTATATTCTCAGCTTTTTGTTACAGAAAGCAAATAGATCTCTCTCTCTCTCTCTCTCTCTCTCTCTCTCTCCCTCCCCCTCTCTCTCTCTCTCTCTCTCTCTCTCAGAATAGCAGAATTACAGAGTTGGAAGGGACCTTGGAGGTCTTCTAGTCCAATCCCTTGCTCAAGTAGGAAGCCCAATACTATTTCAGACAAATGGTGTCCAATGTCTTCTTAAAAACTTGCAGTGCTGGATAACACACAACTTCTGGAGGCAAGTAGTTCCACTAGAAACTAAGCAAGGAGAGAAGCAACCTAGAACTAAGGAGAAACTTCCTGACAGTTAGAACAATTAACCAGTGGAACAACCTGCCTCCAGAAGCGGTGAATGCTCCAACACTGGAGGTTTTTAAGAAGAGACTGGACAGCCATTTGTCCAAAATGGTATAGGGTTTCCTGCCTGAACAGGGGGTTGGACTAGATGACCTTCCAACTTTACTATTATTGCTATTATTATTACTGATTTATTGTTGTTATTGTCAGGAAATCTGTCCTTAATTCTAGGTTGCTTCTCTCCTTGATTAGTTTCCATCCATTGCTTCTTGTCCTGCCTTCTGGTACTTTGGAGAATAGGTTGACCCCTCTTCTTTGTGGCAATCCCTGAGATATTGGAACATTGCTATCATGTCACCCCTCATTCTTCTCTTCATTAAACTAGACATATCCAATTCAAGCAACCATTCTTTATATGTTTTAGCCTCCAGTCTTCTGATCATCTTTGTTGCTCTTCTCTGTACTCTTTCTAGAGTCTCAACATCTTTTTTAAATTGTGGTGACCAAAACTGGATGCAATATTCCAAGTATGGCGTTACCAAGGCATTATAAAGTGGTATTAACATTTCACGTGATCTTCTTACTTTGGCATACTTCCTATTGATTCTACAGTTCAAATTTGACTTTATAATATTTAGATATTGGATTTATTAGAGTAAAACTGTGCATTATTTCTTAAAATTACAGTATTTTCCATGTTTATAATGCCTACAATGCTTTTAATAGAACAAGGTAAGGTAAAGAAATAATTAACAATTACAATGCATTTATGTGTATTTAAAATCCTTTAGGAAAAAGAAGTTTTAAATCATATAATTCTTTCTTTTTCTTTGTCCAATCCATTTTGTTCTAGCCTCTTGGTGTGGTCCATTTTATTTGTCTTTAGCAATTCAAGTGTTCACCATTTAAATATTTTTGAGAGACTATTAATTTATAATAATTTCTGTAGAGTATGAAACCAAATCTTCTATGCATGATCCATGCTTCAACAAATAAACATTTTCCAGGAAATCAAGAAGCTTTGAAGATTTGGTTTGTGTCTCTTCTGATGCATGCAGACTTGATCCTCAAAAACAGAAAATCATGACATGGAAACCTTGTAAAGGTGGTATGCAACCATGAAAAACTCAATACATCTCAGTAGAGAAACAGCTAGTTCCTCTCTCTCTAAGTCATTTTGTGATGTCATCCTTGGTTTTCTATCATGTAGAAGCCAATCGTACTGTACAGTTACTCTTTAGTAATGTCACCAGCACAATATAGAAAGGAAGCTATTTTTTGTTCACATTGTATTAAATTCTACATTGGGGAAATTGGGCCTCTTTTTTCCTACTCCTAAGATTGGTTGATTGGTTGATTGGTTGGTTGATTGATTATTTATTTATTTGATTTTTATATCGCCTTTATTACTTTGTGCGGTAAACATAACTAATATTTCTTGTCCTCCTATTTGCTCCACAACTATAATCCTGTGAGGTGAAGTGAGTTGAGAGAGACCAAGTAGCCCAAAGTCATCCATGCCTAAGATAGGAATAGAACTTGTGGTCCCCTGGTTTCTATACCAGTACCTTAACCATTATCTGGCTCTAACCTAACTGAACAAAGTACAAGTAGTCCTTGACTTACGACCAGTCTCTTAACAACCATTTGAAGTTATTACCATGGACTAAAAAAAAAAAAAAAAAGTTATGAGCCATGGTGGCGCAGTGGTTAGAATGCAGTACTGCAGGTTATTTCTGCTGGCTGATTGCCTGCAGTTTGACAGTTCAGTTCTCATTGGCTCAAGGTTGACTCAGCCTTCCATCCTTCCGAGGTCAATAAGATGAGGACCCAGATTGTTGGGGGCAATATGCTCACTCTGTAAACTGCTTAGGGAAGGCTGTAAAGCACTGTGAAGTAGTATATAAGTCTAAGTACTATTGTTATTGCTATTTCCCATCTGTGCTGTCACTGTCACTTGTTGCCAAGTTCTTGAATTGTAATCATGAGACTGTGGGGACACTGTGATGGCCATTGTGAATCTCCTTTTCCAGCCCAATCATTATTTTGAACAGTCACTGAACAAGAGAGAACTTGCTTGTATTAAACTGATCCATTGCAATTAAAATCAGTTTCAGTGGTTTTATATAAAATCATTAAACTCATTGGAACTGATGTATATATTACAGAAAAATGTCAATGGAACAAGAAACCTTTATTGCCATTCCTTTTATTCTGCCCAGTTGTTGCGAAGATAATATTCTGATACAAATTTAAACACAAAACTATCTTTCTTCTGAGACCTGGATCTTTTTCATACAGTCAATGAATTTTATTAGTCATTATTGGAGTTGTTCTGAAAACAAGGAACCTCATTTTGTACATAATGAAACCCTTTATTAAGAGATGACATGTTGAAAATGACATCTAGCTACTTCCTGTGAACATGCAATTCCCATTTTAGTTATTCTACCAGCTATAAAATGTGATACAGATTTCCCTAAATAAAACATTTCATTTACAGAATTACAAAGCCATCAGTCACTAATCAGAATTTGCATATAGTCTGGAAAATAAATGACACAGCAGGATATAATTTTTTACAGCGTTGGATGTTCTATAATTGGGAAACAATCCTAGGCATTAATTCTATTGTTTCACAATGTAATCTATGCATATATATTCAGAAATCCTGCTGAGTTCAGTAATTATCTCTTACTAGTAAGTAAAGTTTTCTTATATTAATTAATTAATCAGTATTTTTAATGATTTGCTGAGTCACTCAAAAGGATAAATTTAGAAAATTTTGGCTATGCAATGACATGTTATTTTCTTAAACATTATGCTATATGTTAACTAGAAACCTGAAATAGTAAAGTATAAAATCTAAAGGACTAGGGCAGGCTATAAATATTATAAAATAAATAAAAATAAATTACTCCTCTCTAAGATTAATAAATTCTATGTCTTTGCTACATTTTTTTAAATTGAAGATTGATATTTTCATATATATATATTGCCTGTATTTAAGCACAAATTCCCAAACCTGTAAATCCTATTGATAAATTCACAATAGACTAATAGAGGAAGATTAAGTAAACTTGTTAAATTAACTTACTAATAAGAATAAAAAAGAAAAATAGAAATGAATTTAAAAAACCTTCCTCATATGGGTTGAACTTTCCTCCTGGTGTCAGGTTTATGGATATTTTAATTGGTAATTTTCTTAGTAATTTATGTTGTTGTTCTTCAGTCACTGAGTGATGTCCAACTCTTCATGACCCATGGATCATACCATGCTAGGTTCCCCTGTCCTCTATTGTCTCCCTGAGTTTGCCCAAATTAATGTTCATTTTGTCAATGAAACTATTTAACAATCTTATGCTCTGCTGACCCCATCTCCTTTTGCTTGAAATATTTCCCAATTAAGGTCTTTTCTGATGAGTCCTCTCTTCTCATTAGGTGGCCAAAGTATCTGAGCTTCAGCTTCAGTATCTGTCCTCCCAAAGAACACTCAGAGTTTATTTCTTTTGGGATAGAGTGATTTGATCTACTTGCAGTCCAAGAAACTCTCAGGAATTTTCTCCAGCATCACCATTCAAAAGCATTTAATTCTTTAGTGTTCAGCCTTCCTTATGGTTCTCACAGCCATACATTATTACTGACAAAAACATAGCCTTCACTATATGGAGATTTTCTTTTTTCTTCTGAAATGATTTTAGATGTCTCAGTCAAACAGTCAACAATATCAGTCACCTATCCAAGTGCTAAATTCTTGTTTCTGAGTTCAAACAAAGTCATCCAGGTGCTATAATCTACTGAGACATGGGCTGAATAGGAACCATTTTCACAGCTCTTAGAATAATGCAACTGAGACTTCCCAGAAGCATTATGCCATGAGAAGCACTTTTTTTGGATCCTAGCCATATTTCTTTTTCTCCAATTTGGTTTATATTGTTTTTTCTGCTTATTTATTTATTGACTCATTCATTCATTCATTACTACATATACCTCTCATAAAATATGATTTTGTATGGCATACATTAAAAACAAACCATAAAGATAAACCATGAAACAATACCAATTTAGGATTTTTATAGTATTATGTACAATTGTGTGCTTCCATGCCACTGACTTATCCAATGATTTTTCTTGGCTGCCCTAACTTCTTATTTATAAACTAGATTGTGTAGAGCAGACATGTGAAACTTGCGACATCACGTGACATCGTGCAATGTATCAGGACAGTTTTGCCATTGCCAGCAATGGGTTAGGCGTGGCTTCCGTGTGATACGTCTGGCCTGCGGGCTGGCAGTTTGACACCCCAGGTGTAGAGGAATCATATTTTTTCTCTCTTTTTTATTTATCTTTTCTACTTTCCATTCCCATTCTTTGTTCAGTAATCCCATTCCTCTACCTTTTACAATACATTGCAATTTTATTTTTCTTAATCAATCAACATCATTAGGCACTATCACCTCCCTTGTATGAATGGCATTGTTTTGATGACTTATTCAAGAAAAGTCGTCCTTGAAATAAAAAAAAACAAAATGCCGTTCTGATGCTACTGTAAAATAAGTCCCGTGCTGATCTCAACATTTCGTTACTGGGGCATCCATTCTTGTGCCAATTACCCCTGTGGCTGGGGAAAACTATTCCAATAATGTGAACAATGCTTAGAAATCTCATAAAGTCGCTATTGTGTGCTCAGCATACTTTCATTAATTTGTGCACTCAGTAAAGTGGATTATTAAATAGCTCTTACCCCTGGCTTCTGGGATGTGATCATAGCAATGTGTTGTCATGATCAGAGGGAAAAAAAACCACCAAAATTCTTGGTACCTTGCCATTATGCATTCTAAGATTGAGATTTGAGGTAAGCATGCCAAGAAAAACCAAAAATGTATTATCCCAAATTTTTGAGAAGAGTGGAAGGGTTATGCATTTTGGCACAGATGGGTAATTGTCCTGGATGGAAAATTCTTTAAATTCAGTTATTAGCCACAAAGAGCAAGCATAAATCAGTAGGCCTCTACCAAAATATGACTTGAAAATAATAATAAAAAATCAGATCTCGAGTACATTCTAAACTGAAATATGAAAGGTTCCTCATCTAGAAATGCCTATAGAAAAGTCTGAATTGGTTTTGGAAAATTGAAAATTGGGGAGTTGGTTTAAGTACACTTATAATAGATGTACATATGTGGTACTAAAATGGAAAAATAAGACTGCATTAAATATGGCTATGAGATATGAAAGTATGCTTAAATTCAGTGAATGAGGTTGGGGAAGGGAAAGTTTTCTTATGGACTTTGAGCTTTGAAATTGCAGTGTGAGCAATAACTTTATTCACATTCCAACTATATTTTTGCAACTAGTATAAGGAAGAAAGAATAAAGGTCATATTGAAAATTGTTAGATTGGAGAATTAGCTACTTCTCATAAGTGGGAACAGAAGGAATATGCAAGCTCAAGGCATTTAGAAAAAGTCAGCATACTGAATAGTTCTATCTAGCAAATGGAATACATTCAATGCATCACAATCATAGAACCATTCCTGCTGTTATCTCAATTTATTCACAAAGGAAATCCTCAAAGGAGAGAGAGAGAGAGAGAGAGAGACAGAGAGACAGAGAGAGAGAGAGAGAGACAGAGAGCTTAAAGCAGAGTACTTTGATATAGGAATAATTAGTCATTTGCTTTATCTTCTTAAAAAAATTAAATGCAGAAGAAATATTGATTCTATTCAGCTACAGTGAGCATATCTGAACTTCATTCATGTAGAAAAAGGAATGAAATGCAAAAATATAATTTCCTATGGCACAAGTCAATGTCAAACCATTCACCATTTGTTAAAATATTATTTCTGGGGGAAAACCATTTGTTTTACAGGAAGCTGTAAAAATTCCACTTTTAACTCCTTGCTATTGATTCCTAGTCAAATGGCGGAACTGCTTGTTACATCCTGCTAGGCATCTCCCCATCATCTGTTTGCTCATGGAGAAAGGGGCGTTGTCTTACCTGAACGCCTTTTCTCAGCATGATGATAGAGAATCCATGGATGGGTTGTCTTAATCTATCTGCTCCAATTAGACTAAGTCTGAAATTTAGTACCGCCCCCTCTGTGCCAACTGCACCCCAGTTTTAGGCTAAGGCGATACTCAGACTTTAGTCCGATGCGTCTGATCAATATGGGAACCAGGCCAACTGACCTAATGGGAGGGAGTGGATTCTCCATCATCATGTTGAGAAAAGGCGTTCAGGTAAGACAACGCACCTTTCTCAAGCATGATTGGATGGAGAACCCACGGATGGGACATACTAAAGCCCTGTGTCCCTAGGGTGGGGAATTAGATTGGACCTGGATCCCATCCAACGTTAATGTGTGTTCTAGAACCTTGCGGTCAAATGAAGCCGTAGAAGAGGCATATAAATATCCATCTTGTAGTGACGGACAAGGGAAGAGGGCTATGCCCATGTTGTTGTTCTACAAATTCCCTCTATGGAGGCCTGATTAGACCAGGCAGCTGTAGCAGCTGTGCCCGGGTGGAATGGGCCGTGAAATGCCTAGGAGCTTGCAGTGACTGAGACTGGTATGCCAGAGAAATACAAACTCTAATCCACTTGCGTATTGTGGTTGAAGAAACCTTCTGACCTAGTGATGAAGGGTGATAGGACACAAACAGAGCCTCTGTTCTGTGGAAAGATGAGGTTCTCTGTATATAACAATATAAGCCCTGCGCACATCCGATTTGTTCCACTGAACCTCTATGTCATTAGATGGGTTAGGACAGAAGTCCGGCAAAACTATTTCCTGAGATCTATGATACAAGGACTTGACCTTAGGCACGAAGGAGGGGCCTAGCCTAAGGGTTACCCTGTCCTTATGGAAAGTACACAGGTCCTTCCTCACTGAAGAGCAGCCAGTTCAGAGATCCTTCTGGCTGAAGTTACAGCAACAAGAAATGCCACCTTCATCGATAACTGTTTGAACAAACCAGTGTCAATAGTTCAAAGGGTGCAAAACAAGAGCCTATAAACCTGATGAAGATCCCACGAGGGGTATCTATGTACAGTTGATGGTCTGACATTGTTAGCTCCTTTTAGGAAGAAGCGTATCATAGGGTGATGTGTTAAGGATTCATTGCCGCAGGAAATAACTGTGGCAAGTGAAGCTACCTGCCTGTGGATGGTGCTTGTGGAAAGCCCTTTGTCTAGACCATCCCTCAGGAACTCCAAGATAACTGGCATTGAAACGCCAAAAGGTCAATTTTTCGATCTAAACACCAATTACAGGAGCCTCTCCACGTGGCATCGTATATTCTATTTGTCGAGGGTCGCCTGGATTGCTGAATCATAGCTATGACCTTCAATGAATATGAGTCTCGGCTTAAGGCCTGCCTCTCAAGTGCCAGACAGTTAACTGGAGCCATTGAGGGTCTGGATGGCGTGGTTCCCCCTGAATGTGGGAGATGCGATTTGCTGGGATCCTCCATGGAGGGGATGCGGAGAGCTCCATCGGGTCGGCGACTAAGAGTGTCTCGGCCAATGCGGCACAACCAGGAGGACCTCTGCTCATTCGCGAAGGATCTTCCTGATCGTAGCAGGGGAGGGAAGGCATAGAGCAGTTCCCTGGGCCAGGGACTGCGGAGTGCATCTGTTCCCTCCGCTGATGGAGATGGGAACCTGGAAAGGAACCTGGAAAGTTGTGAGTTGATTGGGGAGGCAAAAAGGTCTAAGGTTGGGGAACCAAACCTGTCCACAATCTCTCTGAACACCTTCGGATCCAGCTGCCATTCGGAATAGTCCACGGTTGCTCTGCTCAGCGAATCCGCCTGCTGATTAATCACTCCGGATATGTGCTCCGCCCTGATGGAGGCAAGATTCAGTTCCGCCCAGGACCCCAGCAATTTGGCCTCCTGCATGAGAGGCCTGGACCTTGTCCCCCCTTGTCTGTTGACGTGGGCCTTGGCTGTAATGTTGTCGGTTAAAATCAGGACATGTTGGCCCTGTACTATATTGGTGAATCTCTTTAGGGCCATATGTATGGCTCTGAGTTCCAGCCAGTTTATATTGTTCTTTAGGTCCTGTTTGGACCACCGACCTTGAGCCCAGTGCGTGTGGAGGTGTGCCCCCCACCCAAACAGGCTTGCATCTGTGGTAATGGTAATCCTGCCTGGTTCTAATACTTCTTCCCATGACAGCGCCGGGGAGTCCCACCATTGAAGGGAGTTCAACACCGACGTGGAACTCGGACTTTCTGGTGGGATGTGCTGGTGTGAAGTCTCTGAAATGGAAGGAGAAGCCATGTAATTCTCTGGCATGGAGGCGTGCCCATGGCACAATTTGCACGCAGGACACCGTCTTCCCCAGTAGCTGTGATAGGGAGGTCAGTGTGACTACTCTGTCCCTTCGGATCCGACGTACAAGAGTCTGAATAGAGTTCCTTCGGTCCTGAGATAGGTAGACCGTACAATTGTCCATGTCTATAACAGTGCCCAAATGGAGGAGCCGGGTTGTTGTATGACTTTTCTGGAAATTAACAGAAAACCCGTGCTCCTGAAAGACCTTGATGGCTAGGATGAGGTCTGACTGAGCGTTTCGGAATGATGATGACTGAATTAGTATGTCATCTAAATAGCATTGAATTCTGATTGGAATTTGTCTAAGGTGGGAAAGGAGATGTCTCAGTTAGGTCTATTGAGGTAAGAAAGTCACCTTGCCTGATGCTGGCCAGGATTGATTGAAGTGGTTGCATCTTAAACTTCTTATACCTCAAGTAAGGTTTAGACCTTTCAAGTCTAAGATTGCCCTCCAGCCCCCCAGGTCTTAGGGATGACGAAGAGGTTTGAGTAAAACCCTCGTCCTTCTTGGTCTTGTGTACTGGTTCAACTGCTCATATTTGTAATAAATGAGCTATGGCCTATGACATAAAGTCAGCCCTGGACCTGCTCGTTGGGATAGGGCAAGAGCGGAATTTGTCAGGTGGTCGAGAACAAAATTCTAGTCTCAGACCTTGCGTGACGGTGTCTAACACCCATGCATCTGTAGTGATAGTTGTCCAAGTGCTGGAATAAGGGGCCAGCCGGCATCTGTAGTGGCGACTGCCCAAGTGCTGGAATAAGGGGCCAGCCGGCTTCCTACGGGAAGTGAGACTGTGACATCACTTGCCTCATTTAGAGGAACGGCCCCCCCAGGCCTCGAAGGGGCCGCTTGGCCTGGATCTGTGGTCTGCTTCTGCATGCTGAACGATCCGCCTGGGCCCAGTTCCAGGATGGAGCTGGTCGAAAGACAGCCTCCTGTAACTGCTCTGTGACATGAGTTAACCAGAGCTTTATGTTTGTCCTTACCTTCAGTTAAGTATGGTTCTAGTGCCTTACCAAAGAGATGTCCACCTGTGTAAGGTTTCGAGGCCAGACGCCACTTGGTCTTGGTGTCTGCTTGCCAATTTCTGAGCCAAAGGAGCCTTCGTGCGGAGATGTCTGCCGCAATGGTCCGGGCCGTGTATCTGGCCGTGTGCAGGGAAGCGTCGGCTAGGTATTGAGACGTGGCCACTAACTTACCCAGATTTTGGTGAGCTCTGAGCTGGTCTGGAGGGATCCTGTCCTGGAGCTCACATAACCTAAGGGCTGAAGCCCTGGCGAAGAAGGCCGTGGATGTTGCCGCCTTTGTTGCCCAGGCTGATGCCAGATGGGAACTATGCAATGCGGAGTCAATCTTTTTATCCTCCACTCTAAGTGCCTCATTTATATCCCCAGGAATGTTAGCATTGGGAAACAATGAGTTCAATGGCTCATCAATCTCAGGGACCTCCAATAGGGAGGTCAGAGAAGGGGCAACATTGAATAATGTCTTCTCTACGGCACCAGGGCTTGAGAGGGATCCTAACTTCTCCCATTGCTTTTGAACCCTATTGAGAAAAGGGGGCAGGGGATATGGTTCTGAGAGACTGAGGGCTCGTATATATAACATGGGGACCCTTGGATGTTGTAGGTGGGCCTCCTGCTCTTGAGGGAGGTTTGCAGTTGTGCAGGCCTTGATTAGCAGGGAAATAAAAGTGAATGGTCAAAGAGACCGACAGGAGGGGTGGGGTCAGATGAAGTGATACTTTCATCCTCTGACATAATCAGGCCCGATGGTTCAGCCCCTGTTGATTCTAGATCTGATGAAGGTTCATCCATGATATCTGGAGATTGGAATGATACATGGATTGTAGGGGTGGCTGTTGGGCATGGGAAGCCATGAATTGAGCCACAGCCTGAGCTATCATGGACTGAAGGTAGTCCAGGATTAGAGTCTGGTTCTCAGGGGGGTGAAGCCTTGCTGCAGTGGGGTGAATGTGGTCTGGGGGCCCACATTAAGGGTGTCCTGGCTAGTCAAGCCTGTCCCTGGGCCCGCCCTTGTAGCTGATTCTAGTTGGGAAATTCCCCTGGGGGGAGACCAGGCCCCTGGGGCTGAGGCACAATGTGAGGAAGGGGTTCAAAAATGGGCCTTCCCGTTGTGCCTGTCTGATCTGGGGAGGCCGCTCTCAGTCTTTGGGACTCGTCCTCCCTCATCTGTGGTATATTGGACTCCCTGCTTGGCCGGGCTCGCTTGGTGGTGCTCTTTCCATTTGCCTCTGTTTGATGTTTCCTCTTGGCCGGCTCGCTGGTGGTTTTCTCCATCATGATGAGTCTGCTCTGGGCTCAACCTTAGCAAAAACGCCCCCCTCGGCATTGTAAACTTGCCAAGGGAGCCGCAGAGATGATTCGGCCCGTGAGGGGGGTGGGCAATGGGGATTGGTGGGCACTGTGTCCCTCAGGAGCGAGCTGGCCCTCCCCAGTCCAATCCGTCTGTGGAGATGATGTAGTTGAACCTCAAGGCCTCTGCCTCAGGTGGTCATACACTGCCCTCAGGATTGAGTTACAGGCAGTCTGGGCCTCAGTCACATACAAAATGGCTGCTGTGAGTCAATTCAAAATGGCGGCCGCAGAGATCACGCCTAAAAAATGGCCGTCAGAAGAAGGCCTTGAGGCCTGAGGCCTAAGCTGCGATGAGCCCTCATTCCGAGGAATCGCTTGGGCTCCTAACGCAGCGAATGGATTACAATTAGGTGAGCTGAGAGAGGCTGAGGCAGGCCGAGGCCTAGTAAGGCCTCCAGGCTCCGAAAATTGGATCGGTGCCAAAAACTTTCTCCTGCTCCTGGGGCGGTCTGCTGAGGCCGAGGGACCTAGAAAAGGCTCCCTCCAGGCCTGACGAGCCTCGTCGTCGCTTGCGGAGCCCCCCAGTCAGTTGGCAAGCTTACCTCTGCCTCTAAGGCCTCCAGGCTCTGGTTAGAAGAATGGAGCCTCTTATGCAGAGGAACGGCCCCTGGTAGGAGATTTCTCTTGCTTCTGGGAATCCAATTTTCAAGCTGATTATGAAGCTGAAAGGCTCTCAAAGGTTGAATGAAACACAAACAGGAATTAAAATTGCCAGGAGAAATATCAACAACCTCAGATATGCAGATGATACCATTCAAGTGGCAGAAAGTGAAGTGGAAGTAAAAAGCTTCTTGATGAGGGTGAAAGAGGAAAATGCAAAGCTTAATTTGAAACTTTAATAAAAACCTAGATCATGCCTTCCAGTCCCATCACTTCCTGGCAAATAGAACAGGAAGAAATGGAAGCAGTGACAAATTTTATTTTTGGGGAGGCTCCAAGACAATGACTGTACATATGAAATTAAAAGACACTTGATCCTTAGGAGGAAAGCTTTGACAAATCTAGACAGCGTATTAAAAAGCAGAGACATCATCTTTCCAACAAAGGTCTGTATAGTCAAAGCTATGTGTTCCCAGTAGTAATGCATAGCTGTGAGAGTTGGGCCATAAGGAAGGCTGAGTGCCAAAGAACTTCTGCTTTCAAATTGTTGTGTGGAAGAAGACTCTTGAGAGTCCCTTGGACTGCAAGATGATCAAATCAATCAATCCTAAAGGAAATCATCCTGGACTGTTCTTTGGAAGAACAGATAGTGAAGCTGAAACTTAAATATTTTGGCCACTAAATGAGAAGAGAGGACTTATGTTGGAAAAGATTGAAGACAAAAGGAGAAGGGGGTTGCAGAGAATAAGATGGTTAGATAGTGTCATTGATGCAATAGGGCAGTGGTGGCGAACCTATGGCACGCGTGCCAGAGGCGGCACTCAGAGCCCTCTCTGTGGGCACGCGTGCCATTACCCCAGCAGAGTTCGCCGGAGTAGCGAGCACATGGTATTTGGAAGTGACAGGGCAGGAAGTCAGCAAGTAAGCAGTGTTGGCCCCACCGGGGATGCCCCAGAGATGGTGAGGGACTGGCGCCCGCCAGCCTAGCCCCGGCCACGCTCACCCAGTTTGCTGTGACCACCGCAGCCATGCCCACCCAATGGGCCACACCCCCATGCCTCCCCTGAGGGCACCACAATGCTAATGCAGCCCTGGCACTTTGCAATAAATAAGTGGGTTTTGGGTTGCAGTTTGGGCACTCAGTCTCTAAAAGGTTTGCCATCACTGCAATAGGGCATGAGTTTGGGCAGACTCAGGTAGACAGTGGAGGACAGGGGGTCTGATATGCTATTGCCCATGGGATGGTAAAGGGTCGGACATGACTTAGCAACTGAACAACAGCTTCATTGTTTGGACTTAAGCATAATTTTACCTCCTTGGAAACATCTCCTTTTTCTCCATCAAGGCCATCTCCATACAACATAGCATAGGTAGAACACCAGACATTGTTTTTCAAATATCAGATAATTAGTTTATGCAATAAATATAGTTTATAGCTAAGATTAATTTTATGTTGCTGTTGTTCTCTATTTATACAAAATTGATATTTCAATATAGTAATCATAGCAAAGATTCAAACCTAATTTCATTTCTTTCCAAGCCAACACTCATTGTTCTATAGGTTCAGATCCCAAAACTGAAAGTTGTTCTGGTTGTTAAGAAACATTACAAGAAATTGGTTTAGACTATATAAATTTAACCTATTATCTGGATTATTTGCAGAAGGATAAAAGATTCTGGCAAATAATGAAATGTAATAATATGAAATGTGTTTGTGTGTGTGTGTGTGGAGTATGGTAAAGGCAATACTAAGGATGTCTTTAAATATTTTGGAAGCAGAAAAGTGTTGATAGCAATGATTGAGCTGTTAGATTACACAGAAGCCAAGGGATGCTGAGAGATTAAGTGGAGGCTGCAGAAAAACTGTATTTCTCTTTACTACAGTAGATATATGTTATATCTGAGTTTTTCAACCTTGGTAACTTTAAGATGTGTGCACTTTAACTCAACCATGCTGACTGGGGAATTCTTGGAATTGAAGTCCACACATCTTACAGTTCCCAAGGTTGAGAAACACTGGTTTAGATGTCTGAGTCTTCACTGATTTTTCTTGGGGAGGGACTCAGAGCAACTAAACCAAAATGGTTTAATAAAGCTGAACAGATTGTGCAGTAAAAATTAAAACGAGCAACAAGGTAGACTTAAAGAACTAAAATGAGAAAATGGCAAATTGCTATTGCTTAGAACAAAAATATACTTACACTTTCAAAGTGAGCTGACTGCCAGTGGACTGGAATGGAGTCAATATGACACTAATTTTTGAAAAGGGGACCTTTCTGGAAATCCAAAACATTATAGGTATGTCAGCTGAACTTCTGTTCCAGGACAATTGATAGAAACTGTAATAATAATAATAATAATAACAATAGCAGAGGAACAAAAGATCAACTCCTAATAGACAAAATGATCTTGGAAAACTGCAAGAGAAGGAAGACCAACCTGAATGTGGCATGGATTGACTACAAAAAGGCATTTGACTCTCTGCCACATGACTGGATAATCAAGTGCCTAGAAATAACAGGAGTCAGTAGAAACATCAGAAAATTTGTGCAAAGATCGATGGCACAATGGAAGACACAGTTGCAGATCAATGGTGAGAGGCTGGGAGAGGTTAATATCAAGAGAGGAATATTTCAAGGAGATTCATTATCACCATTACTATTTGTTATTGCACTGTTTCCTCTGTCAACAATACTGAATAACTCAGGACATGGTTATCAAACATCAAAAACATCTGCTAGACTATCCCACCTCCTTTACATGGATGATCTGAAGCTGTATGGAAAAACATCATCTGAAATAGAATCGCTGCTCAACACTGTCCGTATATATAGCCAAGATATTGTAATGGAGTTTGGCTTGGACAAATGTGCCACACTTACTATCAAACAAGGAAAAATAGTGAAAACTGAAGGAATCAAGATGCCCCACGAAAATAACATTAAGAGTCTGGATGAGGAAGAATACTACAAATACTTGGGTATCCTTCAAGCTGACAACATCAAGCACACTGAAGTCAAGAAAAAGATTAGAGGTGAATACATCAAGAGAGTGAAGAAGATATTAAAATCCAAACTCAATGGAGGAAATACCATAAAGGCAATCAACACCTGGGCAATCCCAGTCATTAGATACACAGCTGGAATAGTGGACTGGACTCAAGCAGAACTAAAAGCAATGGATAGGCAGACCAGAAAAATAATGACAATGAATCACGCCCTTCATCCACGCAGTGACATTGATAGACTTTATCTACCAAGGCAAATAGGTGGGCGTGGAATGCTACAAGTACATCAGATGGTTGAAGAAGAAAAAATGGCTTTGGAAGAATATCTGAAGAACAATGATGAAGATGCACTGAAATTAGTATATCAGGAAGGCTTACTAACTACTGGAGAGACCAAACTGGCCTACAAGAAAGACCAAATGAAGAACAGAATAGAGGCATGGGAAGACAAAGCACTACATGGCCAATACATGAAAAAAATAGCTGGGAAAGCAGATAATAATAAAACCTGGCAATGGCTAAGAGCAGGAAAATTGAAGAAAGAGACCGAGGGACTAATTCTGGCTGCACAAGACCAAGCCTTAAGGACAAATGCATACAAAGTCAAAATTGAGAAGACAGCAACAGACAGTAAGTGCCGCCTATGCAAAGAAGCTGAAGAAACAGTGGACCACTTGGTAAGCTGTTGCAAGAAGATTGCACAGACTGATTACAAGCAGCGGCATGACAAAGTAGCAACAATGGTGCATTGGAAGATCTGCAAAAAATATCATTTGCCTGTAAGCAAAAACTGGTGGGATCATAAAATAGAGAAAGTCATAGAAAATGATAAAATTAAACTGCTCTGGGACTTCAGAATTCAAACAGACAAGCACCTGCAACATAACACCCCAGACTTAACAATTGTCGATAAGAAAGACAAAAAAGTCTGGATAGTGGACGTGGCAGTGCCTGGAGACAGCAGAATAGAAGAGAAAGAACTGGAGAAGATAACAAAATACAAAGACCTACAAATAGAAATAGAAAGACTGTGGCAAAAGCAAGCAAGGGTAGTACCAATAGTCATAGGCTCCTTGGGCGCAATCCCAAAACAACTGGAGCACCACTTGAACACCATTGGCATTGACAAATTTGCTATTAGTCAATTGCAAAAGGCGGCCTTATTAGGAACTGCTTCCATCCTGCGACGATACCTGTAATACCATCAAACATCTATATCTGCCTATCCCAGGTCCTGGGTAAGGACTCGATAGGTAGACAAAATGCCAAATCCAGTCTGAACATCTGGCTGACTGTGCGATGATTGAGAATAATATAGTAACAAATCTTGATGAAGGAAAATCAAAAAAGATCCTGCTGAAATCACCCAATGAACTCCAAGATGAATGAGAATTTGTATATTCTTGTTCCATGGATATCTTAATCTCCAATAACTCTCTTCATTTGTCGACAGTTTTTGTATTGCTTGTTGTGGTGGTGGTGGATGTAAGGATTATAGACTAGAAAATAACCTTAAACCAATTTCTGGATAATCTCGTATTAACCTGGGTTATACCAAACAGAACAATCTAGAAATGAGAAAATTTGGTCTCTTAGATCCAGTTTAAGAGACCAGTTAAGAGACAAATTACACATGCACGTATGCTCAAGCTCTCTCTCTCTCTCTCTCTCTCTCTCTCTCTCTCTCTCTCTCTCTCTCTCTCTCTCTCCCTCCCTCCCTCCCTCCCTCCCTCTCTCTCTCTCTCTCTCTCTCTCTCTTTTTTTTGCCCTTCCAAAGAAATCCAGTTCTTGAGATAGGTGAGTTGCAAAAAGAGAAGTAAAAATATCAAGAAAGTATATGACTTTCTCTTATAGACATTATGTGGGGAACTACTTTTGACTGCATTAACATTATTGAATGATATTAGCTATCCTGCTGCAGTAATGGATTTCGTAACTAGGCAGGAGCTCCTTTCCAATTATTACATTCTGTTACACTACAGTTCTCAGGGAATAGCAATTTGGAAGCTGTTTCTCCCAAATCAGAAGTCTAATGAACTCTAGTTTTCAACCCAGGCCACACACATTGATCTAAGACAGTGGTTCTCAACCTGTGGGTCGGGACCCCATTTGGGGTCGAATGACCATTTCACGGGGGTCACCAAACCACGCTGTCTGCCATTTTTTTCCCTTTTCCCTAGCTGTCCTACTCCCTCTTATTGGTGGCCACACCCACTTGGGGGTCACCACAACATGGGGAACTGTATTATGGGGTCACGGCATTAGAAAGGTTGAGAACCACTGATCTAAGACTTCTATGGATTTCTTGACTACACTATCAAAAGGAACAGGGACTTTACATTACGAAGTACAGATTTTATCTACTGCTTCCGATAAAAGTGAAAATACACAAAAAAGAGGAAAACCTATTGCAATGGCATTGCAGAAGATTTTTATATTTCAAAAAGTTGGTGACATATATTGATTTCCCCTTTATATTAGGAAAGATTATAACTCATAGTGAACCTGCTTATTTATTTCCCTCTTACTAAAAAAAACTGGGGCAGGGGAGGGGAGAAAATCTTCACACATCTGCAGAGAAGATTGCCTGATCAGACTTTCTGTCTCTGGCCAGAGTTACCTAGCCAAGGTCAGGTCTTGCAGTCTTTTGACCAGTGAAACAAGGTCATGAAAGCTTGGTGCCAAATTTTAATGAAAGCTCTGCAAATTTCTTATTAAAATAAAATGTCTATACAGGCTTAAATGCTCAATGCTGTGCACCAATGGCTTAAAATGTATCTCCCAGCAGCTGAAGGGAGAGAGAGCATCTTGTGTGGTACACTGTGTTTCTGTTTAATTTACTTGCTACAGTTAAACAACAATAAAAAAAAACCCTTAACATTCCCTGTATCCTTTAGCACGTTCATTGTCTCTGGATCCTCAAAATAACCATTTGCCTGGTATCTGACACTTGGCAATATACCAACATTGAAATCTCTAAAAATGGCACAAATAAGTATATTTGGGGGAAAGACTACTGCTGGTGAAATACCTTAAGTTTCTGAATAATTTGTGTTATTATCTTCCAAAGTTTCACTTTTCTGTATTGCTATTAGTAGAATGATAACACTGTAGAGTTGAATTTCTGCTGCAGTCTTAATAGTTGATAAAGATCAGATTGGATGCTTTTCAAATCTGCTGTCAACATCTGCCTCAAAGTCTCCATCATTAAATATTACATTTCTTAGGTAGGTGAACTGCTGCACATCCTCAGTGCATTGGCAGCAGAACTGACAACTTCCAGGTCATTTCCTTAGCAATAATAAATTTAATGATCTTCATTTTTGTCCCTATTATTCTTTAGACCAATTTTATTGGCTTGTTTTTCTAGAATAGTGGCCATATCCTGTAGACATCCCTTTACTTCATCTGCAAATTCCAGATCCTTATACCTACACTTCTACTTTCACTGATCTAGTTAAATTCAGTCCAATTCATAACTTTCTTCATAAGGAAGTCCATATCCAGAAGGAGCAGAAATGGTAAAAACACTACTCACTATTAATGGAGAAGAAATATGTGATGCCATTAATACTTTTCACACAACATCTGGAGTTGGGATACGTTTGTCACCATGTCTCATAATGATTTTCCGTGCACACTTTTAAAAGCTTTTTTTTAAGTTGATATTTATTGGCAGTGGCCATTGGAATTTGATGCTCTGTTTAGTGATGTTGCATAATATCAAAAAGTACTTACTTCATGAGCATCCACAATGAAGCCTGCCTTGTTGCTTCCATACTTGTGCATTTATTGTATCTAGGAGTCACTTTAGCAGGATGATAGAAAAGATCTTGCTAAAAACTGAAAAAAATGTGATGTCTCTCCAATTGTTATAATTGATGGTATTGTCCTTTTTTGATAGCTTGATGGTAATCTCCATTCTTGATCCAACATCATTTTGGAAGTATATAGATAAATGATCTTATGAGCAGGAATCCCCAAAAAATTAATTAGGGTTGGAATTTGTAAAAGCTATAGCATAGCTGCTGTAGTTCACTCTAAGAACAAAGAAAGACAGATCCTATCAGGACAAGAAGCTCTAACCTGCTCAAATATTCTTCTCACAAGTGGTTTGATTTTTTTTAAAAAAATAATTTGTAGCAGTAAATTTCAAACCAACATATCTATTTCATTTTTCTCTGTATGAGTCTGGTATAAATCCTAATTCTGCTAGGTGACAAAGTGTAGAAGAATAAGATACATAAATAGCTCTAAAATATTTGATTTAAAGTAAAGTAAAGGATAGGGGACATAATACAAAAGATATAATCAAAACCAGCCCAGAGTCACCTTATGGGTGAGAAGGTGGCATAAAAAGGTAATCAATAAATAAAACCAGCAGGAGAAATGAATGGTCTACTAAGTTAGTAAGCATACTGTAGCAGTTACAATGTTGGTTTCACAATGTAATTAGGAAATTGGATACAAATGATTAAAGCTGTTATGGATAAATGAATAGATTTCTCAAAATATGATTCAGTACAACATGTAACCTATTTCAGAAAGTTTCAATGATGTATCTATTTATGTGACAGAAAAATAACACATTATACAGTATATTGGATGGCAACAAAGGTTTTTAAATCCTGTTTTTCTTTTCTCCCACTCATGAACTCAGGTATCATAGAATAACATGCAATTTCTATTAAATATAACAAGACACTACTTTAAGTTGTCACTGAGATTTGTTGCTAGCAAAAAGTGAGAAAAAAAATCTTGAATAATATAGCTCTCCTTAAATAATGATACAAAATATGTCATTTCTCTTCTTTGTAAGCAATGTATTGGAAAATCTTAAAAATCTGGGTCATATGGTTCTTAGACTGATAAAGAAGGTATGATAGATTCAACGTTTATATTTCTAACTAGGAAAGAAAAAAAGTTTTCACAACAAGGTATTAAATGTCCTGTATCTTAAAGAGTAATTCAACTATTCAGAGTTATTAAGGCATATTAATAGTTTATTTCCATTAAATTCATCAATATTGATATAGGGTTTTCAACTTTAAGACTCAGGAAGCTGCAAAATGCAGTTTCATGTTCATTCTTACATATGGCAAAGTATTTAAACATTTTAATAGATTCTAATATTACAATCTTATTGCAAAAGGAAACTGTACTTGGAACAGTTTAGATCATGCAATGATAACTTTAACATTATCAAACAATCACAATTGCCTATGCTAATTCCTTGGGAAGGAGTCAACTGGTGGTTGAAAAAGCCAAATCTAGTATAAACATTTGGCTGACAGTATTATGAACCATAATAATAATAATAACAGATTGACTACAAACAATGTATGACAAAATAACAATACATTGGAACATCTGCAAGAAATACCATTTGCTTGCAAGCCAGAACTGGTGGGATCAGAAAATAAACAGAATCAGAAAAAATGTAATACAAAATGAAGAAGCCAAAGTGCTCTGGGATTTTAAAATTCAAACAGACAAGCATCTGTCACATAACACCTCAGATGTAACAATTCTCGATAAGAAAGACAAAAGTCTGCATAGTGGATATGGCAGTCCTTGGAGAAAGAACTTGAAAAAAATCACAAAACACAAAGACTTGAAAATAGAAGTAGAACCATTGTGACAAAAGCAAGGATAATACTTATAACAGTGGGTGCCTTGGGTGCAATCCCAAAACAGCAACAGCCCCACCTGAACAGCATCGTCATTGACAAATTCACCATCAGTCAATTGCAAAAGGCAGCTTTGCTGGGAACAGCTTACATCCTGCAACAATACTTCCAACACTATAAACATCATCATCTGGCTATGCCAGATCCTTGGGAAAGACTTGATAGGTGGATAAAAATGCCAAATTCAGATATCTTGCTATGTGATGAACTATAATAATAAATAATATCCCAACAACAAATAGAATTATGTAATGAATACCAAAGAGGTCTCTCTTTATCAACTTCCAGAAAGGGACCTAAGAAAAGTCTGATTGTAAGCCAGCCAACATTCCACAACATCGGGACCATAAAACAAGATCAATATCACCTGACTTCAATTCTCCTCACCATGCAAAACTGGGGGATCTTTTTTATTCTTTCTTGGCCCTTCTTCAGTCAGTGTTTCACTCATTGCTCTTTGTTATCATCTTTTATTTTCATAGCAAAATCTATTTCTAAAAAAGACATGAATTTTTCAGTTGCACTGGAAGTTTTTTTACATTTAGTGTGCCTGTACCTGTTTACTTATCGCTGCTACAAATAATTCATCACTTACTGTATTATTCACTATTTCTTTAACGGTGTAAAAAATAGTAAATGACATATTATATGTGTCTTTTGTTCCTGTAAGCAGCATTTCTCCCTTGTTCAGTTTTGGTCATACTGATAGCCACATGCATGATAGTAGAGCTACTGGAATGGAGGGAATTTCAGGCATATTGCATTGGGAAAAGAAATGGAATAAAAATGGTCTTACACTTGTTGTTGTTGTTAATTGCGAAGTCGTGTCCGACCCATCGTGACCCCATGGACAATGTTCCTCCAGGTCTTCCTGTCCTCTACCATCTTCTGGAGTCCATTTAAGTTCACACCTACTGCTTCAGTGACTCCATCCAGCCATCTCATTCTCTGTCGTCCCCTTCTTCTATTGCCCTCAATCTTTCCCAGCATTAGGCCCTTCTCCAGTGAGTCCTTCCTTCTCATTAGGTGGCCAAAGTATTTGAGTTTCAACTTCAGGATCTGGCCTTCTAAAGAGCAGTCGGGGTTGATCTCTTCTAGGACTGACCGGTTTGAACGCCTTGCAGTCCAAGGGACTCGTAGGAGTCTTCTCTAGCACCATAGTTCAAAGGCCTCAATTCTTTGGCACTTTCTTATGGTCCAACTTTCACAGCCATACATTGCAACTGGGAAGTCTTACACTACAGACAAACAATATAAATCTCTTGACAGCAGGTACTTAAGAAGCAATGAGATATTTTTAAATAATATTTGCACATCACCTGTTGGTAAATCACTTTCTCCCCCAGTGATATAATTACGTTGTATTAAGCTTCTAAAAATAGTATATTCTTATATAAAATAGCATGCTTCACTCTCCCAGTATGTCTTTGTGTTGCTTTTATCATTCCAAGGTCATTTTTCTTAATTTATAACATGGGACAACAATTATTTCCCAAAAGTTTTGCTTCCTGAAAAACTGTTTGTGATTATGATAGATCTCTTCAAATTGAATGCAATATAATTTCAGAATGACTGCATCACATATGAATTTTGAGTGCAGTACTGCAGGCCACTTTAGCTGACTGTGTTCAGTAGGTCAGCGGTTCAAATCTCACCGGCTCAAGGTTGACTCAGCCTTCCATCCTTCCGGGGTAGGTAAAATGAGGACCCAGATTGTTGGGGGCAATGTAAATATATATATACATTGCTTACTGGTGTACACCGCTTAGAGAGTGCTTGCACTTAAAGCGGTATATAAGTCTCATAAATAAATAAATAAATAAATAATGACCCCAATGTATTCAATCGCATGTTTCCAACATGCTGCATGAGTTCAACAGGACTAAAAGTGTTTTGCTGCTGATTTTCATTTATACAGTGTCCAATGCATCTCACTGTAGAGTCCAACAATAGTCAGCTAGCACTGATGGATTACAATTGCCCTGGGAATGTTTTTCCATTTCCATCAATGTCCTGGTGAAATGTTTTCACTATGTTTGTCATTGATTTTTGGGATTTTGGGGGAAAGAAAGCTAAGTGTGAATGCAAAAAATGAATCTTTAGTGACATGTTGCACTTCATGATCTTGTAGATAGTAAGAGGTTTGTCAACCAGCTAAATGTAGTTTAGTGCTCTGTTGTTGCCAAGAAAACTCTCAACAACATCTTAGAATGATTTCCAGTTGCCCTGGGAATGTTTTCCATTGTGGCAATGTCCTTTTGAAATCTGTTCACCATGTTTGTCATTGACTGTATCTAGATTTTTGGGAAAGAAGTCCAAGTGTGAATGCAGAAAATGAATCTCTGGTGACCTGTGCAATTTCAAGATCTTGTAGACTTTAAGAAGTTTGTCAACCAGCTAAATGTAGATTAGTGCTCTGTTGTTGCCAAGAAAATTCTCAACAGCATTCTGAAATGCTTTTCAGACAATTTTCTTTGACCCCACTAACAGATATTTGAACCACTTGTCATTGTGACTTATGTGATATGTGGACCCAAAAAAATGCCTTCCTTAATCTTGGCATCAGTTATTCTTGGAAACATTTGTCTTTGGTAACAAAAACCTTCACCTTTCTTTTTCATTGCTTTCACAATTTTTTTTATCTGTCTGAGTTTTAGATGAATATTTTGTAAGATCAACAAATGGTTCATGTGCCTGGAACCAAATTACTTCAGAGTGGCCGTTTCTTTTTAATGTAATGCTACTTTCTTGCATGGTTGTCAATCAATCAGATTAGAGCTGGAAGAGATCTTGGAGGTTTTCTAGTCCAACCCCCTGCTCAAACTGGAGACCCTATATCATTTCAGACAAGTAACTGTCCAGTCTGTTCTTAAAAGCTTCCAGTGATAAAGCACCCACAACTTCAGAAGGCAAGCTGTTCCACTGGTTAATTATCCTCACTGTTAGGAAGTTTCTCTTAATTCCAGGTTGCTTCTCTCCATGATTAGTTTTCATCCATTGTTTCTTGTCCTCCCCTCTGGTGCTTTGGAAAATAATTTTTCTTCTTTATGGCAGCCCCTCAAACACTGGAATACTGCTATTATGTCACTCTAGCCCTTCTTTTCTCTAGACTGGCCATATCTAATTCCTGCATCTGTTCTTCATATGTTTTTGTCTCCAGGCCCTAAATCATCTTAGTTGCTCCTCTTTGCACTTTTTTCCAAAGTCTCAACATCTTTTTTGTAACATGGTGACCAAAACTGGATATGGTATTCCAGGTGTGGTGTTACTAAGGATTTATAAAATAGTACTAATGTTTCAGGTGATTTTGATTCTATGCCTCTGTTTATACAATCAAGGATTGTATTCACTTTTTTGGCTGCTGCCACACATTGCTGGCTCATGTTTAAGTGATCATCCTCTCAGATTTAAAGATCCCTCTCACAGTTACTGTTTTTCAGCCAGGATCCACTTCATCTTTTGTTTTTGTATCTTTGGTTTTTCCTGCCCAGGTGTAAAACCTTGCTTTTCTCCACATTCTCCACATTGTCTCAATCAGATATGTAACTTCAACAACAGTTCCAATTTTTTTGTACATTTCTTTCATGTGTGTGACAGGTACTGAAAAGTGTAAATTGCCATTGTGTAGAAACAGGATTTCTGTAAAACAGTATGTGATAGGTTAAGTTACAGGCTATTTTCACGATTAGCAGCCAAAAATCTATAAGATGTACCCAAAAGTGTTCAGGAAGCAAAATGTTTGTTAGTGTTACCAAAGACAAAAAAAAATATCTAAATTTTAAGAAGACTATGTGGGAAACTGTAATGTTATTTCTGAAATTTTCACAACTGGAGTTCACAACATTTGATGAGCATCCCCATTACACCAATCAGAATAAATATTTGTTCAAACTGGCAATGTATTTCATCACCAAACATAAATATATAAAATTCATATATTCTTCTTAACATGAGTCATGAACAGATGGAAGAGCCTCTCCTGTGTACATTTATAAATTCATTCAGAATGTTTAACATTTTATACTGTGGCTTATTCTCATTTTTAAGCACTGGAAATACAAGTCCAGCTAATCAATGGTCTGCAGAGTAGATGTTATTAGCATCAAATACATCACTTATCAATGTAGATTGGTTATGGTTAATTGTAAATAAATACAGCTACCACTCATTGAAACCCTGATGTAGGCCTTTATTTATTTATGTAACTGAATTTATGCTCTATATATTTTTGTTTTGTTTTCTTATTTCATAATTTTGTGCATTTTGTATATTACTCACTTTATTTTCTCTTTGCTATTTGTACTTAAAGAAGATTGCAACAAGAGTTAATGAGTTGCATATCTTTGATTATTAAACCTAAAGATTAAACGCACACAATAATATACTTAACATGATACAATGGCATGAATCAGAATTAAGTCTCACAGAGAATTATAGTTTGTCATAAAATCCACTTGCTAGGCTCCAGATCAGTTAAAATCTCAGTTCAGGAACAAGATAATTTTACAGAAGTATGCAAACTATTCTTCCTCAGCATTAATAATCCAATTATAATGCCTAGTTTTACTATAAAGTTCAATAGAGTTTTGTTTCCCTTTCCCTCATGCTATTTTATTGAAACTGAGTATTGTCAACAAAATTATCTCACCTTGCTAACTGTCCAGTGTAAACTTGAAACTCAAATTACTCATATAATTAAAATGTAGGTTATGTAATCAAAAATGAGGTTATGTAGTTTTCAACTTCCACATAAAAATGTAAGACAGTTGCATTGAGAAGAGGAAGGAAGGACCTAGTGAAAGCAGCAAGTCCTTGAAGATGGTCATGACTACATATTTGTTCTCCCATACTCCAAAGTAACTTTTTGTCTTTGTATCTGAAGCACTGGAGCCAGCTTGGTAAAGGCAGTGGGTTAGAAACCAGAAAATCATGAGATCAAGTGTCACCCTCTGGGTGACCTTGAGTCAGTCATACTCCCTCAGTCCTGAAAAAAAGGCAATGACAAACCACTTTTGAAATTTTGATAAGAAAACTGGTGACCAGTTGAGACATTTTCCAGGAGTCAGCTATGACTCAGAGGAATATACGCCTGCATACATACAGTACATATATGCATCTGAAGCACAGCATAGCCTTATATTTTTTACTTATCATTATGACTTGAAGGTTAATTATACAAAAGCTGTTATTGTCTGTGAGAGGCTTGTGGTAGAGGTAAACTATCCTGCGGTGGTTATTCATTAAATAAAATAGTTAGGCTTAAATCTATGAGCAAATTTGTGTCTGCTGATGTTTAATACTGAAGTGGACCTTGCTATTTTTTGCCTGGTAAGATAGAGCTCTTTGGGAGTGCCTTATGCTCTTGATCTTTATCCTGACTTACTTTTCTGCTGATTCAGTATGTCTGTCTCTTACGATTTAATCACCCTATATAACCACACATAGGCTACATAACAGCAGTATTTACATAAAGTTCCAGAAGGTAAAAATAATTCAAGGAAGGGAAAAAAGAGCAAATTATTGAAAGACAACTCTCCTCTTTATTTTTTTTTAAAAACATATTTTGTTAGACTTCAATTGACTCAGTTCTAGATTTTTGTAAAGAGCTTATTTGCGCACATCTCCAGTAGATTTGAAAAATGTATCCACATAATTATGGCTCATGTATAATCATTAATACCTTGCCTCTTAATTTTGATGAGGTTTTTTTCACTTGGGAGATAGTTCAGTGTTTCATTGTTTTTAATAACTGTATCATTCAGATACACTCATTCATGTGTGCCCTTTTATACAATAATAAATATGTATGCTAATAATAAGACAAATATTAGACTAGAATACCCACACAGATTCACATAACACATCTGTAATATCACACAAAAAATATGTTCCACAAGAAGGGATTTTAGTTGAAACATGCATATCCATAGGAAGAGATTGATAATAACGTGTTAAAATTAAAATCTATGTAAACATTTGACAGAAAATGGGACAGGATAGTGACTCCAGTTGATTGACTTGAACGGCAACACAATGATATGGGATGTTAATTTTTAAAGTTAATAAAGTAAATAGTTTTATGATTATAGAATATCTATGTCTTTGTCTTTTTGCATATGATTTAGTGAGTCTTACTTTTGATCCTTGCTAAAGTTATAACCAGTTATATTTGTCCTCTGATATAACAGACTTTTTCTGTCTGGTTTCCTTCACCCACATCTTCACAACTGCAGAGTCTTCAGCCTCATTCAGCCATTACTGAAGAATATAAAATCTATTCCGTTTGTGATGATTGGGATGACTGTAGAAGATGCTATGTCACAGCTGAAGATCCTGCTTCTGAGTGAACAGAAAAGTGACTATGGTTCACTTACCTGATCCCCTTTCTTCCTCCTCAGGCTCCTTCTGCACTTGAAAAGAAACTTCTTGGCAGAAAAACATATGGTTGCAGGAATTGGGTATGGCTAGTTTAGAGAAAAAGAAGGACTAGGGCTGACATGATAGCAGTATTCCAGTATTTGAGGGGCTACCACAAAGAAGAGGGGGTCAACTTATTCTCCAAAGTACCAGAAAGCAAGACAAGAAAAAATGGATGGAAACTATTCAAGGAGAGAAGCAACCTGGAATTAAGGAGAAACTTCCTAAAAGTGAGGACAATTAACCAATGGAACAGCTTGCTGTTATGTCCCGAGCCTTGCAAACGGCTCGGGCGTTTGCAGGCAGTCCCGGGCAGGTGCAAAGCTGCCCGGGACCAGACAGGCTGTCGCCAGCGCCGTGCGCATGCGCGGGTGCTGGCGCGGGAAAAGTAACCCATTTACCCGGGAGTTGCCTATATAAGAGGCTGCGAGGCGTTTGGGCGAGGCTGAAGCCATCTTCCTGTAAGCTGAACGCTGAATAAATGAAACTGAGAACTCCAGCTGCTTCTCGTGTCTGTTTTCCCGCCACGGACTCAACACTGGCGACGAGGGTGGGATGCCTTGCACTACCTGGAAAGGAAGAAGTGTAAGCTTACCCAAGGAGTCCTGAGTGGCGAAAGAGGAACGGCGTCGACTCGGCAGCTGCCCGCCAATCCGGTGCGCATTCGGGGGTAGGCTGGCTGATAGACCCGTCTCCTGAAGATCCGAAGATGGCGAAAATCGGAAGGCTTTCGGAATTCGACGTCTCACATCCAGAGCGGTGGGAGTCCTACGTATCCAGAATGGAGAACTACTTCAAGGCAAACCAAGTGAGGGAAGATAGCTTGAAGGCGGCCACCCTGCTTTGCGTTTGCGGCCAAGACGCCTTCGAAATCGCAGAAAACCTTGCAGCACCTGTCCAGTAGAGTCTGTAAGCTACGCAGACCTGAAGAAGCTGCTGAAGGAGCACTTCAACCCCAAGGTGTCCGTTATCTCATGGCGCCACACCTTCGAACAGAGGGATCAACGGTCCGGTGAGTCAGCCAAGGAATACATCGCCGCGTTACGGAAGGCCGCCAAGCCCTGCGAGTTCAAGGACCTCGAGGAATGACTGAGGGACCGATTCGTGTGCGGGTTAAGGCATCGAGAGCTACAAAAGAGACTTTTCGCAAAGGAAGAATTATCCTTCCAAGACGCCTTAAGGGAAGTCACTGCAGAAGAAGCAGCAGGCGGCGCCGTCAAAAACATGCGGCCGATCAGAAACAGTGCAGAGGGTGCGTCCGTGCACCAGGAAGACGTCCGACGAAACTCCGAGGAGGATCCGGACGAGGAAGTCGACCGTCTACACCCCGCGAAGGAAGAGAACCAGAAGGGAAGCTCTTCGGCTCCGCTCAAGTGCATCGGCTGTGGAGGTCGCCACAGGAGAACCGACTGCAAGTTCCGCTACGCTACCTGCCGGGCATGCGGTAAACAAGGGCACATTGCAGCTGTGTGCCTGGGCCGACGAAAGGCACAACCCCAAGAAGAACGCCTGAAGGGTACCAGATTCCCCAGCCAGAATAGGGTAGGTTTTTGCGCTTCGCGAAGAAGCATCTGTAGAACAGGCACACACAAGCCCATGAAGAAAAAGCTGTCACTCAACGTGAAGCTACAAGGGGTTCCATTATCTATGGAACTAGACACAGGGTCTGCCCTGTCCATCATTTCATTGCATACATTTAGGAAGATTTGTTCCAGAAGTGGGTCTAAGGCCAAGTTAAGGCCTTCTGATATTGTATTAACAGATTTTCAGAACTCAAGAGTGTGTGTTAAGGGGGAGGCCACCCTTAACGTGCAATACAAGAGTTTTGAAGGTCCACTAGACTTATTAGTAGTAGGGGGTGAACGAACGAGTCTCATAGGACTCGATTGGTTTGAGGCCCTGGGGATACACGTCACAGGACTCAATAGCTTACAAACACTCGACCTACAGGAAGTCTGCAAAGAATTTGCAGATGTTTTCAGCCCCCAGCTGGGCACATTCAAAGGACCACCTGTGTCCTTAAAGCTAGACCCCACTGTCACTCCCATTAGGATTAAAGCAAGAAGGGTCCCTTTTGCTTTAAAAAGTAAGATTGACACTGAACTAGACAAACTAATCCAACAGGGAATCCTAGAACCTGTTGATTCCAGCCCGTGGGAGACCCCCATTGTCACGCCTCTAAAGGCAAATGGGGACATTCGCATTTGTGCTGATTACAAATGCACACTCAATAAGGCATTGCAGCAACATGCCTATCCTGTTCCTGTGGTCAGTCACATCCTGGCCTCTCTCAAGGGGGGGCGTGTTTTTGCAAAGCTTGACCTAGCTCAAGCATATCAACAGCTGCCTGTTGATGATGATGCTGCCATAGCTCAGACCATTGTGACCCACAGGGGAGCCTTTAAAGTAAAAAGGCTACAGTTTGGAGTAAATGTCGCTCCTGGGATTTTCCAAAGCGTAATGGAAAACACACTACGAGGTATACCAGGGGTCTGCCCCTACTTTGACGATGTCTTGATTGCAGGAGACTCCACACACATTCTAGCTGAAAGGCTTAGGGCTGTCCTGTTAAGATTCAGGAAATCAGGCCTCAAGCTCAGAAAAGACAAATGCCAGATTGGGGTGCCTTCTACTGAATTTCTGGGATTCAAAATTGATGCTGCTGGGATTCATCCTGCTGAATCCAAACTAACTGCTATTTTAGAAGCACCCAGGCCAAAGTCCAAGGCCGAACTTCAGGCCTTCTTAGGCCTCCTGAATTTCTACAATTCTTTTCTTCCACATAAGGCTAGTGTAGCTGAGCCTCTTCACAGGCTACTAGACAAACATGCTGTGTGGCTGTGGTCACAAGCACATGAGGCTTGCTTTAAAGAAGTCAAGGCCTTGCTCACTTCTAACAGTGTTCTTGCACATTTCAACGAGTCCCCCTGTGTGCATCGCTTGTGATGCGTCCCCCTACGGAGCTGTCCTGAGTCACCTCAGGTCTGATGGAACTCAGGTTCCTATTGCATACTACTCCAGAACACTGTCTTCTGCCGAGCGCAACTACGCTCAGATAGACAGGGAGGCTCTGGCTGTTGTTGCTGGAATTAAAAAATTCCACGATTTTCTATATGGCAGGCATTTCACGGTCTTCACTGACCATAAGCCTCTGCTGGGACTGTTTACCACACGTAAGCAGACTCCCCACATCATTTCCCCTAGAATGCTTAGGTGGTCTATTTTCTTGTCTGCATATGATTTTTCATTACTCCACAAGCCTGGGAAAGAAATGGGCCATGCTGATGGCCTCAGTAGGTTGCCTCTGCCAGTAGTAGAAGCTGACCCCGCGCCAGCTGTCAACATTCTATCAATCCAAGCCTTGCCCGAGCTCCCTCTTAGTGCCAGGGATGTTACCGCTGAAACGGGTACAGATCACACACTTTCACGTGTCCGCTCCTGGGTCCTGTCCGGGTGGCCTGAGCACTGCCCTAGTCCTGAGTTTCAGAGTTTCTGGTCCAAAAGGAACGAACTGTCCCTTTCTCAGGGTTGTCTGCTTTGGGGAAACAGAGTTGTCATTCCCACCTCAATGAGGACTAGGGTCTTAGAATCCCTCCACGAGGGTCATCCTGGCATTGTTCGTATGAAGGCTCTTGCACGCAGCCACTTGTGGTGGCCTGCTTTAGATAAAGATATTGAGGCTAAGGTACACGCATGCCACCTGTGCCAACGATCTCGCCCAGAGATGCCCCAAGCTCCTGTGCATAGATGGGAGGAAACACAGTCCCCATGGTCTAGGGTGCACATTGACTACGCTGGGCCCTTTCAGGGCCAGTTCTTCTTGGTCCTTGTTGACAGCCATTCAAAATGGCTTGAGGTTGTGCCTGTCTCATCCACCACCACTGCAAAGACTATTCAGGTACTGAGGGGGATTTTTGCTGCACACGGGCTGCCAGATGTCATTGTGTCCGACAACGGCCCTCAATTCACCTCCTCCGAATTCCAAGCTTTCTTACAGGCAAACCTGATTCGTCATGCCACGTCTGCGCCTTTTCACCCGTCCACCAACGGTATGGCTGAACGCATGGTGCGCATCGCAAAGGACGCCTTGAAGAGACTCACCTACGGGGACTGGCATCACAGGTTGGCTGACTTTCTCCTTTCTTATCGCACCACACCGTCCACTTCTACAGGGAGAAGTCCAGCTGAACTTCGTTGGGGGCGCCAACTTACTACTAGACTTGACCGGTTGCATCCGGACAGACTGCCTTCATCTACCTCACATCCTAGGGCACCTAGACAACTACTTGTGGGTGCCCCGGTTTGGGCTCGCAATTACGGGCCTGGTCATACATGGGTCCCCGCTTCTGTGTCCAGGATCACAGGTCCTCTCTCCTACGAGGTTGCCCTGGACAACGGTCGTGTCCTGCGTCGGCACATCGACCAACTTCGCTCTAGGCGAGACTTTTCTGCTGAGACTCCTGGGTCTTTTCCAGGGGGGGAGGGGGACCCTTTGGAGCAAAGGGAAGGGCAAGAGCTACTGCCCATCTCCACTGAGGGAGCCACAAACGGCTCGTCCCAAGGTTCTGCAATTGCTCCGAAAAGAAAGTCATGGAGCTTACCCACACAACAGGCACTCACGCCTACTCCAGCCAGGGAGTCACCCCGGGGGCATACTCACTTTCCACACACGCACTCCAGCAACGGAGGATACCCGGGGGCATCCCAACAAATCATTCCCCGCAAGAGAGCTGGCACACAATTCCCAAGGTTGGCCTGACCTTACCCCAAATCCTACAGGGGGTCAAACATACACAGAGCTAGTCGAGGAACCAAGTCCCGACTACAACAACCCTAGCACAAATCAGGGAACACCTGAGTTTTGGGAAAGTACAGAAACCCACACGAGCCCGAGCACAGAATGGGGTTCAGGGAATGGACAGCCTCCTGACAGGTCTTGGACTGACCTAGGAGGTTCTACAGAGACGCCCAGCAGCGGCTATCACTTCAAGGGGCCTGAGGGTCTACAGCTAGGTAGGTCAACCAGGTCACAAAGTAACAGAAGCCCTGGCCTGACGAGCCCGGTGGGCAAGCAAGCAGGCCAGGCATCGGGGCACAGTCCTTGGAAGACACCAGGGCACAATAGAGAGAACAGGCTCACGCCTCCCTCCAGTCAGGGGACTTATGCCAGTAACCCAGAGCTAAGAAGGTCACAGAGAGCAAAGAAATCTCCTAAGTATCTAGAAGATTACATAACATTGCTGGCAAGGCAAAAGCCAGTAATCAGTGGGAGCACTGGGGAGCAAAATGTCATATAAAATAAATGTTGTATGTTGGTAGTAGTTTTAGCCCGGGGGAAAGGGGTGTTATGTCCCGAGCCTTGCAAACGGCTCGGGCGTTTGCAGGCAGTCCCGGGCAGGTGCAAAGCTGCCCGGGACCAGACAGGCTGTCGCCAGCGCCGTGCGCATGCGCGGGTGCTGGCGCGGGAAAAGTAACCCATTTACCCGGGAGTTGCCTATATAAGAGGCTGCGAGGCGTTTGGGCGAGGCTGAAGCCATCTTCCTGTAAGCTGAACGCTGAATAAATGAAACTGGGAACTCCAGCTGCTTCTCGTGTCTGTTTTCCCGCCACGGACTCAACACTTGCCTTCAGAAGTTATGCAAGTGCTTTATCACTGGAGGTTTTTAAGAAAAGACTGGACAGCTACCTATCTGAAATGATATAGGGTTTCCTGCTTGAACAGGGGGTTGGTCTAGAAGACCTCCAAGATCCCTTCCAGCTTTATTCTGATTGAAAGTGTTGGTGCTGATTAGAAACCACTTTTGCAAATGGCAGAGAGGAGTGCACAGGGGAGGTAGGGGACAATCAGTAGCACATCAAGTATACAAAGTGACCAGATGACATTATGCCTGGCGACTGATCATGGTGAGAAGTTTTCTGGGGAATCGGGAACAGTCATTTCAAGGCAATCCATGCTTTTGAGAGGACAAAAGTACCATTGCTTTGTGCTTCAGGAAAACTGGCTTACCTCCTGATGCCTGGCTTAACTATACAAAGGAGCCCAGGTGAAAAGCTGCTCTCAGTATTGCAGAACAAAATGAAGTCTTATCATTACAATGAGCACAGAAACAGCTGGTCATTTTTTTCTCTTAAAAATTATTTTGTGAAGGCAATTTTAGTGGAAACAAGTGACATACCAGGAGAATGACTTTAGTAAGGGCTGTTCATTAGATATAGAAAAAAAGCTGGTTGAAGCTTTAAAAATTAAAGGTCAAATATATATGATTTTTTTTTAAAAAAATGACTAGATAAATTCTTTTTACTGAATTTACAAAAGAGAACTGTTAAACCCTCAATGCTTTAGGGAGAAAGGAGAATTGAAGAGAGATCGAATCCTAAAACAATTTTTGAATGAATTAAAGGTTAAGATTTACAGAAATAAAGGAATATAATCCTAATGTACCTCATTTATTTATGATAGTTAAAATATATTTTTATAAAATTCTGTCAACCTTTTGCTGACTTTTTACTAACAGCTGGACTGAAAAGTTGATGCTTTATCAATTTGTTTATAAATAAGGAATGGGTTATAAGAAAATATACCTCTGTAATTTTATAAAGGGTGAAGAACTACCAAATTTGTTTACACCTCTGATGAACATTAGAAACCCTTTCCTTCCTTCCTTCCTTCCTTCCTTCCTTCCTTCCTTCCTTCCTTCCTTCCTTCCTTCCTTCCTTCCTTCCTTCCTTCCTTCCTTCTTATGATCCCGTAATATCTCAATAAAACTATTAGTGCATTTTTAAATAGAATCAGAAGAGATAGAAGCAGAAAGGCTGATTGTCTGGAAACGTTCTAACAGTGTTTTTATTATTGTTATTTGAATATAGGAAATTTCAAAGATGAAAGCTTCATGAGAATGGTAACCTCTGAAAGGAGCACAATTTGAAAAATTCATAAATGGTGCAGACAACATAGCACAAATTTTAATTTTTTAAAAGTTCTATTAATAGCTATCTGTTTATGACTATAACTTCTCAGGGTTGGTGAGAGGAAAACATTGTTTTTCTATACAGTCTTGATAGAGCTGCATCCAGCTGCTGCTTTTAGAATAATAGCTAGACATTCCCTCCTCCCTTGTTCTTGCCTTTCAGGAAATTATTAAAACTGTTCTAAGTAAATGGTTTATTTTAAATTCCAGTCTGCACCTTAAATTATTTCAACTTCAAAAAATTTAGCCGTGAGGAATAATTCATCCTTATTCCAGAAGGAATAAGTGAACCTTTCACTTATTATATTTTTGCCACAAGCAAACTACTGGATTACTTTCTCTAAACCATAGCTCCTGCCAAAACATGAGCTGCGAGAATTATTATTTTTTTCAAATTAGTACAATACTTACTTTTTCCAATTATTCTGACCATTCACAAAAATATTTTTATGATGCTCATTAATCACGTTATGCAATACACGCAAGAATTTACCTTAAATTGTTCTCCTATCCCCTTTGATTATTTTACGTATTTCTGAGATCATAACATTACTGGGATGCCTTTCATGAGATATTTTCTGCTTCAATTCTCCATTACAGTCCTTGCTGTAAGCACTGTATCAAGAAATATTTGCATATGGCCACATAGCCTTGTTCTGGTTTAAGTTGCCACAGCCAATTCATTTCTAACACTTCACTTCTATTTTGATTTATTCATAAATACAATTTCTTGAATAATATATGTTGAGATATGGCTAATGTGATTGTTGAGATGATTCTGTCATTCTACTGAATATGTTAATGTCTAATCCCTGAATCTCCTCAACCTTCTGTTGCTTAGGAATTGGTTTCAATATTCTACTATAAGTCTCTGTATAAATAATTTATTCTTGTAGCTTCTTGGAGGTCATATTAATTCATTGACCTTTGCACCTTATAATCCTAGATGTAATTATCTTTGACAAGCTGTCAAATAAGCATTAGCTAGAATATGTATGTTAGGAAATTGCATAATCATGTTTAGTCAGAAATAGTGTTGAAGGTGGGTTTTTTTTAAAAAAAAGATAACGATCTGTGTTAAATCAGTCTTCTAAAAAATTCTTACATGATTCTTACATGACAATCTTTATGGAAGATGTGAAGACTTATTTTAGAAGTTGTTTCTTTAGCTTCTGACATTTTTAGCATATTCATGAACCAGTTATTGTTAAATCAGGCTAATTGCATAACAAGCTGATGGACAAAACATATGTTCTGCCCAAAGTCAAGATTTGCTTCTGCACAAATCTCTGTATTCTTATTATCACCATAACTGATACTTCTTCAAGCACTGGAGATGTTCCTAACTTGGAACTGTAGACCAAACTGTGATTGCATATCCTCAGGTTAAAGAATAAGAAACATGCAGGCAAGTAATTAGTGAATATATACACATATACAGAACCACACAAGATAATTTGAATAACTGAACATGTAGTTTTATTACAAAAAGATAAATACGAGAGGACTGGCTGCATAAACCAGATTCTAAGATAGTTGGTACCTAGCCAATACTTTCTCAACACTAGAAGCATCTGAGATGAAAGAAAGTAGATATAGAGAAAGAGAGAAGTCATGTGTAAAAGACAAACATAAGTAATGCAAAGTAGAATAGCAACATTTTCCCAGGAACATGTGAAAATTCTCAAATTATAAAAATTGATTTTTAAAAATATTGAATGAGAGATGAAACACAAGTGACAGATGCAGCCAGCAAAAGAGAGCAGGAAAGAGGAAGAAAAACCAAAGGTTAATGACACATTAAAATAGTAATCTGCAAGTAACAGATAACCTTTCTTAAAGCCATTCCTATAAATAACAGATCTTTCACTAACAAGCTTTTTTTGTTCCTACAAAGAAGCTGCTGGTGGTTTCAGAACAATGAAACTTTTAGCAGCTAAATTAGGAATATAAGGACTTGAAGCCCTCCAGACTCATCATTCAACATTAATTAGTGCGACTGGGGATGCTGTGAGATATAATTCAGAAATACATGGGAGGGCAAGGATATTAAGGGGTTAAATTAATGCCAGCTATGGTATCATTCAAATGAAATTGACAAGGCAGGACATATCAGGGAATGGAATACAACAGTGATGGCGAAACTTTTAGAGACCAAGTGCCCAAACTGCAACCCAAAACCCACTTATGTATCATCGGGTGCTGGGTGGGCATGGCCCATTGGGTGGGTGTGGCCAGCTGCAGTAGTAATGGCAGACTGGGTGGGACTAAAAAGTTCAATCAATCAATTCCAACTTTGCGATATCTTTTTTTTTCCCGCAAGAAGTTGAAATTGATTGATTGATTGAACCTTTTTTTTTTGCACATGGTGGTGGAGGCCTAAAGCAAAAAGGTTTTATAAACCCAGCTGAGGGCCTAGGACTCGGGCGATGGCATGCATGCCCACCGAGAGGGCTCTCCGTACCACCTGTGGCACATGTGCCATAGGTTCGCCACCATGGGAATACAAGATACAAAGGAGGATACTCTTACTGTGCCTAGGATAAGCTTGTGCCAAAGAAAATAATGATAAGATAAAATCAATTATGGTTGAGAACTGTCCAAGCATGATACTGTTTGTGCTTTGTCTCTGAAACTATTAAAAATATTTCTGATCTGATTTAGTGAGGCAACAAACTCATAAGCCAGCAAACGGATGCTGACTGGGGAATTACAAGTCTTAAAGTTGGTGAGATTGGAAATCCCTGGCATAAGCCATTACCAGGTCCTATAGGACTCATATTCATTCTGATGATCAAAAATAGTATCAAACTTTCAGATTTAAAAAGAGATGTCAAGTTACTTTTCTACAGCTCTTCCACCCAGGATACTCGTCTGAAGTGTTTTCAATTAATGTAAAGCAAAGGTAGAAGGGAGACTTTGTCAATGTTGGTTACGTTCCCTGTCATTTTTGAGCCACTGTTGATGAAAAACATGAAAAAGATACTGGGTGTCATGGCTAGTAACAGCCTTTTATTTATGTATTTATTTGTTAAATTTCTTAGCTATCTATCCTGCTACACGGTAACTCTGGGCAGCTTATCAGCCATATGAAACTGATGAGAAATAAAACAGGACATTACTATAATGTTCTTGCTGTCCCACACTTCTGGCTTTATTGTTTCCATTTGAGCAAATAATTGTTAATCACTTTTGTCCAGTTTGGCTTTTAAATCAATAAAATAGTAGAGGTAGTCATATAAAAGTAAACACATAATGGCTTGCAAACAAAAGGAAGCCATGACAGGCAATTGAATGCATCTCATTCAGGCAATCAAATCTAATGACTCAGTCTCATTCTGGCACATCATAATGAACACTTGCAGCCACAGACTTATCCATATACCCTCCCCTCCCAGAGGACTGAGAAAATACTTCCTTGAACTCTGTGTTGATATTTCTGCTGTTAATGAAGCCACAGTCAAACTACAGATGATATGTAAGTATGGACATGTCAGCATAAAATTAAGAAAATCACCAGATGCTGACTTCTGTCTGATGCTTAGCATCCAACCTTAGCCTTAAGCTGCCACCAGACCATATTTTATAGCCCAGGAGTTAATAGTCTCGACCTCATATATTTAATATGTTTTTATATAGCTTTTAATGATATCTATACCTTTTTATGGGTTTAATGTTCTATGCCTTTCCTATGCCTTTTGCTGGTCTACAACAGAAAGATTTATTTGATTGCTTGTTACATATGATGAGGAACATGCAATTAAGTTTATTCTTTTTCTGAAATTATTTACAGGCACACAGTAGGAGATTCCAATATGTGAGCATATATGGCACATTCCCTGGTCCGATCTTTAAGCTAAGCTATCCTGTGCTACAACACAATATGGCCATTGCTTGTATGGCAACCGTTGGCTTTCATCTTCTTTGATAGACTTTATATCAGAGTTGTGCACAAAAAAGGAGTTCAAAAATCTCAGGTGAATGGAGAAAATTCATCAGTGAAACCAAAAATAGGAAAGAAAAGACAAAAATAAGATACAAACCTTATAACCAAAACTACCTTTTGTTCAAGTCTTTTGGCCCCTGTACTCTAGGAAAACTCAGCAAAAAACTAAATCTAGACATGTATTATGAGTAACTATCTGTTGTTTCTCTATTTATCATTCTTCCTTGACTTTTCTTCTTCTTTTATCTTTAAGGTCGAATGTTAAACTGTAAGATCCTAGGTGAAAGGATAATAAGAAAACACAAATTTATATTACATGCATACATTAGTAAGAAACTGAGGAAAAAACTACACAAGTAGGAGAAATCAAATGTTTTGACAATGAGTGATGTACAATTTGCAGAAGTAACCATGAAGTCAGAGTAAATAAAAGGATTAATTCTAGCATCTCTCTCCCCCCTCTCCCAATCTCTGTGTACTAGATGGATGGATCTTCCAGTCAAACAAAATTGGAATCATGTTGGTGTTTAATGAAAAGTAGAAAAGAAAATCTGAGAGAGCTAAGTGTAGTTATCTCACATTAAGTGCAGGATAACTCTTAAAAAGCCATCTCTACTGTGTAGGCTATACAGTAAACTACAGATCTGATCAAGTCTTTCTCCCAAACTGCCATGCTTTCTTTCATACACACCTGCACGCACGCGCGCGCGCGCACACACACGTACATATTTTGATATGTAAGAGAACATTCCTATCTAGAGACAGCTTTTCAGCACTGCTAATTTTAATTTGAACAAGAAAAAGCTTTTGAAATTTGTTATAATGCTTATAATACAAACTCAGGAAACCTGAACTAGGATAACAAGATGTTCTTATTATTATTTGAATACTGATTCTAAGACAGAAAAAAAAGGATTTGGAGTAAATGCAAATGTTTATACTGAATGAAAAAAAGGCATTGTATACAAAATTAAATTTAGCTTTTTATCTTTGACACAAAAAGAAACTGTTTATTAACTGAACTGAGATGGTTAACCTTTCTGACAACAGAAGCCCATTTTTAACACACATCCCACACAGATAAGCAAGTAATTACCATATGTTATAGTGTACAGCAAGAAAAAAAGGCAATGAACTGAAGTGTCATAATGAGCCTATGTAAAGAAACAAGGATAACAAGAGGTTGATCTTCCATCATGGCCTTTATCTTATGGAACAGACTTCACCCAGAAATGTGACTTGCCCTGACACTGGTGGCTTTGTAGATGCAAGTGAAAATAGAGCTTTGCTAAATGGATTTTTAAACTAAGTTTTTAACTTAGCTAAGGTGACACTATCTTGAGACCTAAAACAGTATTTATTATCTTGACTGGATAATACTTAGCAAGTCTACTTGGAACACACACAGAGAGAGGGACACAAAAACACAAAAATGCAATCTTCAACTCATTTATAAAACATGTTACTGCAACCACCAAAAGCAAGCCATACATTTCTAGGGTGGAGACAGGCTATAAATGATATTACTCATATTTTGTTAAATTAGAATTTATTATAATAGCTTGTCATCATTTGGAGGAGGAGTTCAGTATAACTTAGTAACTATATATATTTATATATAACTTAGATTGCTATATATATTTCTGCTGTATATATTTCTATGGTTTTCAAAAGAAAGAAAGTGTGATCTCTGTTGGAAAACAACATTAGAAAACAAAATGAAATTGGCATCTTTTAGCTTCTTTAATTCCATTTGTTTAAGTTCCTTGTTCAACTTTGTCTGGGCTTAGATCCTAAGCATGGCCAGATCTGGTTAGTACTTGGGTAGATGACTACCAGGAAATGCTCACACTCTTGGCTAGAAGACAAAATTGGCAGGGGCAGGTGGGGGGAATGTTTCCATATTAGTGTCTAGAAAACTACATAAACTTGTTCAGTAATTCACCTTAGTGAAATTTGAATCAAAGGAGACTTTATTAACTTTATACAAGGCTCCTTTCTCTTCTGAAAACATGGATTGAAATTGCCACAACCAAAATATTGTTTTACAGAAATTGTCTGCAGTTTGGGCTTTGATCACCTCCTGGCATAGACCTTCACAATGGAGAAAGGTGCATTACAGTGTTGGGATGGTAACCACCTGATACATTTGTGTACATAATTTTGCCGATTGCGTTTTGACATCACAATGTATGTTGCATTATTGTTGCATCATTGGGGTTTATCTATGCTGCCAGGACCCTAAATATTGGAGAATTTTCATCAGAGTGTCTCCAGGGGACAGGAAATATTGATTACCAGTTTCCTCAGAAAGGGTAAAGGAATAGGAGTGAGAGTAAATGGAATAGTAGTAGTAGTAGTAGTAGTAGTAGTAGTAGTAGTAGTAGTAGTAGCAGTAAAGTTGGAAGGGACCTTGGAGGTCATCTAGTCCAACCCCCTGCTCAGGCAGGAAACTCTATACCGTTTCGGACAAATGGCTGTCCAGTCTCTTCTTAAAAACCTCCAGTGTTGGAGCATTCACCGCTTCTGGAGGCAGATTGTTCCACTGGTTAATTGTTCTAAGTATCAGAAAGTTTCTCCTTAGTTCTAGGTTGCTTCTCTCCTTGCTTAGTTTCCACCCGTTGCTTCTTGTCCTGCCCTCAGGCACCTTGGAAAATAGCTTGACACCCTCTTCTTTGTGGCAGCCCCTGAGATATTGGAAAACTGCTATCATGTCTCCCCTCGTCCTTCTCTTCATTAAACTAGACATACCCAATTCCAGCAGCTGTTCCTTATATGCTTTAGCCTCCAGTCCCCTAATCATGTTTGTTGCTCTTCTCTGTACTCTTTCTAGAGTCTCAACATCTTTTTTACATTGCGGTGACCAAAACTGGATGCAGTATTCCAAGTGTGGCCTTACCAAGGCATTGTAAAGTGGTATTAACACTTCAGGTGATCTTGATTCTATCCCTCTGTTAATGCAGCCTAGCATTGTGTTGGCCTTTTTGGCAGCTGCAGCACACTGCTGGCTCATATTTAAGTGACTGTCCACTAGGACTCTGAGGTCCCTCTCACAGTTACACAGTTATTGAGCAAGGTACCCCCTATACTATATCTGTGCATTTGGTTTTTCTTGCCTAAATGTAGAACCTTGCTTTTTTCACCAGTGAATTTCATTTTGTTAGATAGTACCCATTGTTCAAGTCTGTCCAGATCCTTCTGTATCTTAAGCCTGTCTTCTGGAGTGTTGGCTATTACTGCGAGCTTGGTGTCATCTGCAAATTTGATGAGTTTCCCATCTATCCCCTCATCCAAATCATTGATAAAGATGTTGAAGAGCACTGGGCTCAGAACAGAGCCCTGGGGCACCCCACTACACACTTCCCTCCATGGAGATGCGGTTCCATTGAGGACCACAAGCTGAGTACAGCCAGTCAGCCAGTTATGGATCCATCTGGTGGTGGTGCTGTCTACCCCACATTTTTCTATCTTGTCAAGTGGTAGGTTGTGATCTACTTTGTCAAATGCCTTACTGAAGTCCAAGTAAATTATGTCCACAGCATTCCTCTAATTTTGTCACTTGGTCAAAGAATGCAATAAGATTTGTCTGGCATGATCTATTTTTGACAAACCCATGTTGACTTTTAGTAGTGACTTTGTTTGCCTCTAGGTGTTTGCTGATTCGTTGTTTGATTATCTTTTCCAGGATCTTCCCAGGTATTGAGGTCAGGCTGATAGGTCTGTAATTTCCTGGGTCCATTTTTTTTCCTTTTTTGTAGATTGGAACTACATCAGCTCTTTTCCAGTCCTTTGGAAGGGGAAGGATTTCCTGGGACACTGAGCACAATCATACTATTCTTCAATAGTCTGTTGTTGTTGTTGTTGTTGTTGTTAATTGCGAAGTCGTGTCCGACCCATCGCGACCCCATGGACAACATTCCTCCAGGTCTTCCTGTCCTCTACCATCTTCTGGAGTCCATTTAAGTTCACACCAATAGTCTATGGAACGACAAATATAAACTTGGCTTTGGATGTTGCTTGAGAAATAGTTTCAGCCTAGGATTTTTAAAAAATATATTACTGCTTTAATAAAAGAATGAATGTTGGTCAAAAATTTTCAGCCTAAACTTTCATATAGGAATTATACCTCCAGAAGAGAAGGTGTCTGCTATACCTTTTGACCAATTTCATTGACTAGTGGTGTCCTGCTTATGAAGGATTAAAATAAATCTAAACATTTTCTATATTTTTAAACTACTAATATCTCATAACTGCAGTTTTTAATTCAATCAAAAAATATAGGAAGCAAAATATTGGACGTCCCAAAGGTGCTATTCAAAAGGCAACTGGACTTCCTTGGGGTTTTTTTTCTCTCTTTGAAAATGTTTTGCTTCTCATTCAAGAAGCTTTAGTTCTACGTATAAAGAATTATTAATTTGGTCAGGTTCGGATTGGCATTTAAAATCTCTAGATGTATTAAGGCAAGAAAATATTCTACAGTCATGGTTTCAATATTTACAAATAGTGGACAGGTGGACTGTAGATAAGAAAGAATGAATAACACTAGAAGATGGAAATCTGGTTATTCAGATTAAAGATCAGAGTCAGGCCCATATAAAAAGAATTTACAATGCTTTAATAGAATTAGACTCTGAAACAGAATTGGTTAAAGACTGTATGATTAAATGGGCTCAGAATATCCAGGATCCGATCCCATTGGACTTATGGGAGACAATTTGGATTAGAAATGTTAAATTTACACAAGCTCAAAATTTGAAGGAAAATTTTTATAAAATGTTTTACAGATGGCATTTAGATCCTAAAAAATTATCTTGTATGTATCCAAATTTACAACCCAAATGTTGGAGATGTGGTAATATGGATGCGACATATTTTCATGTTTGGTGGAATTGTAAAAAGGTAAAGGCTTTTTGGATTATGATTTGGTGGAACATTCAAAAGATTTTTAAAAGGAAGATAAAGTTCACCCCTCAATTATTCCTACTGGGTATCTTTGTGGATTTAAATGACAAAGAAACTACTTTAATGTTGAATTTATTAACTGCAGCAAGGTTATTAGTAGGCTCGTATTGGAAGAAAGACTCGTTGCCTACTTTAGAAGAATGGATATTTAAAGTTTCTAACTTTGCAGAAATGGCAAAAATTTCTGCTTATTTGAAGGATCATATACAAAAAAGATATATTATTGTATGGAGAAGATGGAAAGATTATATTCAGAAAAAATATGGGACTATAAAGTTTCATTTATTTTATGAGTAAATTTTATAGTAACTGTTGTAGAGATTTGTTTATATGACTTAATTTAAGGGGAGTTAAAGGTTAAGTATGATGTTCTTTTTGTTTTTTTTCTTTCTTTTTCTTTCTTTTTTTTATTATTGTTAACTATATTATTAATAACCCTGTACTCTGCTCTGGGAAACGAGGGGGGAGGGTTGAGGGTGGGTGGGTGGGTGAGTGGGTGGGTAATAATAATATAGTCATGGTAAATGCTTGGGCATTTCCCCTATGCTGTGTTCATGTGTGTGAGAGGGATGAGAGGGGAGGAAGGAGTAGGGAGGAAGTAGGATGGTTAGAGGAGAAGGGGAGGGAAAGAGAGTAGGAGGGGAAGAGAGAAAGAGGAGGGAAGTAGGGAAGGTTTAGAGAGGGTGGACGCAGCCTGGGGGAAATGGGCAGGCAGTACCAACGGTTAGGAATTTATTTTAATTGAATTGTATTTTGTATGAATAAATGGAAACTTTTTAATAAAAAAAAGAAGCTTTAGTTCTGGCTGAATGGTGGGGAATGGAAGGATTTATATTCTTTGCAGAAAAATATATTGTCATGTTGTAGAAGTAAGAGACTTGAGTCAGCTCTTTCAAGGAAAGGGAAGTTTATTGCGCAGGTTCAGAGAGCTATCATAGCTAAACAAAGTCTGAACACCAGACTAGGCATTGATGATCATTTTTATAACCCTTCATACGTGGTTATTTCTTGAGTAAATCATATTCCATACATGGTTACATTCTATAGTTCCTTATTTTAACATAGGAAAATTACTAGACATGATTATAATCGATAGTTCCTCTTTTACATAGGAATGCTATTATTATTATTATTGTAGCCAAATAAAGAGGTGTTGCTAATAAGGCATAATTTGGTATCCATATTCAACAAAATCCTGCCAAACCTAAAAATCCCTTAATTGTCGCCTATTTAGGGGTTCAGGAATAGCTAATACTGCTTGTTTACTTTCCCAGCCTAAAGCTCTATGTCCTTGCTCAATCCATCCATCCGGTCCCTGTCAATCCAATTCCTTCAACTTCCCTCTCTCTATCCCAATCTCCTTTATACCCTCAGGTTCCTCTCTGTCCCCTTCCCCTAAAGGGAAGCCTAGTGGTGGGTCCACCTTCAACACCCCCACATCTTCTACCTATTCTTCCTCTCTAACCTCTTCCTCTCATCTGCCTTCTAAGACATTCTCTTTGCCAATGACCTTCCTCCTTACAATGCCACAGCCAACAACTCTGTCTTCTTACGCATCCTCGCATCTCTCCCTCTCTTTTCCACCTTATCCACTTCCAACAACTCTGTAGCATTCTTCCCTAATGCTTCCTTATATCATCATAGCTCTGTTCTATGAACCTCTCATTCAACATTCTCACATTATCTGCACTCCTTGGATCAACCTGAGTATAAAGTTCATAAGCCTCAATCAATCTCTGCAGGAAACTCTCCGGACTTTCATCTGCTTCCTGCATCACAAAAGACGGCTTTAACATATTCACCGAAGGCTTTCCAGCCTTGCGAAGAGCCTCTACTACTAAATTCTGATATTCCTTCAGCAATCTCATCTGTGGTGGATCTTGTGCATTCCATTCTGGATCCTTCTCTGGTGCCCTTGTTTCCAACTCTGGCTGTATATCCTGCACAGCTGGCAACCTATCCTTCAAACACTGCCTAACAGCAGCCTTCCACTTCTCCCTTTCCTCAGGAGTCAACAAAGTATTCAACAATAGCTGTACATCCTGCCACATCCTTTTTACTTACTTCTCCCCTCACATTTACAGAGAGACCTTCCAAATCCCCTTCCTCCTTGGGGGCCAACAGCCTCCCCCTTTGTTTCTGCCTCACAACTGGTTGCATGTCCCCAGGCACAGCAGAAGCAGTCAGCCCATCCCCAGGCACAGCAGCTGCTGCAGCCAGCACTGGGGGCATGGGGGAAAGGCCGGCACATAAGGAGGTCTAAGGATTACTTCCACCTTTATCTCTTTCTTTACATCTGATACCTTAGTCTCTAAAATCTTCACATCCTTGATTCTTTTAGTCTCAACCTGAAGCTTTTTCCTTTTAGGTCTGGCCACACACAAACGAACCATTTCAGCCTGACGTTGCAATAACTCATCTGCTTGCCCTGCTTCTGCATCCCCCCACTGATCTATATACTGAAATTGATTAGGGTAGTTTTCTTCATTGGCTGCTATCAGAGAAGTGAGATCATCAATGATTTGGAGCTTAAAAGTTCCCTCCGGGGGCCACCCCATATCCATGTGAGGCCATTGATGCTCACATAAAAACTGCAGCCTATCCCTGGTTACCTTTGGATAGGGAACCTTATACTGGGTATGATTAAAGTACTTATCAAATCCCTTTATCATGCATTCCAGCAGGGTGCTGGGAATGCTACTACGCCCCCCATCCTAACACACTGCCAATGACCTACAGCGCCGGACGTTCCAATGGTCACTAGTAGGGAATGCACTGGCTTAACCACCCACACAGCCTAACATGGACTTCTTTAGGATCGCCGTCCCGAGTCCAGGGGAGTGATCAGGCTCCCTCTTCTATCTTCAAATGAGATAGGTACAATTACTTTAAACACATACTCGCCTGCCTTCTTGTTACACTTGTCCTGGCCAGGAGCTGGTTCAGACTTCCTTTCCTTTCCCAAAGGGTTCTTGGACTGGCTCTCAGCTCTGTCGGCTCTGCTGATAAGCCACAGCTGTCTCCTGGAGGAAACACACCCCCATGGCACCTGGAGAATTGTTCAGAGATAGCTTTCCAGCAGGTCCGAAGGGTCAAGCCGTCCTCAGCGAAACATCGCCTCACTCAAGATTCCCAGCCAATGCACCAGAAAATGTTGTAGAAGTGAGAGACTTGAGTCAGCTCTTTCAAGGAAAGGGAAGTTTATTGCGCAGGTTCAGAGAGCTATCATAGCTAAAAAAAGTCTGAACACCAGACTAGACATTGATGATCATTTTTATAACCCTTCATACGTGGTTATTTCCTGAGTAAGTCATATTCCATACATGGTTACATTCTATAGTTCCTTATTTTAACATAGGAAAATTACTAGACATGATTATAATTGATAGTTCCTCTTTTACATAGGAATGCTTTTAGCAGTTAGTAATATTTCAAGTGTTAAGCAGTTTTCAATACACCATGTGATAAACAGTTTGCAATATATCATGTGCAGAGCTGAGAAGAGGATGTCTGGCCATTCTAATTTTAAGGCTTGTCTGGTAAGCAGGAAAACCTCCCTTTCACCCACATTCTCTGTCGGACAATCAGTATTTTTCCAGCTTCCCACTTTAGTCAAAACATTGGACAAATGCAGAAGGAAATTCAGATAAGTGAAGGGAGCTGTGCATGGAACAAAAAGGGAGGAAATATCTTGGAGTGGCCCATAATTGCTGTGGAGCTATCAGTAACTTTGTTCTTTTCTCACCCTACCTCTTAAAAAAAGGAGTTCCCATAGCAAGCCCAATTGAGTTTCACCTGATAGCCCTAGCACTCAAAGTAATCAACAGCAGGAGTTGCATTGCTCCCACACATAGGCTGTTCCTATGAACTGGAATCCTGCAGATGGGAAGAGTTTCTGGGTTTTTGGCAAGCTTCCCCTCTTAAATTAAGCCTCACGTGTTCAGGCTGGATCAACAGAACGTATTGGTGAACATACAAATCTAGGTATGGTGCCCAGACACTCTACACTGCAAATTAATATATATAAGATAATACTTTAGTTGATAGAGTTGGCAGATTAATTTCTGAATAAAAATTATTATTACTAAGAAAAGGAGCCTCAGTCTGTCCACACCAGTGGATTAATACTGCTAATAATGCCATAATTTGACCATTTAAGTATTTCTGTTCCATTCTGAATGAGTGTCATTTGTCAAGGTTTTTTTTCTATGCTTCAATAATGATTCACACATTGTTAACCTGTCACTTAGATAGCTATGCAGTTATTTCCTTGTATTTGATTTAGAAGCTACAGCTGGTGCAGAATGCAGTGGGCAAGTATTAAGTTGGACACCTGGCTAAACGCATCACACCAATGCTAAAGCACCTGCAAGGGTTGTCAGTTGCTCTTAACTTATAAGATCTCAAACAACTTGATATCAAAAAGGATGATAAGTGACAGGTCAGTAGACAAGACAATAGACAGGAGAGGTCCTCCCTCATTCACCAAGAACTTCCATTGATCACAAGTGGGCCTTCTTGAGGATGGCAACATTCTGGAAGGTTTTCCTTCAAGGCCTCTTTTTGCAATGTATTTTTTAAAAAATTATATTGTATCTTACTTCTTATATCTTTTTATCTCTTATTTTGTGCAATGCTTGTGCAAAAATGTTTATTAAAATTCAAAAATAAACTAAATATTGTAATCTAAAGCTATTTAGGGGGTTTGGTAAACTTGGTATTCTGATTCTCCTCATTTTTTTCTGCCTTGAAATAGAACACAAAATGAATAATTGATAAAAAAAAGCTTTTTTTCAAACCCCCCCAAACAAAATAGAAAGTAGAAAGCATGCTTACCCACTGGTAAGGAAAATCATTTTAAACCCATTAATTACAGTGACCTCAAGCCAGTCTGCATTACATGAAATATATTGGTCTGTGCAGATAATAGATTGTAAGGTCATATTGAACCAGCCTGCTGTAATTTTTGCAGTGAGTTACAGTCCATGTAAAAGGAGTGAATTATTGTAACTCTGGAAAGCAGGAGAATGATATGCCTGCCAGGAGGTTTTTAATGAGTCTTACAGTTTGAGGACTTCAATTCATTTTTTTCTTCTACTTAGGTGGCCATTTTTAAATATTAGCTCAAGTCTGCCTGAAACAAAGAGAAGAAATAGTATACATGAACTAACAAGCCACTCATCATTAAGCTGTGTACTGCATTAATTTTTATTCTAAAAGGACAAGAAACATTATGTAGTCTGGGTGATATTTTGTCATTGTGAGATGTATGCTCTACAACTTTTTGCTTATTGCATTTCTGAAATGTTTTCACATTCTATATCGGTACCTGTCTTCTTTCTGAGGTATTTTTAAAGACAATTCAGTGGTAGCATAGTAAAGTGGACTTTCTCTCTTGGGCTTTTCATTCACAGCTTTTTATAGGTCAAAGGGCAAAATTGTATGTGGCCCCATATATGGATTATGGCTCATTAGGAAATGATCCAGTTGTTCAATGCTTTTGATTCAAGGAAGTAAAAGAAATTTGTTATTAAAGTATAACGCTCTGGGAATTGTTTCATTATTTAGGATTTCTCCACAAAGACCTGTTTATTGGAGAACAAGCAATAGATTTTTAAAAGAAAAAAAGAAAAAGAAAAACTATATTACACAAAATACTATAAGAAGAAAGTAAATCGGTGGTGAGACAACATTTCACCTTTAGATTTTTCAAAAAGGGCCCTTTTCTCAAGGGTGAGAGAAAAAGGTTGATATTATTAAAGCAAAAGGCCATCATCTTTAAAATATTTTTTAAAATGTACAACAAAACTGAGAAGCACCAAACAAAATCACACAGGGAAAGAGATAGTAATATAAAGAAAATAAGAACATAAATAAAATTTTGTGGGTCGACTGACCAGGAGCTATTAGCTGTCTGAGTGCCTATTAACGGCCAATATTGGCTGTCTGTCTAAAAGTAAAAGGAATTTATTTATTTATTTACAGACTCATAGGCTGCTCCAATCAAATGCCTAGAACTCATTGGGGTGATTGGAAAGTTTACAAAAGAGATAATGAATCAATTATGATGAACTCTATAATAGACATCAAAGGAAGAGGTTAATTGTTTCAACCATTCCTAAGCAACAAGGACAGGCTTACTTACACCTCCTAAAAGAGCTGAGGAAATCTGTCCTGAATTGTGAGTAAAACCACTCCTAAATTTCGTTAAATGTTAACCAATTCACAAGAAAACATTACCAGTTGGAAAGGAAAAGAAAAATCAAAACATTCTATAAATTACACTCAGTTTCTGGTTGAGAAAGAAATCCTAAGCTCCGGGCTTATTATAACACTATTTGGGATATGTGTAATACCAAAACTAAAGTATCTTTCATATAGGATAATACATATGTGGCTATTCAAGTCAAGGGGAAAAACAACAAAAAGATTTTCTTCAAAGTCCTGATAAAACAAAGGGCAAATGGCATTTTAATAATATTTGGGAGAAAACACAAAATACATATCCATTCATTTATTTATTTATTAGGGAATAGAAATTTATTCTGTAATACCAGAGCGAATTATATTTTAAACAACTGGTGCTTTGCTTTCCATCAACTTGTCTATTAAGTACGAAGACAGCTGTAGCTAGATTTCAGCACAAAATGTTGTAACAAATGTAAATTATCAATTTAATACCTTGCTGCAACAATGAGTGAGATCTATGCTCTTACTAAATATCAGAGCAAGTTCATCAAATTCATAGAACTGTGCTAAAATAATAATGGTGTGCATCAGCTCTTTGATTCTGCTGGCACTACAATATAGGCACAATGAACACATTAAAGCCAATTATTTGGCTTTAATACAGTGCCCTTAATATACAACATCTTCTTGGTTTCTCAAAGCAAAAATGAACCATTTTAATAAGTTGCTCACAAACAAGTTGCTCACTAAACAACAACAACAACCCATAGCTTTCAAGAAAGTATTTGTTGCTGTTGTTCAGTCACTAAGTCATGCCTGATCCCCTACAATCCCATGGACTACAGCATGCCAGGCTCCCTGCCCTCCACTGTCTCATGCCTACTGCATCAATGACACTATTTAACTGTTGTCTCCTTCTCCTTTTGCCTTCAATCTTTCCCAACATCAGGGACTTTTCCAACAAATCCTCTCTTCACATTTGATGGCCAAAGTATTTGAGTTTCAGCTTCAGTATCTGTCCTTCCAAAGAACAGTCAGAATTGATTTCCTTTAGGATTGACTGATTTGCAGTCTAAGGGATCTCAAAAGTCTTCTCCAATAACACAACTTGTAAGCATAAGAAAGTAAAGGATTTGCTTTATTTGGAACCTCATCCCTGTGGTACTGGTAATTGGTCCCTAACATTTTCTGAGGTTTGGAAGCTCTTCTTGGCCTTCTCTTTTCTCAAGCCTCTTTAAGTATTACTTCTGTATATTGCCTCTCTCTCTCTCTCTCTCTCTCTCTCTCTCTCTCTCTCTCTCTCTCTCTCTCTCTCTCTCTCTCTCTCTCTCTCTCTCAACATGATTTCAGGGTTCTTAATACCTAGGATCCACTCACAGGTTTTCTGGAACCACCAGGTGTTTTTTTTTTTTTTTTAATTTCACTGTACAATATATAGCAGCAAGTGAAATAAATCCTACTGAAAGAAGTCATTCAGTTTGATTTTTTTTAAAAAAATAAAAAAGCTCTTTGAATAGTGATGCATGAAGTTATTAGTGTACAATGTTTTTATTGTTATTTTGGTTTAAGGTTACTGTTTCTCATTAGACACTGCTTACACATAAGCATGGTTAGAGGAGTTTAACTGCATAAAAATCCTGTGGATATAGAAAGATTAAGTGAAAGAAAAGCTCCTGTGGGAACAGTATTATCATGGTATTAACTTGGAGCTGCTTTTTCATTTCTGTTCTTAGAGTTGAAAATTAATGCCCTTTCCAGATCTCTAGACCATTAAATCTAAGTATCCAACTAAAAACTTAATTGTTGGATAACTGAATATAATTTGGACTAATTTTAGGATTTCTTTCATCTTTGCCAATAGCAGTCCTTCTAAACAATTTACAAATATAATGATTCACAGCTATATAAATGTGAAATTACACTCCACTCAAGTTATATTGCTCTTGTAATCTTATAATCTTTTTATATGAAGTTATTCACATCAATCCCATTACCAACTTCTCCCCATCCTACCCTTCTCTGCCCTGCTCTCCCATCCCCTCCAGTTCCCTCCCCCTCTCCTCTCCTCTCCTCTTTGTATATTGCACTGAATTGTATATGCAGAGGCTAGTTTAGTGAATTTTTCCCATTACTGGGTAGATATAGGCTATGCATATTATAATGCTGCAAAAAAAATAATGATATTTGGGCATGCGTTTCTTGTATTTGTAAGCATTTATTTACCTATCGGATTTTGATTCTGCTTTCTTCAGAGGACATTGTTCATCTATTTTATTCTGAGCACAACCCTCAGATCAGGTTGAAAGGAAGTGACTAAACTCAACACCACTCCAATTAGTGTCTGAGTAGAAATTTGGACACAGTTCTCTCTGGGTGGATATTTGATCTTCAAACCTATAGTCCACACTGCCTTTTATTGTTGCTTTATGCCCAATGAAAGTTAAAGCAGAAATAATTCAACAAAACCAACACTCCTGTTGCATCTCTAGTTCCAGGAAAAATCTGTTGCAATATATTACTGGTCCACATCTGGAAGAGTGCTATACAGCAGCCTTCTCTTTGGATATGTTGGATTTGCCTTGATGTCTTCACAATCAGAAGAATAAGTAGTGATTCTTCCAAGCATATTTCTTTATTATTCCATACCTATAGACAGAATCTTGCCAAACTACTACCTACATTAAACATATACTCTTCATGTAGGCATTATTGGAGAGGATCTGTTTTTCCCCTCATTCTCACACAAACTATCTGAACTAAGTTACCATTTATTTCTCTGACTGTACTCCCTCCTTGCTGGGAACCCAGACTACATCCCATCCAACAAATATCAAGTAGTCTGATTATTGTCAAACCCATCAGAGTTTGGGAAGATTGTTATACCACTTTTATTTAAAATTGAATAAAAACAAAACTATATAAATATTTATCATATAGTTCTGCTGATCCTATACACTTCATGGCTAACATTTTCATGATGAATAACGCACAGCATGTTTCAGGTATAAAAGCAAAAGAAGCTGGTGAAGAGATCTTTGTTCACCCCAGTGCTTACTGAAATATTTGCTCAAATTAATAAGCAATGTTTTTCTCCAGTAGAGAAGTTCAAAGGATCTTGCTGTGCTTCGAGGAATCAATGGTCCTTGGTCTGATGCAGTTAGTGCAAGTGAATATCAAATTTTTAAAAATGAGGTTACTTATTTATTTTTATTTGTTATTAAATTGTATCCCACTGAACTTACAGGACTCTCAGCATCTTGTAAAGTAGAAATACTCAATGGAAAATAAAACATAGAATTAAGACAAATAAACTTCAACATGCTTGAGCCCGTTTAACTTTTTATGTAAGGTGGGCAATGTTGGGGAAAGACAAATCTCCAGTGGGAGGGCATTTAAGAAGTCTGGCTCCATCACTGAAAAAAATAATACTTCCAGGCTTTGACCCCCTGACCACTCTCAAATGCGAGACAACCAGCTGCTTCCCCCAGAATGATTGAAGTGGCTAGGCTAACTCTAAAGGGAAATGCCATCACACAGGTAATTAACACCAAGCCATAAAAGGACTTTATAGATTAAAGCTACTTTAAATTCTGCCCAGAAATAAATAGAAAACCAAAGCAGGTGCTGCAAAAAATGGTATAATGTGCACCCAATAATCTACACCCATTCAATCTCATTATTGTGCAACTAAATCCTTTCTGTCCAAAAGAGAGCAACAGTAGCCAATGGATTATGCTGCATCACTGTTTTCAAGCAGCAGATGGCAGCAAAGATATTCTGGCAGTTCCTGTTGGCCCTGTAATGACTAGCTAGCCAAGAGGAAATCCAAAGTCAGATCTAAGCTGTTGCAATACTTCCCACTGAAACAAGGATTTCAGCCAAGAGGGAAAAATATCCATACCTTCTAAGAATTCTAATGTAGATTTCTGTTATAAATCTTACTCTCAAGCATTCAGTACCGATAACAACAACCTAGCAGTTTTTCACTCCATTACTGGAAATAGTCACTCCTGTTCGTGTCTCTTATGGGATCTCGGTTCCTTGTTATCCCATTGTCAGTCTAAAGTGTTTTATTTGCTCAATTCAAATGTCATCAAGGCTAGTGGATTTCATGTGCTTAATGACATTTCTAGCTCCCTGTTGTAAAAGAGCCTTTAAAATTCTCATTTTCTTGAGGTTCCTGCCATGCTACTTTCTCTTTCAGCAATTTGTTGGAATGTATGTCATACAAGAGAATTGGTACCTGATTATCCATTGTATAGGTGTTGTTCCACCTTCCTTGGGTCATTGTTCAATTTTCTGATAGTGATGTGAGTCATGTCCACAACAACAAATTATTCTGTCTAGTATATTTTGAATGTGAAAATACTGTATTATCTACTAAAATGTCAATATTGTTCATGTAGTTATTATATATATGGATGAATGGAGTACAAGATCAGGGCAGTGGTGGGAATCAGCCAGTTCGCACCACTTCAGCAGAACCAGTAGCTAATTTTTTTTATAAAGATTTTATTGGTTTTCTTTTGTATACATATGTTAATTTTTCCAGTCAACGAGTTGTCTGGGATTACCTATGCTAATACATATTCAATTCCTAATCCTTCATTCTTTCCTCTAACCAACGGTAAAATAAATCCCAAATTTGGTAATAGTCTGTGTCTTCTTTATCTTTCAGTCTTATAGTTAGCTAATTTTTTGTTGCCCAGGCCCAGAATGGACTTCCAGAAGTGGCATCCACACAGAGAATTATGAAATAATTTTATTTATAATGAAATTTCTCATATTGGTGTGTATTTCAGGCAAGTGCTAAAGTGAATATTGATTTCTTCAGTGTTGAGTGAGAGGTGATTCACATTATGGGGTAATGAGTCTGCTTCATTCCCACTAGAGTGGAGCCAGTATCTGGGTCAAGATTGAATTGCTGCAAGATAATAAAAGATTTCTTGTGAAAATCTTGTTAGGCACTTAGTGGCTGTAATCCATAAAGTTTGTGTGAGTCATTTTAGATTTTCATTCTCTCTCCATCTGACAGATAATTCCATATGATATAGGTGTTTATAATTTGAATAATAAAATACATTTTAGAATTTCTGGATCAGGAGACATTAATGTCTGAAGGCCTAGAAAAGCTTTTGATTGTATCTGTTCACACACACATTTTAGACAAGCACAAAGCAACCTTTATAAATATTTCACAATGTTTTCTTTGATCATCGGGATTCAATGGTGTTTGTCTATTTGCTTATTAAAACTGTAGTCTTATTGGGATTTTTAAAATCATATTTTCTTTCAATTGATATAATGTACAGTATAATATGAAAGTGAATTGGAAAAATTCTAAGTTCCCAAAAGAAAGTGAGTTATAGAATCCTGAGAAAAGTAAACTATTGGAACAACTCTCTAACTCTTGAAATGGTGGTCGATAGAAAAAATCTGCAGCATGATGTCAGATTACCTACACCAAGAAATAGTCAGGCAAGATATGGCCCTGATCCAGTGGTGGGATTTAAATATGACACCTTCATAATCTGGCCACTTGGGAAAGAAAAACTGGACAACTTCCTCACACACTCAACAGCCTACACCCCAAAATATAGTTCACCATGGAAACAGAAGCTAATAACCAACTTCCCTTCCTGGATGTCTTAGTCTACAAGAAATCCAATGGCTCCCTAGGACACACCATCTACCAGAAGAAAACATACACAAACCGCTATGCATGCACTCTCACACCATCACCCAGCACAGATCAACTCCGTAGCCAAGACACTCATCTCCAGAACAAAACGCTTAGCAGATGAACAACACCTAAAAACCGAACTACACACTCTCACTAATGTACTAACATTGAACGGATTCCAAAGAAATAAGATTACCAAACTAATCCAAAAAGAAACCCCCACTAAAATCCAAGACAGAGAACAAGAAAGCCCTCCTCCCATACATAAAAGGCACCACAGACAGAATCAGCAAGATCCTCCACAAACACAACATCAAGACAGCATTCTGCACAAACAGAAAAATATCCACCATCCTAAGAAACCCCAAAGACAAAACTGAGTTAGAAAATCAAGGAGTATATGAAATCCATTGCACCGCTTACCCCACCACATACAGCGGACAAACCAACAGAAGAATAAGTGCATGCATTGAAGAACACAAGAACTCAGTCAAAAAAGAGGAACCAACTTCTTCCCTGGTCCAACACCTTAAAGCCACAGGACATGAAATTGACTTTAAAAAGACCAGAACTATCGCCAAAATTGAACACTTTAATAACAGAATAATCAGAGAAGCCATCGAGACAGAAAAACGCCCACACAGCATGAATAAATGAGATGATACCTCCCACCTACCAGCCATTTGGAAACCCGCCCTTATTGACAAACGAGTCCCTAACACAAAGAATGACACCAGATCCACACTCACAAAAACCACACAGGATGTCACCACCACACGTCCATGCAAAAAGCAAACCCAAATCCACACCGATGATGAGGCATGACCACAAACCAGAAGCCAGACCACAGCTGCATCATTAGCCACTTTAAACCCCTCCAATCCATACATGAAGCAAACTGACACCCACCATGAAGATGAGGCACAACCACGTACGCGAAGCCAAACAACATCAACGCAGCTCTCCATCTCAAATCCCCCTGCAACTCAGACTAACCCAAGCACAACAAAGCCCCCACCCAAACAGAACACTCCCCCAGTCAATCAGAGCACAGCCAACCCCCCATCCAATCAGAGCAGTAGTCAGACCAAAGGTGAAGGCCTTGTTGCCAGGGGTTGTTGGAGGGGAACCTCAGCCACCCATTTCTACAGGCCCATCTGGAGAATGGTGGTTAAGCCCAGCATTGCAGCAGGCAGTGGCTAGTGGACAACAGGCTGTTGGGTTAGGCCCGTCTCTGTCTGGTTGGAAGGAGAGACAGCTAACAGGGGATGAAGAGGATGAGTGGAGTTACTCCACGGCACCTGGTCAATATACTCTGGATGTATTAAGAGACCGGTTTGGAGAACTGGGTTACACCGTACCACCTTCTCGTTCACAAGCCAGCCCTGGGCTGCAGGTGCCAGTGGAGGCCCCGAAATTTCACCTCACTAGTCCAAGGCTTCGGTTAACACCCAGTTTGTCTTCCCTCCTGGGCTCTTATGGGCTCCAGTGTCTACTACACACCCACAGTATCGCCATGGCGATATGTCAGTTGAAGCCCCTGTGGCAGGGCCCAGGCCAGGAACAGCGGGGTTGGGCCAGGATACCCACCAGGATGGAAGCCAGGACAGAGGTCGGGTGCAGCCACAGGCGATAGCTTCCTGGTCTCCAATGGTGATGTGGACACCACCACCTTTAACTATAGACTTTGATGGGGACCCAGATAGACTTGCCATGTTCATGAGCCATGTGCTGCGTCATATAGATCGTTTTGCCTCATGTACCCTTCTAATTGGGCAATAGTGGTGGCAGTGACAGCCAGGTTGCAGGGTGAGGCAGCAGCCTGGGCTGCCAATCTATATAGTGACCTTGCTCGTGAATTGCCCAATGTTGGCTTGTTTTTGGAGGCTTTAAGAAGCAGGTTTGAAGACCCTTCAAGGGCACAACGGGCAGAGGCGGAACTGTTGAAGTTGAAGCAACAGGAATATGTTCGGGACTTCCAGAGGGACACTGGGAGGTTGAGATCATGGCCAGAACGTCTTCTGGTACATCATTTTCGAGCTGGTCTGGACAGGGACCTCCGACGGGCATGTGTTGTGCGCGGCATTCAGTGCAGGCTTCAGGATTGGTTTAGAGTAGTGACTGAACTGGATGTGGGCCTGCAGGAGTTCCAGCGGCCGACAGAGCTGCAGAAAAGCCCCCATCAGATGGTAGATCGATCAACAGAGTCAGTACGGCCATCCCAAACCCCTGCTGCCACTCCCAGAGCTGTGTTCTGGTGTTTCCGCTGCAACAGCAACAGGCCGGAATGGATGACTAATCTGGCAGCAACCAGAGCCTCACAGGGCACAACACCAAGTCCCTAACCAATCAGAACATACCTCTACCCAATCAGAACACAGCCAAGCTCCCACCCAATCAGTTCATACCCCCACTGGCAGTTAAAAGGAAGAAACAGCTACGATCACACATTACTCCTAGAAGCATGAAGCCAAAAACACCAGCCTGAAGATGAAGAATGGGACTTCATCAAAATGTCGCCAAGACATTTCCAATTTTACGCGGGAGAAAACCCGAATAACCAAAGACCTACATAGATAGATAGATATATAGTCTATAATAACAACAGTGGCATTAACAAAACCACCATCAGTCAATTGCAAAAAGCAAATTTACTTGGACCTTTAACATTAAACATTAGGCAATATCTGCCTAACCCAGGGAAGAGTTCAATAATTGGATACAAATGCCAAATTATTATTATTTATTAAATTTATTGGCTTTTTGTGATCTTGGTTACTATATAGAAAGCTAGTCACATTGATTCATAAACATTGGTATGTCACTCCAATTCAGGACATTTTGAGCAGCATTTTGAGAATACAAGAAAAAATCACCTTAAATTACATGGAAGCAGCTTTCTATTAGACATTTTCAAGAGATTTCTAATGGTAACAACCAGGGCTTTTTTTTCTCATAGAATGCCCAGAACGGAGTTCCAGCACCATTTTTGGATGGAACCTTGTAGGGCAGGCAAGGCGGGTTGTATGACGTGTGTGAGTTCCAGCACCTTTTTTTTCTTTCTTTCCAAAATGACCCGTGTTGTAATGACCTGGGTACAACACAAAAGACTAATGGACACACAGCCAGCACCTCAGCTACTCAGGATGTTATGAAACAGCCCAACAATCCGCAAACAATAACTCCAACACAGCCAACCAACCCACCTACAACAACTAAGTCAGCACTCCACACACACACACACACACCAATATTTATAGAGAGATGGCAGCTCCGATCACACTTTGCTCGCTCAAGCACGAAGCTGAAGACCCCAGCCTGAGGATGACAAGTGGGACCTTGTCGAAATGTCGCTAAGATACTCTCAATCTTACATGGGAAAAGACCTGAATATGCCAAGACCTGCATATATACATATATACATACATACATGCATACATACATATACATACATACATATGCACATACATACATACATACATACATATGTTTTCTGAGGTTTTTGCGGGTATTTGTATATAGGTCTTCGGTTATTCGGGTTTTCTCCCGCACAAAATTGGAAGTGTCTTGGCGACGTTTTGACGAAGTCCCATTCGTCATCTTCAGGCTGGTGTTTTCAGCTTCGTGCTTCGAGGAGCAATACACACACACACACACACACACACACACACACACACACTGTATGTCTATCCCAATATTCAATTTTTGAGTGTTTTCCTTGTGCCTTTGGCTGTTCTTTCTTGGCTTTGAAGTTATTTACCATCTGTTCCTTGTTTACAAAATTAATTTTGGGCATGGGAATCATAGACTTTTCTGATGTAAATCAGCTGCAATACTTATCCCACCCTCTTTCTGTAATCATAGATTTAGTGGAGAATTGAAAAAAAATTGTGGCCTCCTATTAGAGTTTAAAGGTTTGGTCTTTTGTTTGTCTGTAACAGACTTATACAATTGTCCATGTGAATGTAGACATCAGGTATAACTGTTCATTACAACTCTTGTCAATTAATTTTCAGAACATAGAAACTTGGAAGGCTCTCATAGGTTTCTATGGCATTCTTTTTTTAGTGTGTACACATTTACCTACCTATTGACTGGAAACATGTAACTACAGAAAGTGAAACAAAATTTAAACATTTGAACAAATAAAATGTGTTTGAACTTAAGTACAAGATGTGTGAGCTCATGATCCTCATCAACATAAATATGATGCCAAAATCAATATTTCCAGTTGCTGTTGTCCAAATATTCTTAACATCAATACTAATGGTCTTTTCTCATAGATTTAATTTTTCTTGAATGTGATTGTATTTCTTTAACAAAGAATCATTGCAAATAACTAAGCATCATTCAAACAAGATGTGCTGCTCCATTGATCTTAGAAGAAATTTGCCTTACAAACAAAATCTACAAAAGATACACAAATCTATATATTGCCATAACAATTAGAAAGTGTAAATTGATGTTTTTCTTCTCATTTTCTTGCAGCTCTGACTCAGAATAGATGTCCCAAGTCTGAAAAATAGCCGTTTTTTAAAGAACAACAATTCTTTCTTCCAGCAGTAATAAAGTAATTTTAGTATACATGGAAGTGAAGTTCCCTCAAACAATATTGCACAACCTTTGACCCAACCACATACAACAGAATATAATTTAATAAAGATCAACTGGAAATGATTACCCAACTCACAGAAAAGTATCTTAAAATGTGTTTCAGGTTCAAGATTGCAAATTCTATAACAAATGTCCTTTAAAGTCCACAGCTTTTCTTGCCCATTTCTTTCCTTATTCCAGGGGTCTTCAAACTTGGCCCTTTTATGTCTTGTGGACTTCAACTCCCAGAATTCCTCAGCCAGGCACGCAGGCTGAGGAATTCTGGGAGTTGAAGTCCACAAGTTATAAAAGGGCCAAGTTTGAAGACTCCTGCCTTATGCAAAAAAAAGTTGACCTTCCACTAAAATTCTATCATCAGGGCCAACATTGTTTAATTTTGAAATTCATTGTAGATTGAGGGGAGAAATCAGATCAGTAGCTTTGTCTCCTTTTTACATCATGCTAATCAGATTTTTCTCCTTCACAGATATCTTAGTTATCAATTCTGTGCTTGGTGATGATTTAGACACTGTTTACATGAATATATACATAGCAATCTTATCCATATAAATGGATCTGGATAGGCCCAGGTCTATCTCCTTTACTAGGAGTGGTATGTGCAAAGGGCCCTTTCTCATGCCTAAATACACAGAAGATAAACTAATTATTACAGTTGATTGAACTATTTCTTGTATTTCATCCCACAATGTTGTATCCAATTGTAGCTTCTCTTTAGGAAATTTGTATCAATTCAGCTCCAAAAGCCACTCACTGAGATTTGTGGCATTATAAAACTTTTCAAAGTCTTCTTTCCATAAGCAGCTCATTGTAGTGGCAAAAAGTCAGATTAATTCTAAAATGGATCTTAAGAAACAGAAAATACTAATACCTAAAAAGGCTCTTGAGGATATAACAAAGAAACAAAGATAGAATATTTCTTTTTCAAAATAGAATCAAAGCTATCCACCCACTTTAAAAGTGATCTTTAGTCATTTTTGGAAATAACACATTTACTGATGGGAAAATGCTGTGATTGCATCAACTGGACAAAACATCTGGTTTGCATAATGAGAGCAGAAACTGACAAAAGAACTCCAATGAATACATAAGACTGCCATAAATTAATGTTTTCCTGTAAGATTGTGTTTCAGTAGAGACAACCACAGAATATTATATCATACATAGATGAATAGAATTATGACAGATCTCAAAGTAATAATGGTAAACAAATAGTTTTTAATCCCACAAATGTTTTTTTTTTGTAGTAGAAAAACAAATGGTTTGGCATTTAAAATTATACACATCTCTTGTGTTGTGGAACAACTTACATCCTGATTACTCCTTGCCACCTTACGGCATGGTGTTTTCCAATCTTGTACTTTTCATTTAGGGACCACAATTCCCTGATCAAACTTGGCTTGCCTTAGAAAATGCTGCATTGCTTGTATTAACACTAGCAAACATCCTTTTGATGAGATGCCTTACACTTTATATTGGGCAAAAACCTTTTTTTCCAAGAATGAAGACATTTTCTTACAGGCAGTTTTAACTTAAAACAATGACAAAGGAAAATCCAGTAAAGCAAAGGATAAAGTAATAAAATTTGGACAGAATGAAGCATGAAAAGCAGTATAATATATCATATATGGCTGCCCTTGCAGTCCAAAAGGGCACCCTTTACTAATAAAAAATTTAATAGATTTTCTATAAAAGAAACCCTTACAATTAATATTTATAAGTAGTTAAAGTGGCATCTCATAAGAAATTGGAATATCCACACATCCACAACAGTAAAAATTACTACAACATTCTGAAGTGATATTTCTTTTTACCCAACAAAAATAATTTGTGTAAATTGATTACCTGTGCATTATTTCAGAAACATTTAGGTCATAATGATGCTTGTTTTATCAATAGTTAACTAACAAGAAGATTTAAAAAATGGATATATTTTTACGATTGCAAACAGTATGACATTATAAAGATGGAAGAACATACATTTTCAGTCAATTATTCAATATTGCAGTAAGAAGCCTTTTCTTCCTACGTGTGAAAAAGCATCCTTTCATCAGAAATGTTAAGTAGAGAATTATTTAGAAATTTGGCCATCCTTCATAAACATGCACAGACATATATATTGCTATATATTTCATCTTTATTTCTATATATTTCATCTTTAAAAGAAGAGCAAGCAACATGGTATGAGTAAGACTAATTGACTTCTCTACAAGTAAGTGATATTTAAGAAAGTCCCATTCCTTTTTCTTCTATTTCTTTTTTGTTTTTGCAAACAATAATATAGAAGATAAAATAAAATAGAAGACTCACAATTAAATATTAGTGATTATTGTAAAATAAAATAAAAAATTGAATCATACATAGTTGTCAAAATTATGCTAAAGGTTTCGTGTGTGTATATTTGTGTGTACATGTCTTTTTAATATGAGCGTTCACCAAAATGCAAAATAAATAAAGATGGATGATGAATATGAAGCAAATATGGGCAGAGGTTAAAAAAACAATAACTTTTGTTTTAAAGAATTCCAAAGATTAACATTACAGTCTCTCAGATCTCACAGAACCTATCAAATCTACTTAAATTTGTTTACCCCTCAGAGTGTAATAAAAACACTATATCAGGCATGTCAAACTTGCGATGTCATGTGACGTCGCACAACGTATTGGGCCAGTTTTGCCATTGCCGGCAATGGGGTGGGTGCAGCTTCTACATGACGCGTCCGGCCCTCAGGCCGGCAGTTTGACACCCCTGCACTATATCTTGAAATGTCTTGATGCCTTGATGGCAGCAATGAGATGCATATGTTTGTTAATTCTTGGTTGCCATTTATTAACAAGATTTTTGCATACTTAACCATTCTACAACATATTATATCAGCTTCCTTCTTGTAATTCATAATGATTGGAAAGTTCTGATAACACTAAATAAATGTGATTCAAATATGATATTAGATTTATTAACCAAAAACCACACTCGACAGTTGCAATTCTGATTAACCTAACCAAAGTTTGAAAACAGCAATTAAGTTTAATTTCAAACCTAGGTGAATGTCAGTTGGAAATGACAAGTTACTGGAATCAGAGAAAAGCCAATAAGTACAGATAAGAAACCTACTGAGATGACTGTAAGATGGCGATGCATCTTAACCATCCTGGTTGAATCAATATACATATAAGCACAACCCGTTGGATTTTATAATTGAATTAATACATATAGGATTGTACTAAATATTCAAATATAGGTCAAGAAAATACTGGTACCTATCATCCCTGAGATGTGCTTAAACATATCATTTTACCTTCACCAAAACCATATCAAACTTGAACAAATTAATACCAGACAGACAGACAGAATACATTCATATGAGAGAGAGAGAGAGAGAGAGAGAGAGAGAGAGAGAGAGAGAGAGAGAGAGAGAGAGATGCCCAGTCCCATTTATGGATGTGTTTACAAATACTCATTGCAATGACATTATTAAAATGTTGTTAATAATTAAAAGCTCTGTTGGAAATCTACTAGACCAGGGTAGAGAGAAAGGTCTTTCTAGACTCAGGAGGAGACTAGTTTCAGCTCCCAGCCACAAGTTGTTCTAACCCACAAGGTTCCACTATGGAAAATGCAGAATTAGCATGGGCATAGCAGGATCTTCAAGCACTGCTTCCCTATGGATCAGAAGCTCCAAGCTAGAAAAGGAGAGGTACTGCTGAATGTGTCATCTGCTTACTAATGGCAGTTAGGAAAACCACACATGATTTTCCTAGCAGCTTCTTGTAGATAATAATAACAGGGGAGAGAATGTATTATAAGGAGATTAAATATTGTGAATTTCACACCCTGCTTGAAGAGAAATGTTTGAAGACAAATTTTCCAGCCAATTACTACAACATTTCCAACTGCTTTTCTGGGCCAAGAATAGCTGGGTAGATAACTGCTTTTCAGAATCAAGTTTGTTTCCTACCTTCTTCTATATTACTTGGTGAAAGTGTCAGCCATCATGCACTACAAACTCATACTGAGAGGTTTTATATGATTTCCAACATACAGAATGCCATATAGAAAAAATATCTCTGTCTGATGGCAGGAGACTGATGAAATCAATCATCTTGTGAATTTTGAAAACAGATTGTTTCCTAAATCAAATAGATTTTGGAAAATATCTATTTCGAAAAACATCCACTTCAGTTGCCCATTTGTGCTATTCTAAGCTAGTGTGTGCATGTGTATATACTATGCCTGTGTGTGCATGAGTGTATTTTTTTTCCAAACTGATATTTCTAATTGGATACTTCCAAAGAGAGATATTAACAAGAAACCAGGCAACCAGGTTGCCATAATGAATAAATTTAAACCATAATGAATAAATTTAATTTTGCTTGCATTGTTTGTTCACATGTTATTTGGTTTGTGTCCTTTACATACTGATGCATTTCAGCCAGCTGTTTCCATGTGTCTCCATTTGTTTTTACTTTCACTTTTTTTTTCAAAAGTACTTGGCTTAGTGACGGGAAAGTAGGCATGGTCATAGCACTTTTATGTGAAATTATCTAGATGTGCTTAGCTTTCAGGGCTATTATATAACACTGGCTGCCTTCAGCTAAGTACGTCACATCTATGCTGGCAACAGGAAGTTCTGCTGGGTTGTATAATTTAATGTATTTTAAGATGGATAGTACTAATATTGATCACATTAAAATCTGACAGATTGTGAAAATAGAGCATGTTATGGTTTCAGTATTAAGATGAATTAGAAAAAAAAGAGAAGCAGCTGTCCTTGTTTATTTATTATGTAATAATATTTTTAAGAATATAAACTTCAAGATGTTATTATGGAATTGAAGAGAGAATTTGGGATTAATTTAGAAGAAAATTACATATGCCAAGCCTGAATATTGTTAAAGAAAATAATTGCTTAATGGATTGTAGGATATTGCTGAATAACTAAAATAATTTCTCCCAATTTAGTTTTCTAACTTTGGTGGATTGCAGTTCCCACCATCATGATAAGTGGAATAAAAATGAATTTTAATAAATGTTGAGGGGAGAATTCTGAAGGGATATGTACTTTTCTACTGCTATTATTGTAATAATGATATGATCTTTTCTATGTGTGCTAGTATGGGAAAAAAATCACTTTAACTTTTAAGAGACTCAAGAGATAAGACAGCCAAAGAAGAGCTATTCTGCTGAGGGAAGTTAGCCCCCCCAGAAGGAAATATTAAAAAGGAAAATATATTTTTCACCAAAAGGATTTTTTGAAAAGCAGAAACCAAACCTGGCCCCAAATTTCTTTGTCCCAAGCAAGAGCTAGCCTCATAGAAATGCAGATATAAGACCATCAGGAAGGTTGGAGCCAGGGAACTCAAGACAAAGGAACTCTTAAGAGTCATTAGCCCAGCCCCAGGGAAGCAGAAGATGACTTTTGGGATATAATAGGATTAACCCATTACCATCAAGTATACCAAAGAGACACACCTAGACTCAGGTCAGAATACGTGACACAGGAAATAGCCTCAAAGTTCATGCCACAGGAACAGGAAACTATTCCAAACAAAAGGCTAGAGGGGATATAAAAACCTACAACACCATGTGCTCACCCCTTCTCTCCTCTGCTCTTTCCTGAAGAACCATCTTTCTGCTTCTTCAATAAACTGTAACCTTCTTCCCAAAGCAGTTGCCATGTTAGCTTATTTATTCCTGGCTTGGATGTACCAGGATGAAGACTTTACTTCTACCACTACAAACCGGCTTTTTGAGAAAAAGCTGTTTATGTAAGTCAAGCTATGCTAAATCAAACCTAAGGTCATCTAGTCCAAATTTGATTTCCATAGTAGTCAAGCAAGATCCAGTTTGTTCTAGTGGTTAAGGCACCAGACTGGGAAGCAGAAGACTGTGACTTCAAATCCCACCTTAACCATGAAAGTTAGCTGGGTGCCTTTGGGCAAGTCATTCTATCTCTCAACCCAGCCCAGCCCTCTCATCTGGTGGTTGTTGTGGGAAAACAGGAGAAAAATGTGCTGGATATGTTTTTTTAAAAAATAAACATATAAAATAATTCTGTCAAAGGTCTCCTGGACAATATGTCATACTTATCACATTACCCCAAAGCTACTCTCTGTGTGGAGATTGCAGCTCAACACATTTGCAGGACACCTAACTGGGGGAACACTATTTGACAGATGTTGGTGATAGTCATTTTTCTTTTTACACTTTTTATCAGTACCCACAAGAATAGCTACACAAAAATAACACAATTGGCAGTAGATTTAAATTGTAGTGAGAATCTTTTTTTATCCAAACAGTGCAAGGGAAATGCTTTGTGTACAAACTTGTGTGACAGATCTTGACACAAGGCAAACCTGCTATTTGAGGAACCTCAAATAAAAAATTATAAAATTATAAAAACAATATAAAAGGGCAGCGCATCATTAATGACTGCTATATTATTACTTCAGAGGAAAAATGTTTAATCTCAGGTACTGTTACAACTTTCTCTATACTGTATACTGTATTTTGGCTTTTTTCTCAATAGTTAATTTTTTAAAAATGATATATCCTTCTTGAGGAAGATTGAAAATATATGGTCTAATGATTTGCAACAGAATGCGTATATAGCATATATACATATATATATATATATTATTCATTCATTCATTCACATTGGAAACTGAAATTTTTGAAATTTAATTAAAATTTAAATTATAAATAAAGCAAATCCAATTTTTCCTCATTTAGGAGAAATTTTCTCTGATCATGGATCTTGGTTTCCTCACTTGGAGTGAAGGGACATGAATTCATTGTTAAAACTAATATAATCACTGTGTTTATATTAATTAATGTACTTAATTAATGTAATTAATCATTGTAAATAATAATAATGATAATAATAATAATAATAATATTCCTCTCTTGATATTAACCTGGGAGGAATATCTCTTGATATTAAATATTCCTCCCAGGTTAATATCAAGAGAGGAATATTTCAAGGAGATTCATTATCACCATTACTATTTGTTATTGCACTGTTTCCTCTGTCAACAATACTGAATAACTCAGGACATGGCTATCAAACATCAAAAACATCTGCCAGACTATCCCACCTCCTTTATATGGATGATCTGAAGCTGTATGGAAAAACATCATCTGAAATAGAATCGCTGCTCAACACTGTCCGTATATATAGCCAAGATATTGTAATGGAGTTTGGCTTGGACAAATGTGCCACACTTACTATCAAACAAGGAAAAATAATGAAAACTGAAGGAATCAAGATGCCCCACGAAAATAACATTAAGAGTCTGGATGAGGAAGAATACTACAAATACTTGGGTATCCTTCAAGCTGACAACATCAAGCACACTGAAGTCAAGAAAAAGATTAGAGGTGAATACATCAAGAGAGTGAAGAAGATCTTAAAGTCCAAACTCAATGGAGGAAATACCATAAAGGCAATCAACACCTGGGCAATTCCAGTCATTAGGTACACAGCTGGAATAGTGGACTGGACTCAAGCAGAACTAAAAGCAATGGATAGGCAGACCAGAAAAATAATGACAATGAATCATGCCCTTCATCCACGCAGTGACATTGATAGACTTTATCTACCAAGGCAAATAGGTGGGCGTGGAATGCTACAAGTACATCAGATGGTTGAAGAAGAAAAATGGCTTTGGAAGAATATCTGAAGAACAATGATGAAGATGCACTGAAATTAGTATATCAGGAAGGCTTACTAACTACTGGAGAGACCAAACTGGCCTACAAGAAAGACCAAATGAAGAACAGAATAGAGGCATGGGAAGACAAAGCACTACATGGCCAATACATGAAAAAAATAGCTGGGAAAGCAGATAATAATAAAACCTGGCAATGGCTAAGAGCAGGAAAATTGAAGAAAGAGACCGAGGGACTAATTCTGGCTGCACAAGACCAAGCCTTAAGGACAAATGCATACAAAGTCAAAATTGAGAAGACAGCAACAGACAGTAAGTGCCGCCTATGCAAAGAAGCTGAAGAAACAGTGGACCACCTGGTAAGCTGTTGCAAGAAGATTGCACAGACTGATTACAAGCAGCGGCATGACAAAGTAGCAACAATGGTGCATTGGAAGATCTGCAAAAAATATCATTTGCCTGTAAGCAAAAACTGGTGGGATCATAAAATAGAGAAAGTCATAGAAAATGATAAAATTAAACTGCTCTGGGACTTCAGAATTCAAACAGACAAGCACCTGACTGTGATAAGAAAGACGATAGACGTGGCAGTGCCTGGATAGATAGAAGATAATAAAATAAAATAGAACAAATAGAAATAGAAAGAGTGCAAAAGGAGGGTAGGTCAGGAAGAGGAACAAATTCGCTATTAGTCAATTGCAAAAGGCAAGGGCTTCCATCCTTATCTGTAATACCATCAAACATCCACATCTGATCCCAGATCTAGGTAGACAAAATGCCAAATCCAGTCTGAACATCTGGCTGACTGTGCGATGATCGATAATAATAATAATAATAATGAGGAGGAGGAGGAGGAGGAAGAGGAAGAGGAGGAAGGGACCTTGGAGATCTTCAGGCTCAGGCAGGAAACCGTATATCATTTCAGACAAATGGTTGTCCAGTCTTTTCTTAAAAACTTCCAGTGTTGGAGCATTCACAACTTCTGGAGGCAGGTTGTTCCACTGGTTAATTGTTCTAAGTATCAGGAAATTTCTCCTTAATTCTCTTTGGTTAGTTTCCACACGTTTCGTCTTGTCCTGCCTTCAGGTCCTTTGGAGAATAGCTTGATTCCGTCTTCTTTGTGGCAACCCCTGAGATATTGGAACTCTGCTACCATGTCCCCCCCTCATCCTTCTCTTCATTATACTAGTCATAACCAATTCCAGCAACCATTCTTTATATGTTTTAACCTCCAGTCCCCTAATCATTTTTGTTGCTCTTCTCTGTACTCTTTGTAGAGTGTCAACATCTTTTTTACATCGTGGTGACCAAAACTGGATGCAGTATTCCAAGTGTGGCCTTACCAAGGCATTGTAAAGTGGTATTAACACTTCATGTGATCTTAATTCTTTCCCTGTGTTAAGGCAGCCTAGCACTGTGTTGGCATTTTTGGCAGCTGCAGCACACTACTGGCTCATATTTAAGTGATTGTCTCAAAGATCCTAGTGGACAATTTGCATATTAAAGTATGCAAAACAAAAGTTACCTTATACCGGGGTAGGCAACCTTGGCTCTTTAATGACTTGTGGACTTCAACTCCCAGAATTCCTGAGCCAGCTTGCTCAGGAATTCTGGGAATTGAAGTCCGTGAGTCATAAAAGAGCCAAGGTTGCCTACCCCTGCCTTATACGGTTATATGGAGATGAAGTTTGGGCTTTAAAACATCCATCATTACAAGAGCAAATTCAATAACACTATTTGAGAAGTATTTTCTGTGTGGATAAAGGACCTCAGCTGCTGCAGTTACATCCAAACTTGGAATGTATACACTTTATTTTTGTCTAAGGGCATATAATTATTGGTGCAAAATCATTGCTATGGTAACTGACAGACTCCCAAAATTGTATCTGATGGAACAGACTAAATCTCAGTCAGAGGCATCTTGGATTGCACAACTCAGAAACTATATCAGGTCTCCATGTTTTGTGTCCAACTGCCTTTGGAAAGCAAGTTAAAAAGACTGCTGCACACAAAAAATGGAATATAGAAGTTTAGAGAGAAATAACTACTTTCAATAAGGCCAGCAAATTGAAATGAATAACCATATAAATACAATCTTCAAAATTGCAAAATATTTAAACATATAAATGGCCATGCATCTTAGGGGGCATGTTTACTCAAGCAAGACAAACACAATGATAAAATATGGAAAGTCTCACCACGTTTCTTACAATGAATGTACTTGTGTTTGTGGAGCTCCAGATTATAGAGGACATGACACATATATTGTTTGATTGTTAATTGTTTAAGGAAGAGAGAGATACATATCTTGGATCTCACATTGGATGAATGGCCTATGGGATCCATACATTAAAATAATACATTTCCTGTGTGGTCAGAATCCAAACATAGCACAGTTCTTTGTCTGCACAAAATAATACAATTAGAACTACTTATATAGATATGATTGGGGTAAATTATAAGGGTGACAAGGAAACATGATTTACATTTCCTTTTGGTTCTGTCTATTTTGTTACACATGTTCTTATTATTGTTCTATATTTCGTAGAACAATTGCCTAAGGCTGATCAATAAAACATTATTATTATAAATAAATCCATTTAATTTCATTTTGGGGCTGACATTTAGGGTTGAAGAAATCAAACGCACCATGGTTTTCATGGATATTACCTTGAGGACCACCCAGGTTTATATGGGGAGCCTCAAGACCTTTGGATGAAGATTTAATGGCCCCATTAAAGAAATAAAACAATTGATAATCCTGTCTCAGGAATGAGATCTCTTTTCACAGGTATTTGAATAAATGGGCAAGGGGAGGGGGGAGGAGAAACATCTTGGTTATATAGGTTTGTTTCCCCAGAAACACAGCCTGCTGTAGCCTGTCATTCAGCTATTAAAACATTTTCCCCAGGGAGTTTTTCATTCTCTGTTATATAGCTCTGTGACCCTGTTAATGATCTCTCAGTTTCAGTATTTTGAAAATATGGACTGTATGGCCCATTCTTCCTTTCCAGCTGTGAATTCTGTAGGTTTCATATGAAAAGATTTTAGATCCAGTACAGTAATCTAGATTTTCTCCTTGCAAGGGTCTATGCAACTTTCATTGTATTCTTCCATGCTTGATACATGGTTTCATATCTAGCCATCCTTTTTAATATGCCGACTATATAGCTATCAATCCCATTTATGGCTTTTGGCGTTGATTAGAGTTTGCAAAAGGCCTCTTATAATTTCTTAAGGTTTAATTAAAACCACATTTATTTCTTCTTGCAGCATAATAATGAAGAAATTAAATAATTTTGGCTTCAGTTTAAATCTCTGTGTACTCCATGGTATTAGCTTTAAACTCATTTGTCTATTAATTCTTTTTTTTTCCTGGTCATTTAAAAAGTAACTGGGTGCAGAAATTGCTTGCTCATAATTAAAAAGAAGAAACCTTAAGTTACAAGGTGCCGTAGTAACATGTAGAAGTATGCTAATTGGAAACATTAAAAAAAAGAATTGCGGGAATGAACGTTAGAAAAGAAGTACATAAATTAAGGACATTTGCTTGGTTTTAATTCTGGAAAACCTCTTAGAAGGATCTAACCTCTTAAAAGGATTCCATACGGGTGGAATATCCAGAGAATTTTTAGAAGGAGGGTAAAATTTACTCCGCAATTATTTTTGTTAGGTATTGTTACAGATTGTGATACAAAGGAGGTTGTTTTGATGTTAAATTTGATTACAGCCGCTAGGCTGTTAGTAGGACAATATTGGAAGAAGGAATCTTTGCCTACATTGCAGGAATGGTTTCTTAAAGTAGCTTATCTGGCGGAAATGGCAAAGATTTCGGCTTTCTTAAAGCAACAAACGCAAGAGAAGTTTCTTGCTGTTTGGGATAAATGGATAAAATTTATACAATTTAGATTGGGTATACAAAAATATTATATAGTTTTTTCATAAGTTTTATTTTCATATATATTATAGATAATCTTTTTATATATATAAATATAAAGTTCTTAATTTAATTTTTATTTTTACTTCTTAAGCCTATATTCTGCTCTGGGAAGCTCAGGGGGGGGGGAAGGGAGGGGGTGGGGTTTTGGGAGGGGTGGGGTTTTTTTTTATATATATATAAAAAAAAAAATAATAATAATAATAAAAAAAAAGGATTCCATACGCTAATGGAAAAACTAGGGGAAATGTTTTTCTATTCATTTTTAGTTTTCTGTACTTTTAACCTTTTGTAAAAAAAAGGTTTTTAATAAAAATTATATACATATAAAAAGAAGCATAAAAAGAAAGACTGTGGATGAGGAAAAATACATTTCAGAGATGGATGCAAAAAAGAGAAACAAAAGAAATATGCTGCATAATATGCTGTCATGGTTCTGAAGGAAGAAACTCTTCAAAGAACTTTGAGGCATTGTTTACCTTAAATAATCTTTAATATAGCAACATAGCTTCAGCACGTACATAGGCAAAGCCAAAATCTGAATTCTCCTCCCCTAACACATAGCATCTAAGCATAATTCACTCCTTCATTTAACAGTCATTAATCACTTTCTCCAACTAGTTTGAAGTACGAACTTTCCCTCCAGTTGCATAACCTGCCATTTCTTATCTTCTCTTATTACATACAACCTTGAAGAATACTCTACTGAGATATTGTTATGGCTAACTAATCCCCCTGCACATTCTTCCCTCCTCCCTTCCAGCACCATCTAATTCTAACTCTAAAAGTAATACACAGGTTAAGTAGAAAATGTCTGCATCTTCGTATATTGTCACAGCAAGAACATCCAATGTTAGCAGCGTTGACATATGCATAGAAAAAGAATGAAGTTGTAATGAATGGGAAATAATATCATTACAAGAGATTCACTGAAATTCAGATCCCTCAAGAAAGGTAAATGGGCAGAGAACAAAAGCTTCCAAAAATAAACTCCGAGATACCAATCAGGACTGGGAAGTTCCTCTTTTAGGTGACTTTGTCAAAGAATGGGGCAGTCCCATTCTTGTGGTTGTCTTCTGTGTCTATTCTTGTCCAAGTTCTTGTATGGGCAGGGAATCAGGTAAATCCCAAACCAGCTAGTGAAGATGCAGATTAGAACCTGATCACTCATATATATTTTTCTCATCTTTAAAGATTTAGTTTATCTTAATTACCACAGTGTTAACACTTTTTCAGCTTTTATTATATACTATTTCAGTGTATGCTGTGATAATAGGGGTCCTACAGACCGGGCCACAGACTAGTAAACATCTGTGGCCTGTAAGGAACCAGGCTATGAAAGTTGCCAGCAAGTGAGTGAAGCTTCATCTGCACATGTGTAGGATCTAGTTTACCTGCAAAACCATCTGCCCCCCCCTTCCAATCCAAGGAAGACAATTTTTCTTCTGACACTAGTCCTTGAAGCCAGAAAGGTTGGGGATCGCTTTTCTATAACACACCTTTCATATTTTATAAAACCAGGGATTTTTTTGTCATAGAACGTCCAGAACTGAGTTCCGACACCTTTTTTGGATGGAACCTTGTAGGGTAGGCAAGGCAGGCTGTATGACATGTGTGAGTTCTGGCACCTTTTTTTTTTTTTACAAAAAAAGCACTGTATAAAACAATGAAATAATTTCTTTTTATGACCCTGTAATTCCCTTGCTTCAGGGTCGGGTCAGGACAACTGAACAGAACTGAGTGTTTACTGGCTGGATGACCTTCCTGACGCCTATATGAAGTTCACAGCAGATAGTTAATTAATGGAAGGGGGAAGAATCTGTTATTCTATGTTAGAATGGAATTGGAATTTCTGTCATGTCTGCTTCCTAATCTTGCCTACCTTGAAGGGCTGACAAATAGGGAATTAAACAATGAAATATTAGATATTTGGAAAATAGCAGCTGCTCCTGGCATTCCTTTTTAATATTTTGTTGTTGTTAATCGCGAAGTCGTGCCCGACCACCCAGCCTTTCGTTTGGTCCATCTTTCACATCCATACATTGCAACTGGGAAAACCATGGCCTTGACTATACGTACTTTTGTTGGCAGGGTGATGTCTCTGTTTTTTACTATGCTGTCTAGATTTGCCATAGCTTTCCTCCCCAGGAGCAAGCGTCTTTTAATTTCTTGGCTGCAGTCCCCATCTGAGGTGATCTTGAAGCCCAGGAAAATAAAATATGTCACTACCTCCATTTCTTCCCCATCTATTTGCCAGGAATTGAGAGGGCCGGATGCCATGATTTTGGTTTTCTTAATGTTGAGTTTCAAGCCAACTTTTGCACTCTCCTTCTTCACCCTCATCAAGAGGCTCTTTAGTTCCTCTTCACTTTCTGCCATTAGAGTGGTATCATCTGCATATCTTAGGTTGTTGATATTTCTCCCGGCAATCTTAATTCCAACTTTTGATTCATCTAGCCCTGCCTTTCTCATGATGTGCTCTGCATATAAGTTAAATAGGCAGAGTGACAGTATACAGACTCCTTTCCCAATTTTGAACCAATGAGTGGTTCCGTGTCCAGGTCTCACTGTTGCTTCTTGACCCACATATAGGTTTCTCAAGAGACAAATAAGATGGTCTGGTACTCCCATCTCTTTAAGAACTTGCCACAATTTGTTGTGATCTACATAATCAAAGGCTTTAGCATAGTCAATGAAGCAGAAGTAGATGTTTTTCTGGAACTCCCTAGCTTTCTCCATGATCCAGCGGATGTTGGCAATTTGAGTTCTACTTCCTCTGCCTCTTCAAAATCCTGCTTGTACTTCTGGTAGTTCTCAATCCACATACTGCTGGAGTCTAGCTTGTAGGATTTTTAAGCATAACTTTACTAGCATGTGAAATGAGTGCAATGGTGCAATAGTTTGAACATTCTTTGGCATTGCCTTTCTTTGGAATTGGAATGTAAACTGACCTTTTCCAATCCTGTGGCCACTGTTGAGTTTTTCAAATTTGCTGGCAAATTGAGTGTAGCACTTTTACTGCATTGTCTTTTAAGATTTTGAATAGCTCAGCTGGAATACTGTCACCTCCACTAGCTTTATTGTTGCTCAGATTTCCTAAGTCCCATTTCACTTCACATTCTAGGATGTTTGGCTCGAGGTCAGTGACCACCCCATCGTGGTTATGTAGTTTTGCCACCTCTTCTTAATCTCTTCTGCCTCTGTTAGGTCCCTGCCATTTTGGTCCTTTATCATGCCCATCTTTGCATGAAACGTTCCCTTCATATCTCCAATTTTCTTGAAGAGATCTCTTGTCCTGCCTATTCTGTATTTTAATATTATTTTTATATTTTAATATATTTTAATAGCATTAATCTGAAATATTTAAATATTTAAATTAAAATCAGCCATATTAGTTCCTAAGCAAAGTAAAAAAAAATAATATCCAAAGTAGAGAAGAGACTTATTAAGATAACCCAGTAAAAACAAAAAGAAATATTCAGAGTTTGCAAGTCTCTAGTACTCTTATTTATTTATTTATTTATTTATTTATTTATTTATGAGACTTATATACCGCTTTAAGTGCAAGCACTCTCTAAGCGGTGTACACCAGTAAGCAATGTATATATATATTTACATTGCCCCCAACAATCTGGGTCCTCATTTTACCTACCCCGGAAGGATGGAAGGCTGAGTCAACCTTGAGCCGGTGAGATTTGAACCGCTGACCTGCTGAACACAGTCAGCTAAAGTGGCCTGCAGTACTGCACTCTAACTGCTGCGCCACCTGCGCCATTATAGAAAATAGGGAAGGGAAGGAAACAAGGAAGATTCAGGCAGTGGGTTTCAGGCATGAAATCTCCCTTTGAAAAGGAACTTCATGATTGACATGGTAGACAGAATGTAAGAGTCAATAGTAATATTGTTGGTACCAATAAGAATTCAAGCACAAAGAATAAAGAAAGTACTCTTTCCTATTGTCAGAATAATTTTACTTAGTGCACTAGATTCAATTAATCTTTATTATAGCTAATGATCAGTCATTTTCAAAAGGGAAAACAAGGATACAAAGCTTCACAATGTAAGTGGTGGTAAATGCTAAATATCCTAAATACTACAATATTCACTAAATACTAAATAGACACAACTAAAGAGCAAAGGAAAGAGAAGAAGCATAGTCACTAGATAATATTTTACTACTATTTATATTGTTTCTAATTTTACTTTATTTATTTATTTTGCTTTAATTGTTAGCCACCCAGAATCATGTACATGAGATGAGTGATCCTATAAATTTATAAAATAAAGTAAAATCAAATCACATGATCGCACACACACAAACAAATATAGAGTGATAGAACTCTTAAATCTGAAAAAAAGATTTGTGGGGATTATGGAAACTATTTTCCTCTAAAGGAAAATTCCAGTAAAATCATGTACTTTCTATGTTTGTTAATTTGGGTAGGGGAGGCAGGGAGAACAACATCCATAGAATGTAATAGGCCAGTTGTTGACATTTCATTCTAAATGTTTCTCTCTGAGCTTCCCAATCTTCACATTTGTTCCTAATAGAAGGTCTTATCAAACAAGCAAACTGTGAAAGTCTTTGGGTGAATACAAGGTTGTTCTATGCTGATTTAGGAAGACAATTTGATTGCCTGCTTTTAGTCAGCATACAATAATAGCATAACCCTCTAGGGATGGCATTTGCACTAAAACTATATTTTAAAGCCATTTTAACAAACTATTAAAAAGGCATTAACTTCATGGAGAATAGGTTTTATTATCTGAAGGATTGAAACTGCCCAGGCATCGTGTGTTTATTCTAAGTTACAAAATTGTTGTTTTACATTTAGAAAAGGAGTTACTTGGTGTTTAGAGATTCTTTCTAATCATAAGTTTAAAACATGATTAAAACTGCAATGAGTCAGTTCAGAAAACTCATTCCTGAGGGAGGAAAGGAAACCAACTGACCTTTTGATTACCTAAAATGGTTGAAATAGTCTAAGTCAGCGGTTCTCAACGTTTGTGTGACGGCGACCCCCGTCACACAAACGATATGCGCATGCGCGGCGTGGCGCGCATGGGGCGGGGGCCCCGTGCACGGCACGCATGCGTGGCGGTGCCCCCATGTGTGGCACGTATGCGCGGCACTGCCCCCGGAGGCGTGCCGCCGCCCCCATGCACGGCGCGCATGCGCGGCACCGCCCCCGGAGGGGAGAAAATGGCAGATCGCCGCCTTTGGCGACCCCCGAAAAGTGGTTGATCGACCCCAAATGGGGTCGGACCCATAGGTTGAGAACCGCTGATCTAAGTGAATCTGGGTGCTGATAGAAATCAAAAAATGAAATTAGAATGCAGGGCCTAGAATCAGTGAATAAAAGAAATTGAATTGAAAATGAGAAAGCTAAAAGCTGCATTAGAAAGTAATGTGGATCTCTCTCTCTCTCACACACACACACACACACACACACACACACACACACACACACACACACACGTTTCATTACCAGATAGGTAACATCTTTGGTGGAGTTGAGGGGATGTCAGTATTCTTCTGTTTATAAGGGCTTCAGGTTCATTCTCCACAAGCTTGGGAGAAGAATCATCCTACATCCGAACTTCAAATATTCGCCACTATTACAATTATACATATATGTTGCCAAGAGTTCCTGTACTGAACAAATTTTGTAATTAATATTTTGTTTGTTTGCTTGTTTGTTTATACTGTTATCCCACCTTTATTGCTGCATTTGACAGAGGTCCCCAACCACCAGCCCACTGTCCAGTACCTGGCCATGGCCCATTGGGAACCAAGCTATGCAAGCAGCAGGTGAGCATGTGAGTGTGCAGAGCTGCATTTGAGCAAGCGGCATGCACGTGAAACCATCCCCTCTTCCCTGCCTCTCACCATCACTGCTGTTGGCACCAGTCCACAGAATTGGAAAGGTTAAGGACTACTGGTATAAGGAAAAATGTTTTGGAAAATTCCCTGTTGTCAGAGACTTGTTTATCTGGCTCCTGGGAATTACATCTAGATTCCACATTTGGCTCTTCAGTGTTCATTAATGTGAATAGTAGTTTAAATTTAGATCATAATTTAGATTTTATGTTCCGCATATTGTATGTTAATTTTTATCAGCCGTTTGTAGTACTCAGATGGCATAGAAAGGCAGGAAAAGAAAACAGTTCATTTGTTTATCTCTCCAACATTTTTATAACTTTTACAATGGCAGAATTTTATCTGTCAGATTGACGTTCATCAAAAGCAAGCACATTTTAACCCCTTGAATTTATTTTAATGCTAACAAGCCACTTCACATATTGTACTCTGCGATTACTTCTTTTTTTATGTATTTTATTAATTTTCTATTATTACAAATCATAAGTGCTTAGTAAACAATGTGATGTCTGGGTACATTTACTGCATCTTAACTTCTTCAATATCAACCTGATCAATGCTACACAATCCAGTATTTTTCCCCCTAATCCTCTCTTCTTCCCATAGTGTTTTCATTTTCTCAGCATTAAACAAATGCAGTTCTTACTACTATTAATACATACAAAATTAGATATACACATCCTCTTCATATTTTTCTCAAGTTATACAAATTACAATAGTATCAATTTATAACCTCTTTTCTAACCACTTTATATTTAAACTGTATTTGCAATTAAAGTCTATTTATTAAATCAATGTCCTGTTTTCGAGCTCTTATTTAAGTTTAATTTCCCACCAGTATTCAAAATATTTTTGTCAGTTATGATTTTCTCAAAATTAGTTGCATTTCTGTAGCCAGAAATTTCATTTATACAAGCCATCCTAGAGTTTTTATAATTCCCATATCAAAAGAAAAGGCGCTATTTTAATTACAAATCATATCTTTTTTATTATAAAAATCTATTTATATCTACGTGTTATCTATTACTTAACCATATTCAAACAAATATTGGCTCATCCGATACCCCATCTGATATGTCAGATCTTCTGTTTTTTAATCTAACTCTTTGCCAATTAGCTTTCCAGGCCAAAGTAATTAAATCGCCAAAAAAAAATCTTCCTCTGTTTTTGTGAATATTGCTTGGAATGGGAAAAACAATTTAAGTAGGGTATTTTTGAGGGGAATTCCACCCAATTGTATTCATTAAACAACTCCCACTTTCCTTGTCCCTCAGCTTCTCTTTTGTCTCTTTCTTCCTTACCCTCAGATATATTTTGAAAACCTAAAGAATAGGGTGCCTTTTCCATTTCCATTGTTGTAGCTAAATCTTACAGATTTTTATTTGTCTGTGCCAATTTATGTTTCCCTTCTTTTATATCTTGTGGTTTTGGATCAAGTTCCTCTGGTTTATCTTCTGTTTTTTAACTTATTTGTTCATTCTTTGTAGTCGTTTTCTGGGAACTTTCTAGTTGTAAGTTTAAGTTAGAGATTTGCTTACTTATATTATAAAAATTATTTTTAATCTCATCATGGTTTCTTCTTGCATCTTCTTTATGTGAAATAATTGTCTCTTGAATTAATTGTAACATAGAATGTTATTTCCTTCTGGAAAATATTTATTTCTCCTTGAAACATCACTCCTGAAGATCCCTGGTAAACCTGGCTGGGAGCTTCAGGTGGGAGTATTAAGTATGTTTTCCTACCATTTTTTGCTAGATATAAAGGATCCATTTTATTTCCTCCCTCCAGATATTCTATCAGAACTGTTGTGATCCCCAAATACTAGTCTTGTCTAATACCACCAATCTTAATGTCCATAGAACAAAGTCTCACCTGATTCTTCTGGCCTTTATATGTAGCCTTTATAATTCAATAGGTTCTAAGATATACGTCCACCATTGAAAACAATATTTTGTAATAGTCCTTCTGCTCAGGCATCCAGCAATTGTCAATCAGCCGAAATTTACAATCCAAAATGTTCAAAGTGTTCAAAATGTTCAACCACCCTAAGAGCAATCCAAAAACCTCCCCTAGACAAACGTAGTCAGCAGTCAATTTTTTCTTTCTGTCCAAATAATCAGAGCTCAGTATATGTTTATAATCCAAGAAGGTCAACAGGTTTCAAAACAGTTCAATTCTCACACTGTAGTAAGTATGCCAAAATATTTTTCTCTGTTGTCAGCTGTTCTATGTTGACTTAAAAGTCACCAAACAATAAAGAAGCTAGGTTGTTATCTATTTCTAGGCTTCTTGCCAGGTCTGTATCAGTCATTGTAGCTGTGGTACTGTACTCTAATCCACCACTAGATGTGATTCAATATCCATTTTCTGATTCTTAAAACAGAAGGTTGATTTCTTGTATTTCACTGCAGTATTCTTTCAAAGAAAAAATCTTAACAATTTTCTCAGTTCTCAAATTTGTCAAAACTATAGCTTTATATTACTTCCACTTCAGTGTTAAATATTTCTGTCCCCTATAAAAAAATTAAAATGTAATTTCTGTTCCTTTGGCTGCAATCCCCTTCCTTCTCGCATTTGGAAGTTTTTAGCTTCTTGGAAGCCTTTTCCAGGAAATCCAGTTATAAAATAGTAAAGAAAGGATCAATATTCTCACCCAGTTCCAATCACACTGTTTATTATCTCCTAATTTATACTTCTTTCTTTGATTGTCAGTAGCTGGAGGCTGGCCACAGGAATGCAGCCAGTCTTTCCCCTGATGGTTCAGAGGGCTTTCCTCAGATCAAACAGATTGATCGCCATCTCTCCGTGATTGACAAGGCATCCCTCCTTCTTCATCACCTCTCCAGGGTGATTTTAGGCCCTTCTAGGACCCTCAGCAGGGAGAAATTGGGTGCAGAAAGCAGAGCTCTGCCTTCCTGCACCCGTGTCACTATGACATCAAACTGGAAGTCCTCTCTGTGATTACTTCTTATCGAATGGCTCTTTTCAAAGTATAGCAGCTTAACTTTTGGGGGAAAAATAGATAGTATTTATCAAAATAAATACAATAATTGAATGTGGGAAGATACTGTAAATGCTACAGGGTAGAAAGAGGTCAGCTCATTTGTTTCATTCAGCAGGTGATTTGGTGTATTCAGCAAATTCAGAAACATCTCAAAGGTATTGAACGAGAAAAGAAAATATGGCATACATTAATTATTGATGCATTTGCACATTAAACCTCACTGCATGATTCACTTTCTAACTATAAACAGTGGTTCCCAAAAGAAAATTAGAAGTAGATGAGTTCAAATGATTGGCAAGTATTTATATCTTTGTTCTAATTTACCAGCGGTTTAAAATTTAAGGGCAATTTTACCTGTTTTTGTATAAACTGTTACTGCTTGCTATTCCTATGTGCTTTTTGAAAATGAAAATGAAACTACCGGTATTGTGTACTATGTAGTACTAATAGCTCATGCAAATAGCAAGAATAAAAAGTTCTTCATTCAAATTCCAATTTCTAGTCCAGGTGAATCAGCCAGACTACAATTCAACACAAGGAAAATATAGTAGCATTGTCTCAGTTTATGAGTTGCATTTACTCAAGAAGATATGAACCAATGATTTTCATATAAATAGGTTGTATAACTGAATCCTAATCCTAGTTAATTAGGGGACATGGAAATTTATACTGTAAATGTTTTGATGTTTTCAGAAGGAAGGAAGAAATTCCCATTTCACATGTCTTCAAGGAAGCAAAAGATAGGAAAGTTTTGAGATACCCACTGCATCATCTGTGGAAACAGTGTTCCTGCAGATAACTTCCTTAGCATCTTCCAAGTATTCTGCTATTCCTGAAACCAATTTTGGACTGAGGTTTTATCTTAGTTTATTTGAAATTTTAGATGAGTCATATATCTCTGAGCTTGTAAGTCTTCAGTCTGTGGAACATGTAATGAAATAGAAAATTACCTGTTCACATGTTTGTTTTAATTTTACAGATTACTTTTATCTTTCTGTCTTGTGGGAAAAGGGTGTTTATATTAAACTTTGACTATTTTGAATAAAAAATGGCAACCATTGGGTGACATTGGCCACAAGACAGTCTCAAAGGGAATGGGTCAGGTAGGAAAAAGAATCTGGAACAAGACACTAATGAAATTATAGTCTAAGTTATGAATGTGTATTTATATGTGTCTGCAAAATGTGGCATTTAGAATCACTCTGATTACACCTCATAGAATATGATGCTGTCTCTCAGGTTCTTTGATGGGTTAGAATATCTTTACCAGAAGCAGCAAGTGGAGCAAATTAACGAAAGATAGGCAAATAACTGCTGATCTCTGTGATTCCTCAATGGCATTTTCATTACTCCACTGTTGCCAGTGATTTATTTATTTTTTCTGTCTCAAGCTGGAAAAGAAATAATTAGCAGCCACATGCCCAAAGGGAAAGGATGTCCTCCTGTCTTGGGCAACTGTTTGCTTATTGCTTCTACTATAACAGAGAATAAGTTACGCCTTTTCTGCTTTCTTTGACTTGACTGCCTCTTGTAGGTATCAGGAGGAACTTTGATGGGGGAAGGGCTATGGGTGCCAGAAAGCTGAAATGTAGGATATTGGAATTTGTTTACAGAGTAGGACTGTGCAAAATAACACAGATTGACTTTGACAAAGAGATCAAAAGGGTGCCAATGTGTTTCTCTATGTCAAAGCATATCAGCAACTAGGTTTGCCTCAAAGAAGCAATTTGTATCATCTAGATTTGTATCGTCTAAGGAGCTATGCTGAGGGAAAAGCTCTGTTCCTCCTGTGTTCGAAATGCTTCCAGCATTGGGTCATGCCGAGGAATTCTTGGCTTCTTTTTCTTACAAACTAGATTGACAATATTTCATTGAAAATTGGTTGATAAATAAAAAAGGACTCCTAGTAAGTTTTGGAACAATGCAGTGAAATCTGGTTTTAGTGGACTAATCTGGGGAAGGAAAGGATCATTATTTACATATCTCCATTAAATGTGAAAGTGTGTCACTCTAGTGATTTGCCTCATTTGCATAATGGCATAATTATGCAAATGAAGGAAGTAACATTGAAATGTGGCAGGGTGTGATTATGTTCCTACTCAAACTATTCAAATTATGTAATTATATAATGACACAAATGGATGTCAGTTTTTTTTACAATAATTGTATTAAAACTTATTGTTACAATTACAATTAAAAGGGTACAAACTAATACAAACTAAAAAAAATACAAAGTGCAGAAAAGAAAAATAATACAATTAAAAATTGAGAAGAAAGAATATAGTAAAAAAAGAACAGAAATATATAAAAAAATACTTTGTCTTTCACCTCAAGCATAAACTATTTTAGTAATTTATCTTTCTCTTAAAATACAACGAATAATCTCTTCTTCCTATATCTCATCTCTTATCTATGAATCAGTCTTGTAGCCTCATCATTCAATCCTGATCAACAAAAGTCGATTAAAGTTTACTAGAGGTAACAGCAAAACAATTTTGATGAAATAAAGCAACTTTTTATTCCTCTGTTTTACTTTTAACAATGTTAATGTCTATTCCCTTCAACTAATATCCTAGAAGCTGAACCCACCAGAACCCACTGCTTTGAAGATCCTCATGAAGAGCAACTGTTTGGAGCACTTGTGGATGATCTCAAGTCCTCTCCTTGTCTAGGAAGAAATTCAGAAGAGCTACTTATTGGACAGCAATTCATTCTGCTATGGTCATTAAAAAAAACCTAAAAATGGCACCATTTTTGGTTCATTATTTCTTCCCTGAATGTTTTAGCTTTGGTTTAATTTGAATAATGTTTAACTACATTATGCATCTTCTTACCAAATTCAAATTAGTAGAAAGTTTTATTCATAGGAAACAGATATGTTTGTTGTGTAGCAACTATAGCTAAGTTATATTTTGTAATATATACATATATGGATGGAGCAGACAAGTCAAAATGGTGGCCTTGATCAAAGCCCTATGTCTACTTATCAAAAGAGTGCAGGGATACAGTCATGGCTACGATTTTGATCCAAACCCTCACCCTCATCCCAAACAGTTACAAACTGAACTAGACATGAGTATATTTCCATGTTAAATCCGGATGAAATGCTTTCTGCTAAAACAGAATATCCAACCCTGGGCAATTTTCTGATGCACAGATAATTAAAGTAGAGAGAAGTCATGATGACTGGGAATCAAGGGAGATGAAATGTACCTGAATAATGGTTGCTTAGGTTGAAAAATACTGTCATAACTTAATTTAATCATAATACTAACTTTACTATTGATTTGACAATGCATGAAAAATGATTTGTGTTGTCTGACAATTCAGAGCGATCTCTATGTTTCCTGGTAAAATACAAGGGAAAATCCATTGGAGGAATATTCCACTTAGGGTTAGGGTTACGTCTCCATGAACTCATAGACCAAAATAGACATTGCCAACAAACTCAGAGTCCTTGGGTATGGTTAGGAGAGAACTGAATTTTCTAGGCTGCCCTATCTATGTTTCCTGGTAAAATACATTGCAAAATCCTATTGGAGGAAAAATCCACTTATGGTTAGGTCACCATGAAATCATAGAGAAAAATAGAGATTGCCAACAAACTCAGAGTGCTTGGGTATGATTAGGAGGGTACTGATTTTTCTAGGCTACCTTAACTATGTTTCCTGTAAAAATACATGGGAAAATCCCATTAGTTGAAAATTCCACTTAGAATTAGGATTAGGTCAAAATGAACTCACGTAGCAAAATGAAAATAGCCAACAAACTGACAATGCTTGCATATAGTTAGCAGGGCAGTGACATTTCTAGGCTGCCTTATCTATGTTTCCTGGTAAAATAAATGGGAAAATCCAATTGGAGGAAAATTCCACTTAAAGTAAGGGTTAGGTCACCAAGAACTCATAGAGCAAAATGGACATTACGAAAAAGCTCAGAGTGCTTGGGTACGGTTAGGAAGGAAGTGACTTTTCTAGGCTCCCTATCTATGTTTCCTAGTAAAATACATCGGAAAATCCCATTGGAGGAATATTCCACTTAGAGTTAGAGTTAAGTCACCATGACCTCACACAGCAAAATGGACATTGCCAAAAAATCGGGAGTGCTTAGGTATGGTTAGGAGAGTACTGAATTTCTGAGGCTGCCCTATATTCCTTTCCTGGTAAAATACATGGGAAAATCACATTGGAGGAAAATTTCACTTAAGGTTAGGGTTAGGTCACCATGAACCCGTAGAGCAAAATGAACAATGCCAACAATCTCAAAGTTCTTGGGTATGGTTAGGAGGGGAGTGACATTTCTCTGCTGCCTTATCTAGGTTTTCTGTTAAAATACATGGGAAAATCCCATTGAAGGAAAATTCCACTTAGGGTGAGGGTTAGGTCACCATAACCTCACATAGTAAAATGGACATTGCCAACAAACTCAAAGTGCTTGGGTATGGTTAGGAGGGCAGTGACGTTTCTAGGCTGCCTTATCTATGTTTTCTGGTAAAATACATGGGAAAATCCCATTGGAGGAAAATTTCACTTAGGGTTAGGGTTAGGTCACTATGAATTCATAGAGCAAAATGGACATTGCCAAGAAACTCAGAGTGCTTGGGTATGGTCAGCAGGTCAATCACTTTTCTAGGCTGCCTTATATATATTTCCCGGTAAAATATATGGGAAAATCCCATTGGAGGAAAATTTCACTTAGGGTTAGGGTTAGGTCACCATGAACCCGTAGAGCAAAATGGGCAACAACAACAATCTCAGAGTGCTTGGGTATGGTTAGTACGGCAGTGAATTTTCTTGGCTGCCTTATCTATGTTTTCTGGTAAAATACATGGGAAAATCCCATTGGAGGAAAATTCCACTTAGGATTAGGGTTAGGTCACTATGAACCCATAGAGCAAAATGGACATTGCCAAGAAACTCAGAGAGCTTGGGTATGGTCAGCAGGGCAATAACTTTTCTAGGCTGCCTTATCTATATTTCCCGGTAAAATACATGGGAAAATCCCATTCGAGGAAAATTCCACTTAGGGTTAGGGTTAGGTCACTATGAACTCATAGAGCAAAATGGACATTGACAACAAATCCAGAGTGCTTGGGTATGGTTAGGAGGGCATCGACTTTTGTAAGCTACCTTATATGTTTTCTGATAAAATACATGGAAAAATCCCTTTGGAGGAAAAATTCTGCTTAGGGTTAGGGTTAGGTCACCATAAACTTACATACTACAATGCACATTTCCAACAAACTCAGAATGCTTGGGTATGGTTAGGAGGGCAGTTACTTTTCTAGGCTGCCTTATCTATGTTTTATGGTAAAATACATGGGAAAATCACATTGGAGGAAAATTACACTTAGGGTAAAGGTTAGGTCACCATTAACTCACATAGCAAAATGGACATTGCCATGAAACTCAGAGTGCTTCGGTATGGTCAGCAGGGCAATAACTTTTCTAGGCTGCCTTAACTATATTTCCTGGTAAAATACATGGTAAAATCCCATTGGAAGAAAATTCCACTTAGGGTTAGGGTTAGGTCACCATGAACCTGTAGAGCAAAATGGACAAGCCAACAACCTCAGAGTGCTTGCGTATGGTTAGGAGGGCAGTGACTTTTCTAGGCTTATCTATGTTTTCTGGTAAAATACACGGGAAAATACCATTGGAGGAAAATTCCACTTAGGGTTAGGGTTAGGTCATCATGAACCCGTAGAGCAAAATGGACATCGCCAAGAATCGTAGAGTGCTTGGGTATGGTTAGGAGGGCAGTAACATTTCTAGGCTTCCTTATCTATATTTCTGGTAAAATACATGGGAAAATCCCATTGGAGGAAAATTCCACTTAGGGTTAGGGTTAGGTCACCATGAACTCATAGAGCCAAATGGACATTCCCAACAAACCCAGAGTGCTTGCGTATGGATAGGTGGGCAGCAACATTTCTAGGCTTCCTTATCTATATTTCCTGGTAAAATACATGGGAAAATCCCATTGGAGGAAAATTCCACGTAGGGTTAGGGTTAGGTCACCATAAACTCACATACCAAAATGGACGTTGCAAACAAACTCAAGAGTGCTTGGGTATAGTTAGGAGAGCAGTGACTTTTCTTGGCTGCCTTATCTATGTTTTCTGGTAAAATAAATGGGAAAATCCCATTGGAGGAAAATTCCATTTGCGGTTAGGGTTAGGTCATCATGAACCCGTAGAGCAAAATGGACATTGCCAACAATCTTAGAGTGCTTGGGTATGGTTAGGAGGGCAGTGACTTTTCTTGGCTTCCTTATCTATGTTTTCTGGTAAAATACATGGGAAAATCCCATTGGCGGAAAATTCCACTTAGGGTTACGGTTAGGTCACCATGAACCCATAGAGCAAAACGGACAATGCCAACAATCTCAGAGTGCTTGAGTATGGTTAGGAGGGCAGTGACTTTTCTTGGCTTCCTTATCTATCTTTTCTGGTAAAATACATGGGAAAATCCCATTGGAGGAAAATTCCACTTAGGGTTAGGGTTAGGTCACCATGAACCCATAGATCAAAATGGACATTGCCAACAATCTTAGAGTGCTTGGGTATGCTTAGGAGGGCAGTAACTTTTCTAGGCTGTGTTATCTATGTTTTCTGGTAAAATACATGGGAAAATCCCATTGGAGGAAAATTCCACTTAGGGTTAGGGTTAGGTCACCATGAACCCATAGAGCAAAACGGACAATGCCAACAATCTCAGAGTGCTTGAGTATGGTTAGGAGGGCAGTGACTTTTCTTGGCTGCCTTATCTATGTTTTCTGGTAAAATAAATGGGAAAATCCCATTGGAGGAAAATTGCACTTAGGGTTAGGGTTAGGTCACCATGAACTCATAGAGCAAAATGGACATTCCCAACAAACCCAGAGTGCTTGGGTATGGTTAGGAGGGCAGTAACTTTTCTAGGCTGTGTTATCTATGTTTTCTGGTAAAATACATGAGAAAATCCCATTGGAGGAAAATTCCACTTAGGGTTAGGGTTAGGTTACCATAAACTCACATACCAAAATGGACATTGCCAACAAACTCAGAATGCTTGGGTATGGTTAGGAGGGCAGTGACTTTTCTTGGCTGCCTTATCTATGTTTTCTGGTAAAATAAATGGGAGAATCCCATTGGAGGAAAATTCCATTTAGGGTTAGGGTTAGGTCACCTTGAACCGATAGAGCAAAATGGACAACACCAACAATCCCAGTATGCTTGGGTATGGTTAGGAGGGCAATGACATTTCTTGCCTGCCTTATCTATGTTTTCTGGTAAAATACATGGGAAAATCCTTTTGGAGGAAAATTCCACTTAGGGTTAGGGTTAGGTCACCATAAACTCACATACCAAAATGGACATTGCCAACAAACTCAAAGTGCTTGGGTATGGTTAGGAGGGCAGTGCCTTTTCTAGGCTGCATTAGATATGTTTTCTGGTAAAATACATGGGAAAATCCCATTGGAGGAAAATTCCACTTAGGGTTAGGGTTAGGTCACCATGAACCCATAGATCAAAATTGACATTGCCAACAATCTTAGAGTGCTTGGGTATGCTTAGGAGGGCAGTGACTTTTCTTGGCTGCCTTATCTATGTTTTCTGGTAAAATACATGGGAAAATCCCATTGGCGGAAAATTCCACTTAGGGTTAGGGTTAGGTCACTATGAACCCATAGAGCAAAATGGACATTGCCAAGAAACTCAGAGAGCTTGGGTATGGTCAGCAGGGCAATAACCTTTCTAGGGTGCCTTATCTATATTTCCCGGTAAAATACATGGGAAAATCCCATTCGAGAAAAATTCCACTTAGGGTTAGGGTTAGGTCACTATGAACTCATAGAGCAAAATGGACATTGCCAAAAAACCCAGAGTGCTTGGGTATGGTTAGGAGGGGAGTGACTTTTCTTGGCTGCCTTATCTATGTTTTCTGGTTAAATAAATGGGAAAATCCCATTTGAGGAAAATTTCACTTAGGGTAAGAGTTAGGTCACCATAAACCTACATACTACAATGCACATTTCCAACAATCCCAGAGTGCTTGGGTATGGTTAGGAGGGCAGTAACTTTTCTAGACTGTGTTATCTATGTTTTCTTAAAAAATACATGGGAAAATCCCATTGGAGGAAAATTCCACTTAGGGTTAGGGTTAGGTCACCATAAACCCACATACTAAAATGGACATTGCCAACAAACTCAGAATGCTTGGTATGGTTAGGAGGGCAGTGACTTTTCTTGGCTGCCTTATCTATGTTTTCTGGTAAAATAAATGGGAAAATCCGATTGAAGGAAAATTCCACATAGGGTTAGGGTTAGATCATCATGAACCCGTAGAGCAAAATGGACATTGCCAACAATCTTAGAGTGCTTGGGTATGGTTAGAAGGGCAGTGACTTTTTTAGGCTGCATTATCTATGTTTTCTTCTAAAATACGTGGCAAAATCCCATTAGAGGAAAATTCCACTTAGGGTTAGGGTTAGGTCACCATAACCTCACATAGTAAAATCAACATTGCCCAAAAACTCAGAGTGCTTGGGTATGGTTAGGAGGTCAGTGACTTTTCTAGGCTTCCTTATCTATATTTTCTTGTAAAATAAATGGAAAAATGCCATTGGAGGAAAATTCCACTTAGGGTTAGGGTTAGGTCACCATAACCTCACATAGTAAAATGTACATTGCCAACAAACTCAGAGTGCTTGGGTATGGTTAGGAGGGCACTAAATTTTCTAGGCTGCCTTATCTGTTTTCTGGTAAAAAACATGGAAAAATCCCATTGGAGGAAAATTCCACTTAGGGTTAAGGATAGGTCACCATAAACTTACATACCAAAATGGACATTGCCAACAAACTCCGAGTGCTTGGTTATGGTTAGGAGGGCAGTGCCTTTTCTATGCTGTTTTATCTATGTATTCTGGTAAAATACATGGGAAAATCCCATTGGAGGAAAATTCCACTTAGGGTTAGGGTTAGGTCATCATCAACCCAAAGAGCAAAATGGACATTGCCAAGAAACTCAGAGTGCTTGGGTATGGTCAGCAGGTCAATCACTTTTCTAGGCTGCCTTATATATATTTCCCGGTAAAATACATGGGAAAATCCCATTCGAGGAAAATTCCACTTAGGGTTAGGGTTAGGTCACTATGAACTCATAGAGCAAAATGGACATTGACAACAAATCCAGAGTGCTTGGGTATGGTTAGGAGGGCATCGACTTTTGTAAGCTACCTTATATGTTTTCTGATAAAATACATGGAAAAATCCCTTTGGAGGAAAAATTCTGCTTAGGGTTAGGGTTAGGTCACCATAAACTTACATACTACAATGCACATTTCCAACAAACTCAGAATGCTTGGGTATGGTTAGGAGGGCAGTTACTTTTCTAGGCTGCCTTATCTATGTTTTATGGTAAAATACATGGGAAAATCACATTGGAGGAAAATTACACTTAGGGTAAAGGTTAGGTCACCATTAACTCACATAGCAAAATGGACATTGCCATGAAACTCAGAGTGCTTCGGTATGGTCAGCAGGGCAATAACTTTTCTAGGCTGCCTTATCTATATTTCCTGATAAAATACATGGTAAAATCCCATTGGAAGAAAATTCCACTTAGGGTTAGGGTTAGGTCACCATGAACCTGTAGAGCAAAATGGACAAGCCAACAACCTCAGAGTGCTTGCGTATGGTTAGGAGGGCAGTGACTTTTCTAGGCTTATCTATGTTTTCTGGTAAAATACACGGGAAAATACCATTGGAGGAAAATTCCACTTAGGGTTAGGGTTAGGTCATCATGAACCCGTAGAGCAAAATGGACATTGCCAAGAATCGTAGAGTGCTTGGGTATGGTTAGGAGGGCAGTAACTTTTCTAGGCTTCCTTACCTATATTTCCGGTAAAATACATGGGAAAATCCCATTGGAGGAAAATTCCACTTAGGGTTAGGGTTAGGTCACCATGAACTCATAGAGCCAAATGGACATTCCCAGCAAACCCAGAGTGCTTGCGTATGGATAGGTGGGCAGCAACATTTCTAGGCTTCCTTATCTATATTTCCTGGTAAAATACATGGGAAAATCCCATTAGAGGAAAATTCCACGTAGGGTTAGGGTTAGGTCACCATAAACTCACATACCAAAATGGACGTTGCCAACAAACTCAAGAGTGCTTGGGTATAGTTAGGAGAGCAGTGACTTTTCTTGGTTGCCTTATCTATGTTTTCTGGTAAAATAAATGGGAAAATCCCATTGGAGGAAAATTCCATTTGCGGTTAGAGTTAGGTCATCATGAACCCGTAGAGCAAAATGGACATTGCCAACAATCTTAGAGTGCTTGGGTATGGTTAGGAGGGCAGTGACTTTTCTTGGCTTCCTTATCTATGTTTTCTGGTAAAATACATGGGAAAATCCCATTGGAGGAAAATTCCACTTAGGGTTACGGTTAGGTCACCATGAACCCATAGAGCAAAATGGACATTGCCAACAAACTCAAAGTGCTTGGGTATGATTCTGAGGGCAGTGACTTTTCTAGGCTGCCTTACATATGTTTTCTTTAAAATAAATGGGAAAATCCCATTGGAGGAAAATTCCACTTAGGGTTACGGTTAGGTCACCATGAACCCATAGAGCAAAACGGACAATGCCAACAATCTCAGAGTGCTTGAGTATGGTTAGGAGGGCAGTGACTTTTCTTGGCTTCCTTATCTATCTTTTCTGGTAAAATACATGGGAAAATCCCATTGGAGGAAAATTCCACTTAGGGTTAGGGTTAGGTCACCATGAACCCATAGATCAAAATGGACATTGCCAACAATCTTAGAGTGCTTGGGTATGCTTAGGAGGGCAGTAACTTTTCTAGGCTGTGTTATCTATGTTTTCTGGTAAAATACATGGGAAAATCCCATTGGAGGAAAATTCCACTTAGGGTTAGGGTTAGGTCACCATGAACCCATAGAGCAAAACGGACAATGCCAACAATCTCAGAGTGCTTGAGTATGGTTAGGAGGGCAGTGACTTTTCTTGGCTGCCTTATCTATGTTTTCTGGTAAAATAAATGGGAAAATCCCATTGGAGGAAAATTGCACTTAGGGTTAGGGTTAGGTCACCATGAACTCATAGAGCAAAATGGACATTCCCAACAAACCCAGAGTGCTTGGGTATGGTTAGGAGGGCAGTAACTTTTCTAGGCTGTGTTATCTATGTTTTCTGGTAAAATACATGGGAAAATCCCATTGGAGGAAAATTCCACTTAGGGTTAGGGTTAGGTCACCATAAACTCACATACCAAAATGGACATTGCCAACAAACTCAGAATGCTTGGGTATGGTTAGGAGGGCAGTGACTTTTCTTGGCTGCCTTATCTATGTTTTCTGGTAAAATAAATGGGAAAATCCCATTGGAGGAAAATTCCATTTAGGGTTAGGGTTAGGTCACCTTGAACCGATAGAGCAAAATGGACAACACCAACAATCCCAGTATGCTTGGGTATGGTTAGGAGGGCAATGACATTTCTTGCCTGCCTTATCTATGTTTTCTGGTAAAATACATGGGAAAATCCTTTTGGAGGAAAATTCCACTTAGGGTTAGGGTTAGGTCACCATAAACTCACATACCAAAATGGACATTGCCAACAAACTCAAAGTGCTTGGGTATGGTTAGGAGGGCAGTGCCTTTTCTAGGCTGCATTAGATATGTTTTCTGGTAAAATACATGGGAAAATCCCATTGGAGGAAAATTCCACTTAGGGTTAGGGTTAGGTCACCATGAACCCATAGATCAAAATTGACATTGCCAACAATCTTAGAGTGCTTGGGTATGCTTAGGAGGGCAGTGACTTTTCTTGGCTGCCTTATCTATGTTTTCTGGTAAAATACATGGGAAAATCCCATTGGCGGAAAATTCCACTTAGGGTTAGGGTTAGGTCACTATGAACCCATAGAGCAAAATGGACATTGCCAAGAAACTCAGAGAGCTTGGGTATGGTCAGCAGGGCAATAACCTTTCTAGGGTGCCTTATCTATATTTCCCGGTAAAATACATGGGAAAATCCCATTCGAGAAAAATTCCACTTAGGGTTAGGGTTAGGTCACTATGAACTCATAGAGCAAAATGGACATTGCCAACAAACCCAGAGTGCTTGGGTATGGTTAGGAGGGGAGTGACTTTTCTTGGCTGCCTTATCTATGTTTTCTAGTTAAATAAATGGGAAAATCTCATTTGAGGAAAATTTCACTTAGGGTAAGGGTTAGGTCACCATAAACTTACATACTACAATGCACATTTCCAACAATCCCAGAGTGCTTGGGTATGGTTAGGAGGGCAGTAACTTTTCTAGACTGTGTTATCTATGTTTTCTTTAAAAATACATGGGAAAATCCCATTGGAGGAAAATTCCACTTAGGGTTAGGGTTAGGTCACCATAAACCCACATACTAAAATGGACATTGCCAACAAACTCAGAATGCTGGGGTATGGTTAGGAGGGCAGTGACTTTTCTTGGCTGCCTTATCTATGTTTTCTGGTAAAATAAATGGGAAAATCCGATTGAAGGAAAATTCCACATAGGGTTAGGGTTAGATCATCATGAACCCGTAGAGCAAAATGGACATTGCCAACAATCTTAGAGTGCTTGGGTATGGTTAGAAGGGCAGTGACTTTTTTAGGCTGCATTATCTATGTTTTCTTCTAAAATACATGGCAAAATCCCATTAGAGTTAAATTCCACTTAGGGTTAGGGTTAGGTCACCATAACCTCACATAGTAAAATCAACATTGCCCAAAAACTCAGAGTGCTTGGGTATGGTTAGGAGGGCAGTGACTTTTCTAGGCTTCCTTATCTATATTTTCTTGTAAAATAAATGGAAAAATGCCATTGGAGGAAAATTCCACTTAGGGTTAGGGTTAGGTCACCATAACCTCACATAGTAAAATGTACATTGCCAACAAACTCAGAGTGCTTGGGTATGGTTAGGAGGGCACTAAATTTTCTAGGCTGCCTTATCTGTTTTCTGGTAAAAAACATGGAAAAATCCCATTGGAGGAAAATTCCACTTAGGGTTAAGGTTAGGTCACCATAAACTTACATACCAAAATGGACATTGCCAACAAACTCCGAGTGCTTGGTTATGGTTAGGACGGCAGTGACTTTTCTTGGCTGCCTTATCTATGTTTTCTGGTAAAATACATGGGAAAATCCCATTGGAGGAAAATTCCACTTAGGATTAGGGTTAGGTCACTATGAACCCATAGAGCAAAATGGACATTGCCAAGAAACTCAGAGAGCTTGGGTATGGTCAGCAGGGCAATAACTTTTCTAGGCTGCCTTATCTATATTTCCCGGTAAAATACATGGGAAAATCCCATTCGAGGAAAATTCCACTTAGGGTTAGGGTTAGGTCACTATGAACTCATAGAGCAAAATGGACATTGACAACAAATCCAGAGTGCTTGGGTATGGTTAGGAGGGCATCGACTTTTGTAAGCTACCTTATATGTTTTCTGATAAAATACATGGAAAAATCCCTTTGGAGGAAAAATTCTGCTTAGGGTTAGGGTTAGGTCACCATAAACTTACATACTACAATGCACATTTCCAACAAACTCAGAATGCTTGGGTATGGTTAGGAGGGCAGTTACTTTTCTAGGCTGCCTTATCTATGTTTTATGGTAAAATACATGGGAAAATCACATTGGAGGAAAATTACACTTAGGGTAAAGGTTAGGTCACCATTAACTCACATAGCAAAATGGACATTGCCATGAAACTCAGAGTGCTTCGGTATGGTCAGCAGGGCAATAACTTTTCTAGGCTGCCTTATCTATATTTCCTGATAAAATACATGGTAAAATCCCATTGGAAGAAAATTCCACTTAGGGTTAGGGTTAGGTCACCATGAACCTGTAGAGCAAAATGGACAAGCCAACAACCTCAGAGTGCTTGCGTATGGTTAGGAGGGCAGTGACTTTTCTAGGCTTATCTATGTTTTCTGGTAAAATACACGGGAAAATACCATTGGAGGAAAATTCCACTTAGGGTTAGGGTTAGGTCATCATGAACCCGTAGAGCAAAATGGACATTGCCAAGAATCGTAGAGTGCTTGGGTATGGTTAGGAGGGCAGTAACTTTTCTAGGCTTCCTTACCTATATTTCCGGTAAAATACATGGGAAAATCCCATTGGAGGAAAATTCCACTTAGGGTTAGGGTTAGGTCACCATGAACTCATAGAGCCAAATGGACATTCCCAGCAAACCCAGAGTGCTTGCGTATGGATAGGTGGGCAGCAACATTTCTAGGCTTCCTTATCTATATTTCCTGGTAAAATACATGGGAAAATCCCATTAGAGGAAAATTCCACGTAGGGTTAGGGTTAGGTCACCATAAACTCACATACCAAAATGGACGTTGCCAACAAACTCAAGAGTGCTTGGGTATAGTTAGGAGAGCAGTGACTTTTCTTGGTTGCCTTATCTATGTTTTCTGGTAAAATAAATGGGAAAATCCCATTGGAGGAAAATTCCATTGGGTTAGAGTTAGGTCATTGAACCTAGAGCAAAATGGACATTGCCAACAATCTTAGAGTGCTTGGGTATGGTTAGGAGGGCAGTGACTTTTCTTGGCTTCCTTATCTATGTTTTCTGGTAAAATACATGGGAAAATCCCATTGGAGGAAAATTCCATTTGCGGTTAGGGTTAGGTCATCATGAACCCGTAGAGCAAAATGGACATTGCCAACAATCTTAGAGTGCTTGGGTATGGTTAGGAGGGCAGTGACTTTTCTTGGCTTCCTTATCTATGTTTTCTGGTAAAATACATGGGAAAATCCCATTGGCGGAAAATTCCACTTAGGGTTACGGTTAGGTCACCATGAACCCATAGAGCAAAACGGACAATGCCAACAATCTCAGAGTGCTTGAGTATGGTTAGGAGGGCAGTGACTTTTCTTGGCTTCCTTATCTATCTTTTCTGGTAAAATACATGGGAAAATCCCATTGGAGGAAAATTCCACTTAGGGTTAGGGTTAGGTCACCATGAACTCATAGAGCAAAATGGACATTCCCAACAAACCCAGAGTGCTTGGGTATGGTTAGGAGGGCAGTAACTTTTCTAGGCTGTGTTATCTATGTTTTCTGGTAAAATACATGAGAAAATCCCATTGGAGGAAAATTCCACTTAGGGTTAGGGTTAGGTTACCATAAACTCACATACCAAAATGGACATTGCCAACAAACTCAGAATGCTTGGGTATGGTTAGGAGGGCAGTGACTTTTCTTGGCTGCCTTATCTATGTTTTCTGGTAAAATAAATGGGAGAATCCCATTGGAGGAAAATTCCATTTAGGGTTAGGGTTAGGTCACCTTGAACCGATAGAGCAAAATGGACAACACCAACAATCCCAGTATGCTTGGGTATGGTTAGGAGGGCAATGACATTTCTTGCCTGCCTTATCTATGTTTTCTGGTAAAATACATGGGAAAATCCTTTTGGAGGAAAATTCGACTTAGGGTTAGGGTTAGGTCACCATAAACTCACATACCACAATGGACATTGCCAACAAACTCAAAGTGCTTGGGTATGGTTAGGAGGGCAGTGCCTTTTCTAGGCTGCCTTAGATATGTTTTCTGGTAAAATACATGGGAAAATCCCATTGGAGGAAAATTCCACTTAGGGTTAGGGTTAGGTCACCATGAACCCATAGATCAAAATTGACATTGCCAACAATCTTAGAGTGCTTGGGTATGCTTAGGAGGGCAGTGACTTTTCTTGGCTGCCTTATCTATGTTTTCTGGTAAAATACATGGGAAAATCCCATTGGCGGAAAATTCCACTTAGGGTTAGGGTTAGGTCACTATGAACCCATAGAGCAAAATGGACATTGCCAAGAAACTCAGAGAGCTTGGGTATGGTCAGCAGGGCAATAACCTTTCTAGGGTGCCTTATCTATATTTCCCGGTAAAATACATGGGAAAATCCCATTCGAGAAAAATTCCACTTAGGGTTAGGGTTAGGTCACTATGAACTCATAGAGCAAAATGGACATTGCCAACAAACCCAGAGTGCTTGGGTATGGTTAGGAGGGGAGTGACTTTTCTTGGCTGCCTTATCTATGTTTTCTAGTTAAATAAATGGGAAAATCCCATTTGAGGAAAATTTCACTTAGGGTAAGGGTTAGGTCACCATAAACTTACATACTACAATGCACATTTCCAACAATCCCAGAGTGCTTGGGTATGGTTAGGAGGGCAGTAACTTTTCTAGACTGTGTTATCTATGTTTTCTTAAAAAATACATGGGAAAATCCCATTGGAGGAAAATTCCACTTAGGGTTAGGTTTAGGTCACCATAAACTCACATACTAAAATGGACATTGCCAACAAACTCAGAATGCTTGGGTATGGTTAGGAGGGCAGTGACTTTTCTTGGCTGCCTTGTCTATGTTTTCTGGTAAAATAAATGGGAAAATCCGATTGAAGGAAAATTCCACATAGGGTTAGGGTTAGATCATCATGAACCCGTAGAGCAAAATGGACATTGCCAACAATCTTAGAGTGCTTGGGTATGGTTAGAAGGGCAGTGACTTTTTTAGGCTGCATTATCTATGTTTTCTTCTAAAATACGTGGCAAAATCCCATTAGAGGAAAATTCCACTTAGGGTTAGGGTTAGGTCACCATAACCTCACATAGTAAAATCAACATTGCGCAAAAACTCAGAATGCTTGGGTATGGTTAGGAGGGCAGTCACTTTTCTAGGCTTCCTTATCTATATTTTCTTGTAAAATAAATGGAAAAATGCCATTGGAGGAAAATTCCACTTAGGGTTAGGGTTAGGTCATCATAACCTCACATAGTAAAATGTACATTGCCAACAAACTCAGAGTGCTTGGGTATGGTTAGGAGGGCACTAAATTTTCTAGGCTGCCTTATCTGTTTTCTGGTAAAAAAACATGGAAAAATCCCATTGGAGGAAAATTCCACTTAGGGTTAAGGTTAGGTCACCATAAACTTACATACCAAAATGGACATTGCCAACAAACTCCGAGTGCTTGGTTATGGTTAGGAGGGCAGTGCCTTTTCTATGCTGTTTTATCTATGTATTCTGGTAAAATACATGGGAAAATCCCGTTGGAGGAAAATTCCACTTAGGGTTAGGGTTAGGTCATCATCAACCCAAAGAGCAAAATGGACATTGCCAAGAAACTCAGAGTGCTTGGGTATGGTCAGCAGGTCAATCACTTTTCTAGGCTGCCTTATATATATTTCCCGGTAAAATATATGGGAAAATCCCACTGGAGGAAAATTCCACTTAGGGTTAGGGTTAGGTCACCATAAACTCATATACCAAAATGGACATTTCCAAAAAACTCAGAGTGCTTCGATATGGTTAGGAGGGCAATGAATTTTCTTGGCTGCCTTATCTATGTTTTCTGGTAAAATAAATGGGAAAATCCCATTGGCGGAAAATTCCACTTAGGGTTACGGTTAGGTCACCATGAACCCATAGAGCAAAATGGACAATGCCAACAATCTCAGAGTGCTTCAGTAAGGTTAGGAGGGCAGTGGCTTTTCTTGGCTTCCTTATCTATGTTTTCTGGTAAAATACATGGGAAAATCCCATTGGAGGAAAATTCCACTTAGGGTTAGGGTTAGGTCACCATGAACTCATAGAGCAAAATGGACATTCCCAACAAACCCAGAGTGCTTGGGTATGGTTAGGAGGGCAGTAACTTTTCTAGGCTGTGTTATCTGTTTCCTAGTAAAATACATGGCAAAATAGCATTGGAGGAAAATTCCACTAAGGGTTAGGGTTAGGTCACCATAAACTCACATACCAAAATGGACATTGCCAACAAACCCAGAGTGCTTGGGTATGGTTAGAAGGGAAGTTACTTTTCTTGGCTGCCTTATCTATGTTTTCTCGTAAAATACATGGGAAAATCCCATTGGCAGAAAATTCCACTTAGGGTTACGGTTAGGTCACCATGAACCCATAGAGCAAAATGGACAATGCCAACAATCTAAGAGTGCTTGAGTAAGGTTAGGAGGGCAGTGACTTTTCTTGGCTGCCTTATCTATGTTTTCTGGTAAAATACATGCGAAAATCCCATTGGCGGAAAATTCCACTTAGGGTTACGGTTAGGTCACCATGAACCCATAGAGCAAAATGGACAATGCCAACAATCTCAGAGTGCTTGAGTATGGTTAGGAGGGCAGTGACTTTTCTTGGCTTCCTTATGTATCTTTTCTGGTAAAATACATGGGAAAATCCCATTGGCAGAAAATTCCACTTAGGGTTAGGGTTAGGTCACCATGAACCCATAGATCAAAATGGACATTGCCAACAAACTCAGAATGCTTGGGTATGGTTAGGAGGGCAGTGACTTTTCTTCGCTGCCTTATCTATGTTTTCTGGTAAAATAAATGAGAAAATCCCATTGGAGGAAAATTCCATTTAGGGTTAGGGTTAGGTCACCATGAACCGATAGAGCAAAATGGACAACACCAACAATCCCAGTATGCTTGGGTATTGTTAGGAGGGCAATGACATTTCTTGCCTGCCTTATCTATGTTTTCTGGTAAAATACATGGGAAAATCCTTTTGGAGGAAAATTCGACTTAGGGTTAGGGTTAGGTCACCATAAACTCACATACCACAATGGACATTGCCAACAAACTCAAAGTGCTTGGGTATGGTTAGGAGGGCAGTGCCTTTTCTAGGCTGCCTTAGATATGTTTTCTGGTAAAATACATGGGAAAATCCCATTGGAGGAAAATTCCACGTAGGGTTAGGGTTAGGTCACCATGAACCCATAGATCAAAATGGACATTGCCAACAATCTTAGAGTGCTTGGGTATGCTTAGGAGGGCAGTGACTTTTCTTGGCTGCCTTATCTATGTTTTCTGGTAAAATACATGGGAAAATCAAATGGGCGGAAAATTCCACTTAGGTTTACGGTTAGGTCACCATGAACCCATAGAGCAAAATGGACATTGCCAACAAACTCAAAGTGCTTGGGTATGATTCTGAGGGCAGTGACTTTTCTAGGCTGCCTTATCTATGTTTTCTAGTAAAATACATGGGAAAATCCCATTGGAGGAAAATTCCACTTAAAGTTAGGGTTAGGTCACCATAAACTCACATACTAAAATGGACATTGCCAACAAACTCAGCATGCTTGGGTATGGTTAGGAGGGCAGTGACTTTTCTTGGCTGCCTTATCTATGTTTTCTGGTAAAATAAATGGGAAAATCCCATTGGAGGAAAATTCCATTTAGGGTTAGGGTTAGGTCACCATGAACCGATAGAGCAAAATGGACAACACCAACAATCCCAGTATGATTGGGTATGGTTAGGAGGGCAATGACTTTTCTTGCCTGCCTTATCTATGTTTTCTGGTAAATACATGGGAAAATCCTTTTGGAGGAAAATTCCACTTAGGGTTAGGGTTAGGTCACCATAAACTCACATACCAAAATGGACATTGCCAACAAACTCAAAGTGCTTGGGTATGGTTAGGAGGGCAGAGCCTTTTCTAGGCTGCCTTGGATATGTTTTCTGGTAAAATACATGGGAAAATCCCATTGGAGGAAGATTCCACTTAGGGTTAGGGTTAGGTCACCATGAACTGAAAGAGCAAAATAGACATTGCCAACAAACCCAGAGTGCATGTGTATAGTTAGGAGGCCTGTAACATTTCTAGGCTTCCTTATCTATATTTCCTGGTAAAATACATGGAAAAATCCCACTGGAGGAAGATTCCACTTAGGGTTAGGGTTAGGTCACCATAAGCCCGTAGAGGAAAATGGACAACCCCAACAATCTCAGAGTGCTTGGGTATGGTTATGAGGGCAGTGACTTTTCTTGGCTGCCTTATCTATGTTTTCTGGTAAAATACATGGAAAAATCGCTTTGGAGGAAAAATTCCGCTTAGAGTTAGGGTTAGGTCACCATAAACTCACATACCAAAATGGACATTGCCAACACTCAGAGTGCTTGGGTATGGTTAGGAGGGCAGTGACTTTTCTTGGCTCCCTTATCTATGTTTTCTAGTAAAATACATGGGAAAATCCGATTGGCGGAAAATTCCACTTAGGGTTACGGTTAGGTCACCATGAACCCATAGATCAAAATGGACATTGCCAACAATCTTAGAGTGCTTGGGTATGCTTAGGAGGGCAATGACTTTTCTTGGCTTCCTTATCTATGTTTTCTGGCAAAATAAATGGGAAAATCCCATTGGAGGAAAATTCCACTTAGGGTTAGGGTTAGGTCATCATGAACCCGTAGAGCAAAATGGACATTGGCAACAATCTTAGAGTGCTTGGGTATAGTTAGGAGGGCAGTGACTTTTCTTGGCTTCCTTATCTATGTTTTCTGGTAAAATAAATGGGAAAATTCCATTGGAGGAAAATTCCACTTAGGGTTACGGTTAGGTCACCATGAACCCGTAGAGCAAAATGGACATTGGCAACAATCTTAGAGTGCTTGGGTATAGTTAGGAGGGCAGTGACTTTTCTTGGCTTCCTTATCTATCTTTTCTGGTAAAATACATGGGAAAATCCCATTGGAGGAAAATTGCACTTAGGGTTAGGGTTAGGTCACCATAAACTCACATACCAAAATGGACATTGCCAACAATCTTAGAGTGCTTGGGTATGGTTAGAAGGGCAGTGACTTTTCTTGGCTGCCTTATCTATGTTTTCTGGTAAAATACATGGGAAAATCCCATTGGCAGAAAATTACACTTAGGGTTACGGTTAGGTCAGCATGAACCCATAGAGCAAAATGGACAATGCCAACAATCTCAGAGTGCTTGAGTATGGTTAGGAGGGCAGTGACTTTTCTTGGCTTCCTTATCTATGTTTTCTGGTAAAATACATGGGAAAATCCCATTGGAGGAAAATTCCACTTAGGGTTAGGGTTAGGTGACCATGAACACATAGAGCAAAATGGACATTCCCAACAAACCCAGAGTGCTTGGGTATGGTTAGGAGGGCAGTAAATTTTCTAGGCTGTGTTATCTATGTTTTCTAGTAAAATACATGGGAAAAACCCATTGGAGGAAAATTCCACTTAGGGTTAGGGTTAGGTCACCATAAACTCACATACTAAAATGGACATTGCCAACAAACTCAGAATGCTTGGGTATGGTTAGGAGGGCAGTGACTTTTCTTGGCTGCCTTATCTATGTTTTCTGGTAAAATAAATGGGAAAATCCCATTGGAGGAAAATTCCTTTTAGTGTTAGGGTGAGGTCACCATGCCCTCACATAGTAAAATCAACATTGCCAAAAAACTCAGAGTGCTTGGGTATGGTTAGGAGGCCAGTGACTTTTCTAGGCTGCCTTATCTATATTTTATTGTAAAATAAATGGGAAAATCCAATTGGAGGAAAATTCCATGTAGGGTTAGGGTTAGGTCACCATAAACTCACATACCAAAATGGACATTGCCAACAAATTCAGAAGGCTTGGGTATGGTTACGAGGGCAGTGACATTTCTTGGCTGCCTTATCTGTTTTCTGGTAAAAAAACATGGAAAAATCCCATTGGAGGAAAATTCCACTTACAGTTAAGGTTAGGTCACCATAAACTTACATACCAAAATGGACATTGCCAACAAACTCCGAGTGCTTGGGTATGGTTAGGAGGGCAGTTACTTTTCTTGGCTGCCTTATCTATGTTTTCTGGTAAAATACACGAAAAAATCTCACTGGAGGAAAATTCCATGTAGGGTTAGGGTTAGTTCACCATAAACTCATATACCAAAATGGACATTTCCCAAAAACTCAGAGTGCTTCGATATGGTTAGTAGGGCTATTAATTTTCTAGGGTGTGTTATCTATGTTTTCTAGTAAAATACATGGGAAAATCCCATTGGAGGAAAATTCCACTTAGGGTTACGGTTAGGTCACCATGAACCCATAGAGCAAAATGGACAATGCCAACAATCTCAGAATGCTTCAGTATGGTTAGGAGGGCAGTGGTTTTTCTTGGCTTCCTTATCTATGTTTTCTCGTAAAATACATGGGAAAATCCCATTGGAGGAAAATTCCACTTAGGGTTAGGGTTAGGTCACCATGAACTCATAGAGCAAAATGGACATTCCCAACAAACCCAGAGTGCTTGGGTATGGTTAGGAGGGCAGTAACTTTTCTAGGCTGTGTTATCTGTTTCCTAGTAAAATACATGGGAAAATAGCATTGGAGGAAAATTCCACTAAGGGTTAGGGTTAGGTCACCATAAACTCACAGACCAAAATGGACATTGCCAACAAACCCAGAGTGCTTGGGTATGGTTAGAAGGGAAGTGACTTTTCTTGGCTGCCTTATCTATGTTTTCTCGTAAAATACATGGGAAAATCCCATTGGCGGAAAATTCCACTTAGGGTTAGGGTTAGGTCACCATAAACTCACATACCAAAATGGACATTGCCAACAAACCCAGAGTGCTTGGGTATGGTTAGAAGGGAAGTGACTTTTCTTGGCTGCCTTATCTATGTTTTCTCGTAAAATACATGGGAAAATCCCATTGGCGGAAAATTCCACTTAGAGTTACGGTTAGGTAACCATGAACCCATAGAGCAAAATGGACAATGCCAACAATCTAAGACTGCTTGAGTAAGGTTAGGAGGGCAGTGACTTTTCTTGGCTTCCTTATATATCTTTTCTGGTAAAATACATGGGAAAATCCCATTGGAGGAAAATTCCACTTAGGGTTAGGGTTAGGTCACCATGAACCCATAGATCAAAATGGACATTGCCAACAAACTCAGAATGCTTGGGTATGGTTAGGAGGGCAGTGACTTTTCTTCGCTGCCTTATCTATGTTTTCTGGTAAAATAAATGAGAAAATCCCATTGGAGGAAAATTCCATTTAGGGTTAGGGTTAGGTCACCATGATCCGATAGAGCAAAATGGACAACACCAACAACCCCAGTATGCTTGGGTATTGTTAGGAGGGCAATGACATTTCTTGCCTGCCTTATCTATGTTTTCTGGTAAAATACATGGGAAAATCCTTTTGGAGGAAAATTCGACTTAGGGTTAGGGTTAGGTCACCATAAACTCACATACCACAATGGACATTGCCAACAAACTCAAAGTGCTTGGGTATGTTTAGGAGGGCAGTGCCTTTTCTAGGCTGCCTTAGATATGTTTTCTGGTAAAATACATGGGAAAATCCCATTGGAGGAAAATTCCACTTAGGGTTAGGGTTAGGTCACCATGAACCCATAGATCAAAATGGACATTGCCAACAATCTTAGAGTGCTTGGGTATGCTTAGGAGGGCAGTGACTTTTCTTGGCTGCCTTATCGATGTTTTCTGGTAAAATACATGGGAAAATCAAATGGGCGGAAAATTCCACTTAGGGTTACGGTTAGGTCACCATGAACCCATAGAGCAAAATGGACATTGCCAACAAACTCAAAGTGCTTGGGTATGATTCTGAGGGCAGTGACTTTTCTAGGCTGCCTTACATATGTTTTCTGGTAAAATACATGGGAAAATCCCATTGGAGGAAAATTCCACTTAGGGTTAGGGTTAGGTCACCATGAACCCATAGATCAAAATGGACATTGCCAACAATCTTAGAGTGCTTGGGTATGCTTAGGAGGGCAGTGACTTTTCTTGGCTGCCTTATCTATGTTTTCTGGTAAAATACATGGGAAAATCCCATTGGAGGAAAATTCCACTTAGGGTTAGGGTTAGGTCACCATAAACTCATATACCAAAATGGACATTTCCAAAAAACTCAGAGTGCTTCGATATGGTTAGTAGGGCTATTAATTTTCTAGGGTGTGTTATCTATGTTTTCTGGTAAAATACATGGGAAAATCCCATTGGAGGAAAGTTCCACTTAGGGTTACGGTTAGGTCACCATGAACCCATAGAGCAAAATGGACAATGCCAACAATCTCAGAGTGCTTCAGTATGGTTAGGAGGGCAGTGGTTTTTCTTGGCTTCCTTATCTATGTTTTCTCGTAAAATACATGGGAAAATCCCATTGGAGGAAAATTCCACTTAGGGTTAGGGTTAGGTCACCTTGAACACATAGAGCAAAATGGACATTCCCAACAAACCCAGAGTGCTTGGGTATGGTTAGGAGGGCAGTAACTTTTCTAGGCTGTGTTATCTGTTTCCTAGTAAAATACATGGGAAAATAGCATTGGAGGAAAATTCCACTAAGGGTTAGGGTTAGGTCACCATAAACTCACATACCAAAATGGACATTGCCAACAAACCCAGAGTGCTTGGGTATGGTTAGAAGGGAAGTGACTTTTCTTGGCTGCCTTATCTATGTTTTCTCGTAAAATACATGGGAAAATCCCATTGGCGGAAAATTCCACTTAGGGTTACGGTTAGGTCACCATGAACCCATAGAGCAAAATGGACAATGCCAACAATCTCCGAGTGCTTGAGTAAGGTTAGGAGGGCAGTGACTTTTCTTGGCTTCCTTATCTATCTTTTCTGGTAAAATACATGGGAAAATCCCATTGGAGGAAAATTCCACTTAGGGTTAGGGTTAGGTCACCATGAACCCATAGAGCAAAATGGACAATGCCAACAATCTCAGAGTGCTTGAGTATGGTTAGGAGGGCAGTGACTTTTCTAGGCTTCCTTATGTATTTTTCTGGTAAAATACATGGGAAAATCCCATTGGCAGAAAATTCCACTTAGGGTTAGTGTTAGGTCACCATGAACCCATAGATCAAAATGGACATTGCCAACAAACTCAGAATGCTTGGGTATGGTTAGGAGGGCAGTGACTTTTCTTCGCTGCCTTATCTATGTTTTCTGGTAAAATAAATGAGAAAATCCCATTGGAGGAAAATTCCATTTAGGGTTAGGGTTAGGTCACCATGATCCGATAGAGCAAAATGGACAACACCAACAACCCCAGTATGCTTGGGTATGTTAGGAGGGCAATGACATTTTCTTGCCTGCCTTATCTATGTTTTCTGGTAAAATACATGGGAAAATCCTTTTGGAGGAAAATTCGACTTAGGGTTAGGGTTAGGTCACCATAAACTCACATACCACAATGGACATTGCCAACAAACTCAAAGTGCTTGGGTATGGTTAGGAGGGCAGTGCCTTTTCTAGGCTGCCTTAGATATGTTTTCTGGTAAAATACATGGGAAAATCCCATTGGAGGAAAATTCCACTTAGGGTTAGGGTTAGGTCACCATGAACCCATAGATCAAAATGGACATTGCCAACAATCTTAGAGTGCTTGGGTATGCTTAGGAGGGCAGTGACTTTTCTTGGCTGCCTTATCTATGTTTTCTGGTAAAATACATGGGAAAATCAAATGGGCGGAAAATTCCACTTAGGGTTACGGTTAGGTCACCATGAACCCATAGAGCAAAATGGACATTGCCAACAAACTCAAAGTGCTTGGGTATGATTCTGAGGGCAGTGACTTTTCTAGGCTGCCTTACATATGTTTTCTGGTAAAATACATGGGAAAATCCCATTGGAGGAAAATTCCACTTAGGGTTAGGGTTAGGTCACCATGAACCCATAGATCAAAATGGACATTGCCAACAATCTTAGAGTGCTTGGGTATGCTTAGGAGGGCAGTGACTTTTCTTGGCTGCCTTATCTATGTTTTCTGGTAAAATACATGGGAAAATCCCATTGGCGGAAAATTCCACTTAGGGTTACGGTTAGGTCACCATGAACTCATAGAGCAAAATGGACATTCCCAACAAACCCAGAGTGCTTGGGTATGGTTAGGAGGGCAGTAACTTTTCTAGGCTGTGTTATCTATGTTTTCTAGTAAAATACATGGGAAAATCCCATTGGAGGAAAATTCCACTTAGACTTAGGGTTAGGTCACCATAAACTCACATACTAAAATGGACATTGCCAACAAACTCAGAATGCTTGGGTATGGTTAGGAGGGCAGTGACTTTTCTTGGCTGCCTTATCTGTTTTCTGGTAAAAAAACATGGAAAAATCCCATTGGAGGAAAATTCCACTTACAGTTAAGGTTAGGTCACCATAAACTTACATACCAAAATGGACATTGCCAACAAACTCCGAGTGCTTGGGTATGGTTAGGAGGGCAGTTACTTTTCTTGGCTGCCTTATCTATGTTTTCTGGTAAAATACATGGGAAAATCCCATTGGAGGAAAATTCCACTAAGGGTTAGGGTTAGGTGACCATGAACCCATAGAGCAAAATGGACATTGCCAACAATCTCAGAGTGCTTGGGTATGCTTAGGAGAGCAGTGACTTTTCTTGGCTGCCTTATCTATGTTTTCTGGTAAAATAAATGGGAAAAACCCTTTGGAGGAAAATTCCACTTAGGGTTAGGGTTAGGTCACCATAAACTCACATACCAAAATGGACATTACCAACAAACTCAGAATGCTTGGGTATGGTTAGGAGAGCAGTGACTTTTCTTGGCTGCCTTATCTATGTTTTCTGGTAAAATAAATGGGAAAAACCCTTTGGAGGAAAATTCCACTTAGGGTTAGGGTTAGGTCACCATAAACTCACATACCAAAATGGACATTACCAACAAACTCAGAATGCTTGGGTATGGTTAGGAGGGCAGTTATTTTTCTTGGCTGCCTTATCTATGTTTTCTGATAAAATAAATGGGAAAATCCCATTGGAGGAAAATTCCACTTAGGGTTAGGGTTAGGTCACCATAAACTTACATACTACAATGCACATTTCCAACAATCCCAGAGTGCTTGGGTATGGTTAGGAGGGCAGTAACTTTTCTAGACTGTGTTATCTATGTTTTCTTAAAAAATACATGGGAAAATCCCATTGGAGAAAAATTCCACTTAGGGTTAAGGTTAGGTCACCATAAACTCACATACTAAAATGGACATTGCCAACAAACTCAGAATGCTTGGGTATGGTTAGGAGGGCAGTGACTTTTCTTGGCTGCCTTGTCTATGTTTTCTGGTAAAATAAATGGGAAAATCCGATTGAAGGAAAATTCCACATAGGGTTAGGGTTAGATCATCATGAACCCGTAGAGCAAAATGGACATTGCCAACAATCTTAGAGTGCTTGGGTATGGTTAGAAGGGCAGTGACTTTTTTAGGCTGCATTATCTATGTTTTCTTCTAAAATACGTGGCAAAATCCCATTAGAGGAAAATTCCACTTAGGGTTAGGGTTAGGTCACCATAACCTCACATAGTAAAATCAACATTGCCCAAAAACTCAGAGTGCTTGGGTATGGTTAGGAGGGCAGTGACTTTTCTAGGCTTCCTTATCTATATTTTCTTGTAAAATAAATGGGAAAATGCCATTGGAGGAAAATTCCATTTAGGGTTAGGGTTAGGTCACCATAACCTCACATAGTAAAATGTACATTGCCAACAAACTCAGAGTGCTTGGGTATGGTTAGGAGGGCACTAAATTTTCTAGGCTGCCTTATCTGTTTTCTGGTAAAAAACATGGAAAAATCCCATTGTAGGAAAATTCCACATAGGGTTAAGGTTAGGTCACCATAAACTTACCTACCAAAATGGACATTGCCAACAAACTCCGAGTGCTTGGTTATGGTTAGGAGGGCAGTGCCTTTTCTATGCTGCCTTATCTATGTTTTCTGGTAAAATACATGGGAAAATCCCATTGGAGGAAAATTCCACTTAGGGTTAGGGTTAGGTCATCATCAACCCAAAGAGCAAAATGGACATTGCCAAGAAACTCAGAGTGCTTGAGTATGGTCAGCAGGTCAATCACTTTTCTAGGCTGCCTTATATATATTTCCCAGTAAAATATATGGGAAAATCCCACTAGAGGAAAATTCCACTTAGGGTTAGGGTTAGGTCACCATAAACTCATATACCAAAATGGACATTTCCAAAAAACTCAGAGTGCTTCGATATGGTTAGGAGGGCAATGAATTTTCATGGCTGCCTTATCTATGTTTTCTGGTAAAATAAATGGGAAAATCCCATTGGCGGAAAATTCCACTTAGGGTTACGGTTAGGTCACCATGAACCCATAGAGCAAAATGGACAATGCCAACAATCTCACAGTGCTTGAGTAAGGTTAGGAGGGCAGTGACTTTTCTTGGCTTCCTTATCTATCTTTTCTGGTAAAATACATGGGAAAATCCCATTGGAGGAAAATTCCACTTAGGGTTAGGGTTAGGTCACCATGAACCCATAGAGCAAAATGGACAATGCCAACAATCTCAGAGTGCTTGAGTATGGTTAGGAGGGCAGTGACTTTTCTTGGCTTCCTTATGTATCTTTTCTGGTAAAATACATGGGAAAATCCCATTGGCAGAAAATTCCACTTAGGGTTAGGGTTAGGTCACCATGAACCCATAGATCAAAATGGACATTGCCAACAAACTCAGAATGCTTGGGTATGGTTAGGAGGGCAGTGACTTTTCTTCGCTGCCTTATCTATGTTTTCTGGTAAAATAAATGAGAAAATCCCATTGGAGGAAAATTCCATTTAGGGTTAGGGTTAGGTCACCATGAACCGATAGAGCAAAATGGACAACACCAACAATCCCAGTATGCTTGGGTATTGTTAGGAGGGCAATGACATTTCTTGCCTGCCTTATCTATGTTTTCTGGTAAAATACATGGGAAAATCCTTTTGGAGGAAAATTCGAGTTAGGGTTAGGGTTAGGTCACCATAAACTCACATACCACAATGGACATTGCCAACAAACTCAAAGTGCTTGGGTATGGTTAGGAGGGCAGTGCCTTTTCTAGGCTGCCTTAGATATGTTTTCTGGTAAAATACATGGGAAAATCCCATTGGAGGAAAATTCCACTTAGGGTTAGGGTTAGGTCACCATGAACCCATAGATCAAAATGGACATTGCCAACAATCTTAGAGTGCTTGGGTATGCTTAGGAGGGCAGTGACTTTTCTTGGCTTCCTTATCTATGTTTCCTGGTAAAATACATGGGAAAATCAAATGGGCGGAAAATTCCACTTAGGGTTACGGTTAGGTCACCATGAACCCATAGAGCAAAATGGACATTGCCAACAAACTCAAAGTGCTTGGGTATGATTCTGAGGGCAGTGACTTTTCTAGGCTGCCTTACATATGTTTTCTTTTAAAATACATGGGAAAATCCCATTGGAAATACATGGGAAAATCCATACCATTGGAGGAAAGGGCAGTTTTTCTTGGCACTATGTTTTCTGGTAAAATACATGGGAAAATCCCATAGGAAAATTCCACTTAGGGTTAGGGTTAGGTCACCATGAACTCATAGAGCAAAATGGACATTCCCAACAAACCCAGAGTGCTTGGGTATGGTTAGGAGGGCAGTAACTTTTCTAGGCTGTGTTATCTATGTTTTCTAGTAAAATACATGGGAAAATCCCATTGGAGGAAATTCCACTTAGGGTTAGGGTTAGGTCACCATAAACTCACATACTAAAATGGACATTGCCAACAAACTCACCATAAACTCACATACCAAAATGGACATTGCCAACAATCTTAGAGTGCTTGGGTATGCTTAGGAGGGCAGTGACTTTTCTTGGCTGCCTTATCTATGTTTTCTGGTAAAATACATGGGAAAATCCCATTGGAGGAAAATTCCATTTAGGGTTAGGGTTAGGTCACCATGAACCGATAGAGCAAAATGGACAACACCAACAATCCCAGTATGATTGGTATGGTTAGGAGGGCAATGACTTTTCTTGCCTGCCTTATCTATGTTTTCTGGTAAAATACATGGGAAAATCCCATTGGAGGAAAATTCCACTTAGGGTTAGGGTTAGGTGACCATGAACCCATAGAGAAAAATGGACATTCCCAACAAACCCAGAGTGCTTGGGTATGGTTAGGAGGGCAGTAACTTTTCTAGGTTTCCTTATCTATATTTTATTGTAAAATAAATGGGAAAATCCCATTGGAGGAAAATTCCACTTAGGGTTAGGGTTAGGTCACCATAAACTCACATACCAAAATGGACATTGCCAACAAACTCAGAATGCTTGGGTATGGTTAGGAGGGCAGTGACTTTTCTTGGCTGCCTTATCTATGTTTTCTGGTAAAATAAATGGGAAAATCCCATTGGAGGAAAATTCCATTTAGGGTTAGGGTTAGGTCACCATGAACCGATAGAGCAAAATGGACAACACCAACAATCCCAGTATGATTGGGTATGGTTAGGAGGGCAATGACTTTTCTTGCCTGCCTTATGTATGTTTTCTGGTAAAATACATGGGAAAATCCCATTGGAGGAAAATTCCACTTAGGGTTAGGGTTAGGTGACCATGAACAAATAGAGCAAAATGGACATTCCCAACAAACCCAGAGTGCTTGGGTATGGTTAGGAGGGCAGTAACTTTTCTAGGTATCCTTATCTATATTTTATTGTAAAATAAATGGGAAAATCCCATTGGAGGAAAATTCCATGTAGGGTTAGGGTTAGGTAACCATAAACTCACATACCAAAATGGACATTGCCAACAAATTCAGAATGCTTGGGTATGGTTAGGAGGGCAGTGACATTTCTTGGCTGCCTTATCTGTTTTCTGGTAAAAAAACATGGAAAAATCCCATTGGAGGAAAATTCCACTTAGGTTTAAGTTTAGGTCACCATAAACTTACATACCAAAATGGACATTGCCACCAAATTCCGAGTGCTTGGGTATGTTTAGGAGGGCAGTTACTTTTCTTGGCTGCCTTATCTATGTTTTCTGGTAAAATACATGGAAAAATCTCACTGGAGGAAAATTCCACTTAGGGTTAGGGTTAGGTCACCATAAACTCACATACTAAAATGGACATTGCCAACAAACTCAGAATGCTTGGGTATGGTTAGGAGGGCAGTGACTTTTCTTGGCTGCCTTATCTATGTTTTCTGGTAAAATAAATGGGAAAATCCCATTGGAGGAAAATTCCTTTTAGTGTTAGGGTGAGGTCACCATGACCTCACATAGTAAAATCGACATTACCAAAAAACTCAAAGTGCTTGGGTATAGTTAGAAAGGCAGTTACTTTTTTAGGCTTCCTTATCTATATTTTATTGTAAAATAAATGGGAAAATCCCATTGGAGGAAAATTCCATGTAGGGTTAGGGTTAGGTCACCATAAACTCACATACCAAAATGGACATTGCCAACAAACTCAGAATGCTTGGGTATGATTAGGAGGGCAGTGACTTTTCTTTGCTGCCTTATCTGTTTTCTGGTAAAAAACATGGAAAAATCCCATTGGAGGAAAATTCCACTTACAGTTAAGGTTAGGTCACCATAAACTTACATACCAAAATGGACATTGCCAACAAACTCCGAGTGCTTGGGTATGGTTAGGAGGGCAGTTACTTTTCTTGGCTGCCTTATCTATGTTTTCTGGTAAAATACATGGGAAAATCCCATTGGAGGAAAATTCCATTTAGGGTTAGGGTTAGGTCACCATGAACCGATAGAGCAAAATGGACAACACCAACAATCCCAGTATGATTGGGTATGGTTAGGAGGGCAATGACTTTTCTTGCCTGCCTTATCTATGTTTTCTGGTAAAATACATGGGAAAATCCCATTGGAGGAAAATTCCACTTAGGGTTAGGGTTAGGTGACCATGAACACATAGAGCAAAATGGACATTCCCAACAAACCCAGTGTGCTTGGGTATGGTTAGGAGGGCAGTAACTTTTCTAGGTTTCCTTATCTATATTTTATTGTAAAATAAATGGGAAAATCCCATTGGAGGAAAATTCCATGTAGGGTTAGGGTTAGGTCACCATAAACTCACATACCAAAATGGACATTGCCAACAAATTCAGAATGCTTGGGTATGGTTAGGAGGGCAGTGACATTTCTTGGCTGCCTTATCTGTTTTCTGGTAAAAAAAACATGGAAAAATCCCATTGGAGGAAAATTCCACTTATGTTTAAGTTTAGGTCACCATAAACTTACATACCAAAATGGACATTGCCACCAAACTCCGAGTGCTTGGGTATGTTTAGGAGGGCAGTTACTTTTCTTGGCTGCCTTATCTATGCTTTCTGGTAAAATACATGGAAAAATCTCACTGGAGGAAAATTCCACTTAGGGTTAGGGTTAGGTCACCATAAACTCACATACTAAAATCAACATTGCCAAAAAACTCAGAGTGCTTGGGTATAGTTAGGAGGGCAGTGACTTTTCTAGGCTTCCTTATCTATATTTTATTGTAAAATAAATGGGAAAATCCAATTGGAGGAAAATTCCATGTAGGGTTAGGGTTAGGTCACCATAAACTCACATACAAAAATGGACATTGCCAACAAACTCAGAATGCTTGGGTATGGTTAGGAGGGCAGTGACTTTTCTTGGCTGCCTTATCTGTTTTTCTGGTAAAAAACATGGAAAAATCCCATTGAGGAAAATTTCCACGTACAGTTAGGTTAGGTCACATAAACTTACATACCAAAAGGACATTGCCAACCAAAAACTCCGAGTGCTTGGGGATGGTTAGGAGGGCCAGAGTGACTTTTCTCGGCTGCCTTATTATGTTTCTGTAAAATACATGGGAAAATCCCTTCGGCGGAAAAATTCCACTAGGTTACGTCTAGGTCACATGAACCCATAGAGCAAAATGGAACAATGCCAACAATCTAAGATTGTGTGGAGTAAGGTTAGGAGGGCAGTGACTTTCCTTGGCTTCCTTATCTATCTTTTCTGGTAAAATACATGGGAAAATCCCATTGGAGGAAAATTCCACTTAGGGTTAGGGTTAGGTCACCATGAACCCATAGAGCAAAATGCACAATGCCAACAATCTCAGAGTGCTTGAGTATGGTTAGGAGGGCAGTGACTTTTCTTGGCTTCCTTATGTATCTTTTCTGGTAAAATACATGGGAAAATCCCATTGGCAGAAAATTCCACTTAGGGTTAGGGTTAGGTCACCATGAACCCATAGATCAAAATGGACATTGCCAACAAACTCAGAATGCTTGGGTATGGTTAGGAGGGCAGTGATTTTTCTTCGCTGCCTTATCTATGTTTTCTGGTAAAATAAATGAGAAAATCCCATTGGAGGAAAATTCCATTTAGGGTTAGGGTTAGGTCACCATGAACCGATAGAGCAAAATGGACAACACCAACAATCCCAGTATGCTTGGGTATTGTTAGGAGGGCAATGACATTTCTTGCCTGCCTTATCTATGTTTTCTGGTAAAATACATGGGAAAATCCTTTTGGAGGAAAATTCGAGTTAGGGTTAGGGTTAGGTCACCATAAACTCACATACCACAATGGACATTGCCAACAAACTCAAAGTGCTTGGGTATGGTTAGGAGGGCAGTGCCTTTTCTAGGCTGCCTTAGATATGTTTTCTGGTAAAATACATGGGAAAATCCCATTGGAGGAAAATTCCACTTAGGGTTAGGGTTAGGTCACCATGAACCCATAGATCAAAATGGACATTGCCAACAATCTTAGAGTGCTTGGGTAAGCTTAGGAGGGCAGTGACTTTTCTTGGCTGCCTTATCTATGTTTTCTGGTAAAATACATGGGAAAATCAAATGGGCGGAAAATTCCACTTAGGGTTACGGTTAGGTCACCATGAACCCATAGAGCAAAATGGACATTGCCAACAAACTCAAAGTGCTTGGGTATGATTCTGAGGGCAGTGACTTTTCTAGGCTGCCTTACATATGTTTTCTGGTAAAATACATGGGAAAATCCCATTGGAGGAAAATTCCACTTAGGGTTAGGGTTAGGTCACCATGAACTCATAGAGCAAAATGGACATTCCCAACAAACACAGAGTGCTTGGGTATGGTTAGGAGGGCAGTAACTTTTCTAGGCTGTGTTATCTATGTTTTCTAGTAAAATACATGGGAAAATCCCATTGGAGGAAAATTCCATGTAGGGTTAGGGTTAGGTCACCATAAACTCACATACCAAAATGGACGTTGCCAACAAATTCAGAATGCTTGGGTATGGTTAGGAGGGCAGTGACATTTCTTGGCTGCCTTATCTGTTTTCTGGTAAAAAAACATGGAAAAATCCCATTGGAGGAAAATTCCACTTAGGTTTAAGGTTAGGTCACCATAAACTTACATACCAAAATGGACATTGCCACCAAACTCCGAGTGCTTGTGTATGTTTAGGAGGGCAGTTACTTTTCTTGGCTGCCTTATCTATGTTTTCTGGTAAAATACATGGAAAAATCTCACTGGAGGAAAATTCCACTTAGGGTTAGGGTTAGGTCACCATAAACTCATATACCAAAATGGACATTTCCCAAAAACTCAGAGTGCTTCGATATGGTTAGGAGGGGAATTAATTTTCTAGGGTGTGTTATCTATGTTTTCTGGTAAAATACATGGGAAAATTCCATTGGAGGAAAATTCCACTTAGGGTTACGGTTAGGTCACCATGAACCCGTAGAGCAAAATGGACATTGGCAACAATCTTAGAGTGCTTGGGTATAGTTAGGAGGGCAGTGACTTTTCTTGGCTGCCTTATCTATGTTTTCTGGTAAAATAAATGGGAAAATCCCATTGGAGGAAAATTCCACTTAGGGTTAGGGTTAGGTGACCATGAACACATAGAGCAAAATGGACATTCCCAACAAACCCAGAGTGCTTGGGTATGGTTAGGAGGGCAGTAACTTTTCTAGGCTGTGTTATCTATGTTTTCTAGTAAAATACATGGGAAAAACCCATTGGAGGAAAATTCCACTTAGGGTTAGGGTTAGGTCACCATAAACTCACATACTAAACTGGACATTGCCAACAAACTCAGAATGCTTGGGTATGGTTAGGAGGGCAGTGACTTTTCTTGGCTGCCTTATCTATGTTTTCTGGTAAAATAAATGGGAAAATCCCATTGGAGGAAAATTCCTTTTAGTGTTAGGGTGAGGTCACCATGCCCTCACATAGTAAAATCGACATTACCAAAAAACTCAGAGTACTTGGGTATAGTTAGAAAGGCAGTGACTTTTTTAGGCTGCCTTATCTATGTTTTCTTCTAAAATACAGGGCAAAATCCCATTGGAGGAAAATTCCACTTAGGGTTAGGGTTAGGTGACCATGAACACATAGAGCAAAATGGACATTCCCAACAAACCCAGAGTGCTTGAGTATGGTTAGGAGGGCAGTAACTTTTCTAGGCTTCCTTATCTATATCTTATTGTAAAATAAATGGGAAAATCCCATTGGAGGAAAATTCCATGTAGGGTTAGGGTTAGGTCACCATAAACTCACATACCAAAATGGACATTGCCAACAAATTCAGAATGCTTGGGTATGGTTACGAGGGCAGTGACATTTCTTGGCTGCCTTATCTGTTTTCTGGTAAAAAAACATGGAAAAATCCCATTGGAGGAAAATTCCACTTAGGTTTAAGGTTAGGTCACCATAAACTTACCTACCAAAATGGACATTGCCACCAAACTCCGAGTGCTTGGGTATGTTTAGGAGGGCAGTTACTTTTCTTGGCTGCCTTATCTATGTTTTCTGGTAAAATACATGGGAAAATCCGATTGAAGGAAAATTCCACATAGGGTTAGGGTTAGATCATCATGAACCCGTAGAGCAAAATGGACATTGCCAACAATCTTAGAGTGCTTGGGTATGGTTAGAAGGGCAGTGACTTTTTTAGGCTGCATTATCTATGTTTTCTTCTAAAATACATGGCAAAATCCCATTAGAGGAAAATTCCACTTAGGGTTAGGGTTAGGTCACCATAACCTCACATAGTAAAATCAACATTGCCCAAAAACTCAGAGTGCTTGGGTATGGTTAGGAGGGCAGTGACTTTTCTAGGCTTCCTTATCTATATTTTCTTGTAAAATAAATGGGAAAATGCCATTGGAGGAAAATTCCATTTAGGGTTAGGGTTAGGTCACCATAACCTCACATAGTAAAATGTACATTGCCAACAAACTCAGAGTGCTTGGGTATGGTTAGGAGGGCACTAAATTTTCTAGGCTGCCTTATCTGTTTTCTGGTAAAAAACATGGAAAAATCCCATTGTAGGAAAATTCCACATAGGGTTAAGGTTAGGTCACCATAAACTTACCTACCAAAATGGACATTGCCAACAAACTCCGAGTGCTTGGTTATGGTTAGGAGGGCAGTGCCTTTTCTATGCTGCCTTATCTATGTTTTCTGGTAAAATACATGGGAAAATCCCATTGGAGGAAAATTCCACTTAGGGTTAGGGTTAGGTCATCATCAACCCAAAGAGCAAAATGGACATTGCCAAGAAACTCAGAGTGCTTGAGTATGGTCAGCAGGTCAATCACTTTTCTAGGCTGCCTTATATATATTTCCCAGTAAAATATATGGGAAAATCCCACTAGAGGAAAATTCCACTTAGGGTTAGGGTTAGGTCACCATAAACTCATATACCAAAATGGACATTTCCAAAAAACTCAGAGTGCTTCGATATGGTTAGGAGGGCAATGAATTTTCTTGGCTGCCTTATCTATGTTTTCTGTAAAATAAATGGGAAAATCCCATTGGAGGAAAATTCCACTTAGGGTTACGGTTAGGTCACCATGAACCCATAGAGCAAAATGGACAATGCCAACAATCTCAGAGTGCTTCAGTATGGTTAGGAGGGCAGTGGCTTTTCTTGGCTTCCTTATCTATGTTTTCTCGTAAAATACATGGGAAAATCCTATTTGAGGAAAATTCCACTTAGGGTTAGGGTTAGGTCACCATGAACTCATAGAGCAAAATGGACATTCCCAACAAACCCAGAGTGCTTGGGTATGGTTAGGAGGGCAGTAACTTTTCTAGGCTGTGTTATCTGTTTCCTAGTAAAATACATGGGAAAATAGCATTGGAGGAAAATTCCACTAAGGGTTAGGGTTAGGTCACATACCAAAATGGACATTGCCAACAAACCCAGAGTGCTTGGGTATGGTTAGAAGGGAAGTGACTTTTCTTGGCTGCCTTATCTCTGTTTTCTCGTAAAATACATGGGAAAATCCCATTGGCGGATAATTCCACTTAGGGTTACGGTTAGGTCACCATGAACCCATAGAGCAAAATGGACAATGCCAACAATCTAAGACTGCTTGAGTAAGGTTAGGAGGGCAGTGACTTTTCTTGGCTTCCTTATATAACTTTTCTGGTAAAATACATGGGAAAATCCCATTGGAGGAAAATTCCACTTAGGGTTAGGGTTAGGTCACCATGAACCCATAGAGCAAAATGGACAATGCCAACAATCTCAGAGTGCTTGAGTATGGTTAGGAGGGCAGTGACTTTTCTTGGCTTCCTTATGTATCTTTTCTGGTAAAATACATGGGAAAATCCCATTGGAAGAAAATTCCACTTAGGGTTAGGGTTAGGTCACCATGAACCCATAGATCAAAATGGACATTGCCAACAAACTCAGAATGCTTGGGTATGGTTAGGAGGGCAGTGACTTTTCTTCGCTGCCTTATCTATGTTTTCTGGTAAAATAAATGAGAAAATCCCATTGGAGGAAAATTCCATTTAGGGTTAGGGTTAGGTCACCATGAACCGATAGAGCAAAATGGACAACACCAACAATCCCAGTATGCTTGGGTATTGTTAGGAGGGCAATGACATTTCTTGCCTGCCTTATCTATGTTTTCTGGTAAAATACATGGGAAAATCCTTTTGGAGGAAAATTCGACTTAGGGTTAGGGTTAGGTCACCATAAACTCACATACCACAATGGACATTGCCAACAAACTCAAAGTGCTTGGGTATGGTTAGGAGGGCAGTGCCTTTTCTAGGCTGCCTTAGATATGTTTTCTGGTAAAATACATGGGAAAATCCCATTGGAGGAAAATTCCACTTAGGGTTAGGGTTAGGTCACCATGAACCCATAGATCAAAATGGACATTGCCAACAATCTTAGAGTGCTTGGGTATGCTTAGGAGGGCAGTGACTTTTCTTGGCTGCCTTATCTATGTTTTCTGGTAAAATACATGGGAAAATCCCATTGGCGGAAAATTCCACTTAGGGTTACGGTTAGGTCACCATGAACTCATAGAGCAAAATGGACATTCCCAACAAACCCAGAGTGCTTGGGTATGGTTAGGAGGGCAGTAACTTTTCTAGGCTGTGTTATCTATGTTTTCTAGTAAAATACATGGGAAAATCCCATTGGAGGAAAATTCCACTTAGAGTTAGGGTTAGGTCACCATAAACTCACATACTAAAATGGACATTGCCAACTAACTCAGAATGCTTGGGTATGGTTAGGAGGGCAGTGACTTTTCTTGGCTGCCTTATCTATGTTTTCTGGTAAAATAAATGGGAAAATCCCATTGGAGGAAAATTCCATTTAGGATTAGAGTTAGGTCACCATGAACCGATAGAGCAAAATGGACAACACCAACAATCCCAGTATGAATGGGTATGGTTAGGAGGGCAATGACTTTTCTTGCCTGCCTTATCTATGTTTTCTGGTAAAATACATGGGAAAATCCTTTTGGAGGAAAATTCCACTTAGGGTTAGGGGTAGGTAACCATAAACTCACATACCAAAATGGACATTGCCAACAAACTCAAAGTGCTTGGGTATGGTTAGGAGGGCAGTGCCTTTTCTAGGCTGCCTTGGATATGTTTTCTGGTAAAATACATGGGAAAATCCCATTGGAGGAAGATTCCACTTAGGGTTAGGGTTAGGTCACCATGAACTGAAAGAGCAAAATAGACATTGCCAACAAACCCAGAGTGCATGGGTATAGTTAGGAGGCCTGTAACATTTCTAGGCTTCCTTATCTATATTTCCTGGTAAAATACATGGAAAAATCCCACAGGAGGAAGATTCCACTTAGGGTTAGGGTTAGGTCACCATAAGCCCGTAGAGGAAAATGGACAACACCAACAATCTCCGAGTGCTTGGGTATGGTTATGAGGGCAGTGACTTTTCTTGGCTGCCTTATCTATGTTTTCTGGTAAAATACATGGAAAAATCGCTTTGGAGGAAAAATTCCGCTTAGAGTTAGGGTTAGGTCACCATAAACTCACATACCAAAATGGACATTGCCAACAAACCCAGAGTGCTTGGGTGTGGTTAGAAGGGCAGTGACTTTTCTTGGCTGCCTTATCTCTGTTTTCTCGTAAAATACATGGGAAAATCCCATTGGCGGAAAATTCCACTTAGGGTTACGGTTAGGTCGCCATGAACCCATAGAGCAAAATGGACAATGCCAACAATCTAAGAGTGCTTGAGTAAGGTTAGGAGGGCAGTGACTTTTCTTGGCTGCCTTATCTATGTTTTCTGGTAAAATACATGGGAAAATCCCATTGGCGGAAAATTCCATTTAGGGTTACGGTTAGGTCACCCTGAACCCATAGAGCAAAATGGACAATGCCAACAATCTCAGAGTGCTTGAGTAAGGTTAGGAGGGCAGTGACTTTTCTTGGCTTCCTTATCTATCTTTTCTGGTAAAATACATGGGAAAATCCCATTGGAGGAAAATTCCACTTAGGGTTAGGGTTAGGTCACCATGAACACATAGAGCAAAATGGACAATGCCAACAATCTCAGAGTGCTTGAGTATGGTTAGGAGGGCAGTGACTTTTCTTGGCTTCCTTATGTATCTTTTCTGGTAAAATACATGGGAAAATCCCATTGGCAGAAAATTCCACTTAGGGTTACGGTTAGGTCACCATGATCCCATAGAGCAAAATGGACAATGCCAACAATCTCAGAGTGCTTGGGTATGCTTAGGAGAGCAGTGACTTTTCTTGGCTGCCTTATCTATGTTTTCTGGTAAAATACATGGGAAAATCCCATTTGAGGAAAATTCCACTTAGGTTTAAGGTTAGGTCACCATAAACTTACATACCAAAATGGACATTGCCACCAAACTCCGAGTGCTTGGGTATGTTTAGGAGGGCAGTTACTTTTCTTGGCTGCCTTATCTATGTTTTCTGGTAAAATACATGGAAAAATCTCACTGGAGGAAAATTCCACTTAGGGTTAGGGTTAGGTCACCATAAATTCATATACCAAAATGGACATTTCCCAAAAACTCAGAGTGCTTCGATATGGTTAGGAGGGGAATTAATTTTCTAGGGTGTGTTATCTATGTTTTCTGGTAAAATACATGGGAAAATTCCATTGGAGGAAAATTCCACTTAGGGTTACGGTTAGGTCACCATGAACCCGTAGAGCAAAATGGACATTGGCAACAATCTTAGAGTGCTTGGGTATAGTTAGGAGGGCAGTGACTTTTCTTGGCTGCCTTATCTATGTTTTCTGGTAAAATAAATGGGAAAATCCCATTGGAGGAAAATTGCACTTAGGGTTAGGGTTAGGTCACCATAAACTCACATACCAAAATGGACATTGCCAACAATCTTAGAGTGCTTCGGTATGGTTAGAAGGGCAGTGACTTTTCTTGGCTGCCTTATCTATGTTTTCTGGTAAAATACATGGGAAAATCCCATTGGCAGAAAATTCCACTTAGGGTTACGGTTAGGTCAGCATGAACCCATAGAGCAAAATGGACAATGCCAACAATCTCAGAGTGCTTGAGTATGGTTAGGAGGGCAGTGACTTTTCTTGGCTTCCTTATCTATGTTTTCTGGTAAAATACATGGGAAAATCCCATTGGAGGAAAATTCCACTTAGGGTTAGGGTTAGGTGACCATGAACACATAGAGCAAAATGGACATTCCCAACAAACCCAGAGTGCTTGGGTATGGTTAGGAGGGCAGTAAATTTTCTAGGCTGTGTTATCTATGTTTTCTAGTAAAATACATGGGAAAAACCCATTGGAGGAAAATTCCACTTAGGGTTAGGGTTAGGTCACCATAAACTCACATACTAAAATGGACATTGCCAACAAACTCAGAATGCTTGGGTATGGTTAGGAGGGCAGTGACTTTTCTTGGCTGCCTTATCTATGTTTTCTGGTAAAATAAATGGGAAAATCCCATTGGAGGAAAATTCCTTTTAGTGTTAGGGTGAGGTCACCATGCCCTCACATAGTAAAATCGACATTACCAAAAAACTAAGAGTGCTTGGGTATAGTTAGAAAGGCAGTGACTTTTTTAGGCTGCCTTATCTATGTTTTCTTCTAAAATACAGGGCAAAATCCCATTGGAGGAAAATTCCACTTAGGGTTAGGGTTAGGTCACCATAACCTCACATAGTAAAATCAACATTGCCAAAAAACTCAGAGTGCTTGGGTATGGTTAGGAGGGCAGTGACTTTTCTAGGCTTCCTTATCTATATTTTATTGTAAAATAAATGGGAAAATCCAATTGGAGGAAAATTCCATGTAGGGTTAGGGTTAGGTCACCATAAACTCACATACCAAAATGGACATTGCCAACAAACTCAAAATGCTTGGGTATGGTTAGGAGGGCAGTGACTTTTCTTGGCTGCCTTATCTGTTTTCTGGTAAAAAACATGGAAAAATCCCATTGGAGGAAAATTCCACTTACAGTTAAGGTTAGGTCACCATAAACTTACATACCAAAATGGACATTGCCAACAAACTCCGAGTGCTTAGGTATGGTTAGGAGGGCAGTTACTTTTCTTGGCTGCCTTATCTATGTTTTCTGGTAAAATACACGAAAAAATCTCACTGGAGGAAAATTCCATGTAGGGTTAGGGTTAGGTCACCATAAACTCATATACCAAAATGGACATTTCCCAAAAACTCAGAGTGCTTCGATATGGTTAGCAGGGCTATTATTTTTCTAGGGTGTGTTATCTATGTTTTCTGGTAAAATACATGGGAAAATCCCATTGGAGGAAAATTCCACTTAGGGTTACGGTTAGGTCACCATGAACCCATAGAGCAAAATGGACAATGCCAACAATCTCAGAGTGCTTCAGTATGGTTAGGAGGGCAGTGGCTTTTCTTGGCTTCCTTATCTATGTTTTCTCGTAAAATACATGGGAAAATCCTATTTGAGGAAAATTCCACTTAGGGTTAGGGTTAGGTCACCATGAACTCATAGAGCAAAATGGACATTCCCAACAAACCCAGAGTGCTTGGGTATGGTTAGGAGGGCAGTAACTTTTCTAGGCTGTGTTATCTGTTTCCTAGTAAAATACATGGGAAAATAGCATTGGAGGAAAATTCCACTAAGGGTTAGGGTTAGGTCACATACCAAAATGGACATTGCCAACAAACCCAGAGTGCTTGGGTATGGTTAGAAGGGAAGTGACTTTTCTTGGCTGCCTTATCTCTGTTTTCTCGTAAAATACATGGGAAAATCCCATTGGCGGATAATTCCACTTAGGGTTACGGTTAGGTCACCATGAACCCATAGAGCAAAATGGACAATGCCAACAATCTCAGAGTGCTTGAGTAAGGTTAGGAGGGCAGTGACTTTTCTTGGCTTCCTTATCTATCTTTTCTGGTAAAATACATGGGAAAATCCCATTGGAGGAAAATTCCACTTAGGGTTAGGGTTAGGTCACCATGAACCCATAGAGCAAAATGGACAATGCCAACAATCTCAGAGTGCTTGAGTATGGTTAGGAGGGCAGTGACTTTTCTAGGCTTCCTTATGTATCTTTTCTGGTAAAATACATGGGAAAATCCCATTGGCAGAAAATTCCACTTAGGGTTAGTGTTAGGTCACCATGAACCCATAGATCAAAATGGACATTGCCAACAAACTCAGAATGCTTGGGTATGGTTAGGAGGGCAGTGACTTTTCTTCGCTGCCTTATCTATGTTTTCTGGTAAAATAAATGAGAAAATCCCATTGGAGGAAAATTCCATTTAGGGTTAGGGTTAGGTCACCATGAACCGATAGAGCAAAATGGACAACACCAAAAATCCCAGTATGCTTGGGTATTGTTAGGAAGGCAATGACATTTCTTGCCTGCCTTATCTATGTTTTCTGGTAAAATACATGGGAAAATCCTTTTGGAGGAAAATTCGACTTAGGGTTAGGGTTAGGTCACCATAAACTCACATACCACAATGGACATTGCCAACAAACTCAAAGTGCTTGGGTATGGTTAGGAGGGCAGTGCCTTTTCTAGGCTGCCTTAGATATGTTTTCTGGTAAAATACATGGGAAAATCCCATTGGAGGAAAATTCCACTTAGGGTTAGGGTTAGGTCACCATGAACCCATAGATCAAAATGGACATTGCCAACAATCTTAGAGTGCTTGGGTATGCTTAGGAGGGCAGTGACTTTTTTTGGCTGCCTTATCTATGTTTTCTGGTAAAATACATGGGAAAATCAAATGGGCGGAAAATTCCACTTAGGGTTACGGTTAGGTCACCATGAACCCATAGAGCAAAATGGACATTGCCAACAAACTCAAAGTGCTTGGGTATGATTCTGAGGGCAGTGACTTTTCTAGGCTGCCTTACATATGTTTTCTGGTAAAATACATGGGAAAATCCCATTGGAGGAAAATTCCACTGAGGGTTAGGGTTAGGTCACCATGAACTCATAGAGCAAAATGGACATTCCCAACAAACCCAGAGTGCTTGGGTATGGTTAGGAGGGCAGTAACTTTTCTAGGCTGTGTTATCTATGTTTTCTAGTAAAATACATGGGAAAATCCCATTGGAGGAAAATTCCATGTAGGGTTAGGGTTAGGTCACCATAAACTCACATACCAAAATGGACGTTGCCAACAAATTCAGAATGCTTGGGTATGGTTAGGAGGGCAGTGACATTTCTTGGCTGCCTTATCTGTTTTCTGGTAAAAAAACATGGAAAAATCCCATTGGAGGAAAATTCCACTTAGGTTTAAGGTTAGGTCACCATAAACTTACATACCAAAATGGACATTGCCACCAAACTCCGAGTGCTTGTGTATGTTTAGGAGGGCAGTTACTTTTCTTGGCTGCCTTATCTATGTTTTCTGGTAAAATACATGGAAAAATCTCACTGGAGGAAAATTCCACTTAGGGTTAGGGTTAGGTCACCATAAACTCATATACCAAAATGGACATTTCCCAAAAACTCAGAGTGCTTCGATATGGTTAGGAGGGGAATTAATTTTCTAGGGTGTGTTATCTATGTTTTCTGGTAAAATACATGGGAAAATTCCATTGGAGGAAAATTCCACTTAGGGTTACGGTTAGGTCACCATGAACCCGTAGAGCAAAATGGACATTGGCAACAATCTTAGAGTGCTTGGGTATAGTTAGGAGGGCAGTGACTTTTCTTGGCTGCCTTATCTATGTTTTCTGGTAAAATACATGGGAAAATCCCATTGGAGGAAAATTCCACTTAGGGTTAGGGTTAGGTCACCATGAACACATAGAGCAAAATGGACATTCCCAACAAACCCAGAGTGCTTGGGTATGGTTAGGAGGGCAGTAACTTTTCTAGGCTGTGTTATCTATGTTTTCTAGTAAAATACATGGGAAAAACCCATTGGAGGAAAATTCCACTTAGGGTTAGGGTTAGGTCACCATAAACTCACATACTAAAATGGACATTGCCAACAAACTCAGAATGCTTGGGTATGGTTAGGAGGGCAGTGACTTTTCTTGGCTGCCTTATCTATGTTTTCTGGTAAAATAAATGGGAAAATCCCATTGGAGGAAAATTCCTTTTAGTGTTAGGGTGAGGTCACCATGCCCTCACATAGTAAAATCGACATTACCAAAAAACTCAGAGTACTTGGGTATAGTTAGAAAGGCAGTGACTTTTTTAGGCTGCCTTATCTATGTTTTCTTCTAAAATACAGGGCAAAATCCCATTGGAGGAAAATTCCACTTAGGGTTAGGGTTAGGTCACCATAACCTCACATAGTAAAATCAACATTGCCAAAAAACTCAGAGTGCTTGGGTATGGTTAGGAGGGCAGTGACTTTTCTAGGCTTCCTTATCTATATTTTATTGTAAAATAAATGGGAAAATCCAATTGGAGGAAAATTCCATGTAGGGTTAGGGTTAGGTCACCATAAACTCACATACCAAAATGGACATTGCCAACAAACTCAGAATGCTTGGGTATGGTTAGGAGGGCAGTGACTTTTCTTGGCTGCCTTATCTGTTTTCTGGTAAAAAACATGGAAAAATCCCACTGGAGGAAGATTCCACTTAGGGTTAAGGTTAGGTCACCATAAACTTACATACCAAAATGGACATTGCCAACAAACTCCGAGTGCTTGGGTATGGTTAGGAGGGCAGTTACTTTTCTTGGCTGCCTTATCTATGTTTTCTGGTAAAATACACGAAAAAATCTCACTGGAAGAAAATTCCATGTAGGGTTAGAGTTAGGTCACCATAAACTCATATACCAAAATGGACATTTCCCAAAAACTCAGAGTGCTTCGATATGGTTAGTAGGGCTATTAATTTTCTAGGGTGTGTTATCTATGTTTTCTGGTAAAATACATGGGAAAATCCCATTGGAGGAAAATTCCACTTAGGGTTACGGTTAGGTCACCATGAACCCATAGAGCAAAATGGACAATGCCAACAATCTCAGAGTGCTTCAGTATGGTTAGGAGGGCAGTGGTTTTTCTTGGCTTCCTTATCTATGTTTTCTCGTAAAATACATGGGAAAATCCCATTGGAGGAAAATTCCACTTAGGGTTAGGGTTAGGTCACCTTGAACACATAGAGCAAAATGGACATTCCCAACAAACCCAGAGTGCTTGGGTATGGTTAGGAGGGCAGTAACTTTTCTAGGCTGTGTTATCTATGTTTTCTAGTAAAATACATGGGAAAAACCCATTGGAGGAAAATTCCACTTAGGGTTAGGGTTAGGTCACCCTAAACTCACATACTAAAATGGACATTGCCAACAAACTCAGAATGCTTGGGTATGGTTAGGAGGGCAGTGACTTTTCTTGGCTGCCTTATCTATGTTTTCTGGTAAAATAAATGGGAAAATCCCATTGGAGGAAAATTCCTTTTAGTGTTAGGGTGAGGTCACCATGCCCTCACATAGTAAAATCGACATTACCAAAAAACTCAGAGTGCTTGGGTATAGTTAGAAAGGCAGTGATTTTTTAGGCTGCCTTATCTATATTTTATTGTAAAATAAATGGGAAAATCCCATTTGAGGAAAATTCCACTTAGGGTTAGGGTTAGGTCACCATAACCTCACATAGTAAAATCAACATTGCCAAAAAACTCAGAGTGCTTGGGTATGGTTAGGAGGGCAGTGACTTTTCTAGGCTTCCTTATCTATATTTTATTGTAAAATAAATGGGAAAATCCAATTGGAGGAAAATTCCATGTAGGGTTAGGTTTAGGTCACCATAAACTCACATACCAAATGACATGCCCACAAACGTCAGAATGCTTGGGTTGGTTATAGGAGGGCATTGACTTTTCTTGGCTGCCTTAATCTGTTTTCTGGGTAAAAACATGGAAAAATCCCATTGGAGGAAATTCCCACTTACGTTAAGGTTAGAGGTCACCATAACTTACATACAAAATGGACATTGCCAACAAACTCCCGAGTGCTTGGGTATGGTTAGGAGGGCAGTTCTTTTTCTAGGCTGCCTTATATATATTTCCCAGTAAAATATATGGGAAAATCCCACTGGAGGAAAATTCCACTTAGGGTTAGGGTTATGTCACCATAAACTCATATACCAAAATGGACATTTCCAAAAAACTCAGAGTGCTTCGATATGGTTAGGAGGGCAATGAATTTTCTTGGCTGCCTTATCTATGTTTTCTGTAAAATAAATGGGAAAATCCCATTGGAGGAAAATTCCACTTAGGGTTACGGTTAGGTCACCATGAACCCATAGAGCAAAATGGACAATGCCAACAATCTCCGAGTTCTTCAGTATGGTTAGGAGGGCAGTGGCTTTTCTTGGCTTCCTTATCTATGTTTTCTCGTAAAATACATGGGAAAATCCCATTGGAGGAAAATTCCACTTAGGGTTAGGGTGAGGTCAACATCAACTCATAGAGCAAAATGGACATTCCCAACAAACCCAGAGTGCTTGGGTCTGGTTAGGAGGGCAGTAACTTTTCTAGGCTGTGTTATCTATGTTTTCTAGTAAAATACATGGGAAAAACCCATTGGAGGAAAATTCCACTTAGGGTTAGGGTTAGGTCACCATAAACTCACATACTAAAATGGACATTGCCAACAAACTCAGAATGCTTGGGTATGGTTAGGAGGGCAGTGACTTTTCTTGGCTGCCTTATCTATGTTTTCTGGTAAAATAAATGGGAAAATCCCATTGGAGGAAAATTCCTTTTAGTGTTAGGGTGAGGTCACCATGCCCTCACATAGTAAAATCGACATTACCAAAAAACTCAGAGTGCTTGGGTATAGTTAGAAAGGCAGTGACTTTTTTAGGCTGCCTTATCTATGTTTTCTTCTAAAATACAGGGCAAAATCCCATTGGAGGAAAATTCCACTTAGGGTTAGGGTTAGGTCACCATAACCTCACATAGTAAAATCAACATTGCCAAAAAACTCAGAGTGCTTGGGTATGGTTAGGAGGGCAGTGACTTTTCTAGGCTTCCTTATCTATATTTTATTGTAAAATAAATGGGAAAATCCAATTGGAGGAAAATTCCATGTAGGGTTAGGTTTAGGTCACCATAAACTCACATACCAAAATGGACATTGCCAACAAACTCAGAATGCTTGGGTATGGTTAGGAGGGCAGTGACTTTTCTTGGCTGCCTTATCTATGTTTTCTGGTAAAATACACGAAAAAATCTCACTGGAAGAAAATTCCATGTAGGGTTAGAGTTAGGTCACCATAAACTCATATACCAAAATGGACATTTCCCAAAAACTCAGAGTGCTTCGATATGGTTAGTAGGGCTATTAATTTTCTAGGGTGTGTTATCTATGTTTTCTGGTAAAATACATGGGAAAATCCCATTGGAGGAAAATTCCACTTAGGGTTACGGTTAGGTCACCATGAACCCATAGAGCAAAATGGACAATGCCAACAATCTCAGAGTGCTTCAGTATGGTTAGGAGGGCAGTGGTTTTTCTTGGCTTCCTTATCTATGTTTTCTCGTAAAATACATGGGAAAATCCCATTGGAGGAAAATTCCACTTAGGGTTAGGGTTAGGTCACCTTGAACACATAGAGCAAAATGGACATTCCCAACAAACCCAGAGTGCTTGGGTATGGTTAGGAGGGCAGTAACTTTTCTAGGCTGTGTTATCTATGTTTTCTAGTAAAATACATGGGAAAAACCCATTGGAGGAAAATTCCACTTAGGGTTAGGGTTAGGTCACCATAAACTCACATACTAAAATGGACATTGCCAACAAACTCAGAATGCTTGGGTATGGTTAGGAGGGCAGTGACTTTTCTTGGCTGCCTTATCTATGTTTTCTGGTAAAATAAATGGGAAAATCCCATTGGAGGAAAATTCCTTTTAGTGTTAGGGTGAGGTCACCATGCCCTCACATAGTAAAATCGACATTACCAAAAAACTCAGAGTACTTGGGTATAGTTAGAAAGGCAGTGACTTTTTTAGGCTGCCTTATCTATGTTTTCTTCTAAAATACAGGGCAAAATCCCATTGGAGGAAAATTCCACTTAGGGTTAGGGTTAGGTCACCATAACCTCACATAGTAAAATCAACATTGCCAAAAAACTCAGAGTGCTTGGGTATAGTTAGGAGGGCAGTGACTTTTCTAGGCTTCCTTATCTATATTTTATTGTAAAATAAATGGGAAAATCCCATTGGAGGAAAATTCCATGTAGGGTTAGGGTTAGGTCACCATAAACTCACATACCAAAATGGACATTGCCAACAAACTCAGAATGCTTGGGTATGGTTAGGAGGGCAGTGACTTTTCTTGGCTGCCTTATCTGTTTTCTGGTAAAAAAACATGGAAAAATCCCATTGGAGGAAAATTCCACTTACAGTTAAGGTTAGGTCACCATAAACTTACATACCAAAATGGACATTGCCAACAAACTCCGAGTGCTTGGGTATGGTTAGGAGGGCAGTTACTTTTCTTGGCTGCCTTATCTATGTTTTCTGGTAAAATACATGGGAAAATCCCATTGGAGGAAAATTCCACTAAGGGTTAGGGTTAGGTGACCATGAACCCATAGAGCAAAATGGACATTGCCAACAATCTCAGAGTGCTTGGGTATGCTTAGGAGAGCAGTGACTTTTCTTGGCTGCCTTATCTATGTTTTCTGGTAAAATAAATGGGAAAAACCCTTTGGAGGAAAATTCCACTTAGGGTTAGGGTTAGGTCACCATAAACTCACATACCAAAATGGACATTACCAACAAACTCAGCATGCTTGGGTATGGTTAGGAGGGCAGTTATTTTTCTTGGCTGCCTTATCTATGTTTTCTGATAAAATAAATGGGAAAATCCCATTGGAGGAAAATTCCACTTAGGGTTAGGGTTAGGTCACCATAAACTTACATACTACAATGCACATTTCCAACAATCCCAGAGTGCTTGGGTATGGTTAGGAGGGCAGTAACTTTTCTAGACTGTGTTATCTATGTTTTCTTAAAAAATACATGGGAAAATCCCATTGGAGAAAAATTCCACTTAGGGTTAAGGTTAGGTCACCATAAACTCACATACTAAAATGGACATTGCCAACAAACTCAGAATGCTTGGGTATGGTTAGGAGGGCAGTGACTTTTCTTGGCTGCCTTTTCTATGTTTTCTGGTAAAATAAATGGGAAAATCCGATTGAAGGAAAATTCCACATAGGGTTAGGGTTAGATCATCATGAACCCGTAGAGCAAAATGGACATTGACAACAATCTTAGAATGCTTGGGTATGGTTAGAAGGGCAGTGACTTTTTTAGGCTGCATTATCTATGTTTTCTTCTAAAATACATGGCAAAATCCCATTAGAGGAAAATTCCACTTAGGGTTAGGGTTAGGTCACCATAACCTCACATAGTAAAATCAACATTGCCCAAAAACTCAGAGTGCTTGGGTATGGTTAGGAGGGCAGTGACTTTTCTAGGCTTCCTTATCTATATTTTCTTGTAAAATAAATGGGAAAATGCCATTGGAGGAAAATTCCACTTAGGGTTAGGGTTAGGTCACCATAACCTCACATAGTAAAATGTACATTGCCAACAAACTCCGAGTGCTTGGTTATGGTTAGGAGGGCAGTGCCTTTTCTATGCTGCCTTATCTATGTTTTCTGGTAAAATACATGGGAAAATCCCATTGGAGGAAAATTCCACTTAGGGTTAGGGTTAGGTCATCATCAACCCAAAGAGCAAAATGGACATTGCCAAGAAACTCAGAGTGCTTGAGTATGGTCAGCAGGTCAATCACTTTTCTAGGCTGCCTTATATATATTTCCCAGTAAAATATATGGGAAAATCCCACTAGAGGAAAATTCCACTTAGGGTTAGGGTTAGGTCACCATAAACTCATATACCAAAATGGACATTTCCAAAAAACTCAGAGTGCTTCGATATGGTTAGGAGGGCAATGAATTTTCTTGGCTGCCTTATCTATGTTTTCTGTAAAATAAATGGGAAAATCCCATTGGAGGAAAATTCCACTTAGGGTTACGGTTAGGTCACCATGAACCCATAGAGCAAAATGGACAATGCCAACAATCTCAGAGTTCTTCAGTATGGTTAGGAGGGCAGTGGCTTTTCTTGGCTTCCTTATCTATGTTTTCTCGTAAAATACATGGGAAAATCCCATTTGAGGAAAATTCCACTTAGGGTTAGGGTTAGGTCACCATGAACTCATAGAGCAAAATGGACATTCCCAACAAACCCAGAGTGCTTGGGTATGGTTAGGAGGGCAGTAACTTTTCTAGGCTGTGTTATCTGTTTCCTAGTAAAATACATGGGAAAATAGCATTGGAGGAAAATTCCACTAAGGGTTAGGTCACCATAAACTCACATACCAAAATGGACATTGCCAACAAACCCAGAGTGCTTGGGTATGGTTAGAAGGGAAGTGACTTTTCTTGGCTGCCTTATCTCTGTTTTCTCGTAAAATACATGGGAAAATCCCATTGGCGAATAATTCCACTTAGGGTTACGGTTAGGTCACCATGAACCCATAGAGCAAAATGGACAATGCCAACAATCTAAGAGTGCTTGAGTAAGGTTAGGAGGGCAGTGACTTTTCTTGGCTGCCTTATCTATGTTTTCTGGTAAAATACATGGGAAAATCCCATTGGCGGAAAATTCCACTTAGGGTTACGGTTAGGTCACCCTGAACCCATAGAGCAAAATGGACAATGCCAACAATCTCAGAGTGCTTGAGTAAGGTTAGGAGGGCAGTGACTTTTCTTGGCTTCCTTATCTATCTTTTCTGGTAAAATACATGGGAAAATCCCATTGGCAGAAAATTCCACTTAGGGTTAGGGTTAGGTCACCATGAACCCATAGATCAAAATGGACATTGCCAACAAACTCAGAATGCTTGTGTATGGTTAGGAGGGCAGTGACTTTTCTTCGCTGCCTTATCTATGTTTTCTGGTAAAATACATGGGAAAATCCTTTTGGAGGAAAATTCGACTTAGGGTTAGGGTTAGGTCACCATAAACTCACATACCACAATGGACATTGCCAACAAACTCACAGTGCTTGGGTATGGTTAGGAGGGCAGTGCCTTTTCTAGGCTGCCTTAGATATGTTTTCTGGTAAAATACATGGGAAAATCCCATTGGAGGAAAATTCCACCTAGGGTTAGGGTTAGGTCACCATGAACCCATAGATCAAAATGGACATTGCCAACAATCTTAGAGTGCTTGGGTATGCTTAGGAGGGCAGTGACCTTTCTTGGCTGCCTTATCTATGATTTCTGGTAAAATACATGGGAAAATCCCATTGGAGGAAAATTCCACTTAGGGTTAGGGTTAGGTCACCATGAACCCATAGATCAAAATGGACATTGCCAACAATCTTAGAGTGCTTGGGTATGCTTAGGAGGGCAGTGACTTTTCTTGGCTGCCTTATCTATGTTTTCTCGTAAAATACATGGGAAAATCCCATTGGAGGAAAATTCCACTTAGGGTTAGGGTGAGGTCAACATCAACTCATAGAGCAAAATGGACATTCCCAACAAACCCAGAGTGCTTGGGTATGGTTAGGAGGGCAGTAACTTTTCTAGGCTGTGTTATCTGTTTCCTAGTAAAATACATGGGAAAATAGCATTGGAGGAAAATTCCACTAAGGGTTAGGGTTAGGTCACCAGAAACTCACATACCAAAATGGACATTGCCAACAAACCCAGAGTGCTTGGGTATGGTTAGAAGGGAAGTGACTTTTCTTGGCTGCCTTATCTCTGTTTTCTCGTAAAATACATGGGAAAATCCCATTGGCGGATAATTCCACTTAGGGTTACGGTTAGGTCACCATGAACCCATAGAGCAAAATGGACAATGCCAACAATCTAAGAGTGCTTGAGTAAGGTTAGGAGGGCAGTGACTTTTCTTGGCTGCCTTATCTATGTTTTCTGGTAAAATACATGGGAAAATCCCATTGGCGGAAAATTCCACTTAGGGTTACGGTTAGGTCACCATGAACCCATAGATCAAAATGGACATTGCCAACAAACTCAGAATGCTTGGGTATGGTTAGGAGGGCAGTGACTTTTCTTCGCTGCCTTATCTATGTTTTCTGGTAAAATAAATGAGAAAATCCCATTGGAGGAAAATTCCATTTAGGGTTAGGGTTAGGTCACCATGAACCGATAGAGCAAAATGGACAACACCAACAATCCCAGTATGATTGGGTATGGTTAGGAGGGCAATGACTTTTCTTGCCTGCCTTATCTATGTTTTCTGGTAAAATACATGGGAAAATCCTTTTGGAGGAAAATTCCACTTAGGGTTAGGGGTAGGTAACCATAAACTCACATACCAAAATGGACATTGCCAACAAACTCAAAGTGCTTGGGTATGGTTAGGAGGGCAGTGCCTTTTCTAGGCTGCCTTGGATATGTTTTCTGGTAAAATACATGGGAAAATCCCATTGGAGGAAGATTCCACTTAGGGTTAGGGTTAGGTCACCATGAACTGAAAGAGCAAAATAGACATTGCCAACAAACCCAGAGTGCATGGGTATAGTTAGGAGGCCTGTAACATTTCTAGGCTTCCTTATCTATATTTCCTGGTAAAATACATGGAAAAATCCCACTGGAGGAAGATTCCACTTAGGGTTAGGGTTAGGTCACCATAAGCCCGTAGAGGAAAATGGACAACACCAACAATGTCAGAGTGCTTGGGTATGGTTATGAGGGCAGTGACTTTTCTTGGCTGCCTTATCTATGTTTTCTGGTAAAATACATGGAAAAATCGCTTTGGAGGAAAAATTCCGCTTAGAGTTAGGGTTAGGTCACCATAAACTCACATACCAAAATTGACATTGCCAACAAACCCAGAGTTCTTGGGTATGTTTAGAAGGGCAGTGACTTTTCTTGGCTGCCTTATCTCTGTTTTCTCGTAAAATACATGGGAAAATCCCATTGGCGGAAAATTCCACTTAGGGTTACGGTTAGGTCACCATGAACCCATAGAGCAAAATGGACAATGCCAACAATCTAAGAGTGCTTGAGTAAGGTTAGGAGGGCAGTGACTTTTCTTGGCTGCCTTATCTATGTTTTCTGGTAAAATACATGGGAAAATCCCATTGGCGGAAAATTCCACTTAGGGTTACGGTTAGGTCACCATGAACCCATAGAGCAAAATGGACAATGCCAACAATCTCAGAGTGCTTGAGAAAGGTTAGGAGGGCAGTGACTTTTCTTGGCTTCCTTATCTATCTTTTCTGGTAAAATACATGGGAAAATCCCATTGGAGGAAAATTCCACTTAGGGTTAGGGTTAGGTCACCATGAACACATAGAGCAAAATGGACAATGCCAACAATCTCAGAGTGCTTGAGTATGGTTAGGAGGGCAGTGACTTTTCTTGGCTTCCTTATGTATCTTTTCTGGTAAAATACATGGGAAAATCCCATTGGCAGAAAATTCCACTTAGGGTTAGGGTTAGGTCACCATGAACCCATAGATCAAAATGGACATTGCCAACAAACTCAGAATGCTTGGGTATGGTTAGGAGGGCAGTGACTTTTCTTCGCTTCCTTATCTATGTTTTCTGGTAAAATAAATGAGAAAATCCCATTGGAGGAAAATTCCATTTAGGGTTAGGGTTAGGTCACCATGAACCGATAGAGCAAAATGGACAACCCCAACAATCCCAGTATGCTTGGGTATTGTTAGGAGGGCAATGACATTTCTTGCCTGCCTTATCTATGTTTTCTGGTAAAATACATGGGAAAATCCTTTTGGAGGAAAATTCGACTTAGGGTTAGGATTAGGTCACCATAAACTCACATACCACAATGGACATTGCCAACAAACACAAAGTGCTTGGGTATGGTTAGGAGGGCAGTGCCTTTTCTAGGCTGCCTTAGATATGTTTTCTGGTAAAATACATGGGAAAATCCCATTGGAGGAAAATTCCACTTAGGGTTAGGGTTAGGTCACCATGAACCCATAGATCAAAATGGACATTGCCAACAATCTTAGAGTGCTTGGGTAAGCTTAGGAGGGCAGTGACTTTTCTTGGCTGCCTTATCTATGTTTTCTGGTAAAATACATGGGAAAATCAAATGGGCGGAAAATTCCACTTAGGGTTACGGTTAGGTCACCATGAACCCATAGAGCAAAATGGACATTGCCAACAAACTCAAAGTGCTTGGGTATGATTCTGAGGGCAGTGACTTTTCTAGGCTGCCTTACATATGTTTTCTGGTAAAATACATGGGAAAATCCCATTGGAGGAAAATTCCACTTAGGGTTAGGGTTAGGTCACCATGAACTCATAGAGCAAAATGGACATTCCCAACAAACCCAGAGTGCTTGGGTATGGTTAGGAGGGCAGTAACTTTTCTAGGCTGTGTTATCTATGTTTTCTGGTAAAATACATGAGAAAATCCCATTGGAGGAAAATTCCACTTAGGGTTAGGGTTAGGTTACCATAAACTCACATACCAAAATGGACATTGCCAACAAACTCAGAATGCTTGGGTATGGTTAGGAGGGCAGTGACTTTTCTTGGCTGCCTTATCTATGTTTTCTGGTAAAATAAATGGGAAAATCCCATTGGAGGAAAATTCCATTTAGGGTTAGGGTTAGGTCACCATGAACCGATAGAGCAAAATGGACAACACCAACAATCCCAGTATGATTGGGTATGGTTAGGAGGGCAATGACTTTTCTTGCCTGCCTTATCTATGTTTTCTGGTAAAATACATGGGAAAATCCTTTTGGAGGAAAATTCCACTTAGGGTTAGGGTTAGGTCACCATAAACTCACATACCAAAATGGACATTGCCAACAAATTCAAAGTGCTTGGGTATGGTTAGGAGGGCAGTGCCTTTTCTAGGCTGCCTTGGATATGTTTTCTGGTAAAATACATGGGAAAATCTCACTGGAGGAAAATTCCACTTAGGGTTAGGGTTAGGTCACCATAAACTCATATACCAAAATGGACATTTCCCAAAAACTCAGAGTGCTTCAAAATGGTTAGGAGGGGAATTAATTTTCTAGGGTGTGTTATCTATGTTTTCTGGTAAAATACATGGGAAAATTCCATTGGAGGAAAATTCCACTTAGGGTTACGGTTAGGTCACCATGAACCCGTAGAGCAAAATGGACATTGCCAACAATCTTAGAATGCTTGGGTATGGTTAGGAGGGCAGTAACTTTTCTAGGCTCTGTTATCTATGTTTTCTAGTAAAATACATGGGAAAATCCCATTGGAGGAAAATTCCACTTAGGGTTAGGGTTAGGTCACCATGAACCCGTAGAGCAAAATGGACATTGGCAACAATCTTAGAGTGCTTGGGTATAGTTAGGAGGGCAGTGACTTTTCTTGGCTGCCTTATCTATGTTTTCTGGTAAAATAAATGGGAAAATCCCATTGGAGGAAAATTGCACTTAGGGTTAGGGTTAGGTCACCATAAACTCACATACCAAAATGGACATTGCCAACAATCTTAGAGTGCTTGGGTATGGTTAGAAGGGCAGTGACTTTTCTTGGCTGCCTTATCTATGTTTTCTGGTAAAATACATGGGAAAATCCCATTGGCAGAAAATTCCACTTAGGGTTACGGTTAGGTCAGCATGAACCCATAGAGCAAAATGGACAATGCCAACAATCTCAGAGTGCTTGAGTATGGTTAGGAGGGCAGTGACTTTTCTTGGCTTCCTTATCTATGTTTTCTGGTAAAATACATGGGAAAATCCCATTGGAGGAAAATTCCACTAGGGTTAGGATTAGGTGACCATGAACACATAGAGCAAAATGGACATTCCCAACAAACCCAGAGTGCTTGGGTATGGTTAGGAGGGCAGTAACTTTTCTAGGCTGTGTTATCTATGTTTTCTAGTAAAATACATGGGAAAAACCCATTGGAGGAAAATTCCACTTAGGGTTAGGGTTAGGTCACCATAAACTCACATACTAAAATGGACATTGCCAACAAACTCAGAATGCTTGGGTATGGTTAGGAGGGCAGTGACTTTTCTTGGCTGCCTTATCTATGTTTTCTGGTAAAATAAATGGGAAAATCCCATTGGAGGAAAATTCCTTTTAGTGTTAGGGTGAGGTCACCATGACCTCACATAGTAAAATCGACATTACCAAAAAACTCAGAGTGCTTGGGTATAGTTAGAAAGGCAGTGACTTTTTTAGCCTGCCTTATCTATGTTTTCTTCTAAAATACAGGGCAAAATCCCATTGGAGGAAAATTCCACTTAGGGTTAGGGTTAGGTCACCATAACCTCACATAGTAAAATCAACATTGCCAAAAAACTCAGCGTGCTTGGGTATGGTTAGGAGGGCAGTGACTTTTCTTGGCTGCCTTATCTGTTTTCTGGTAAAAAACATGGAAAAATCCCATTGGAGGAAAATTCCACTTACCGTTAAGGTTAGGTCACCATAAACTTACATACCAAAATGGACATTGCCAACAAACTCCGAGTGCTTGGGTATGGTTAGGAGGGCAGTTACTTTTCTTGGCTGCCTTATCTATGTTTTCTGGTAAAATACATGGGAAAATCCCATTTGAGGAAAATTCCACTTATGGTTAGGGTTAGGTCACCATAACCTCACATAGTAAAATCAACATTGCCAAAAAACTCATACTGCTTGGGTATGGTTAGGAGGGCAGGGACGTTTCTTGGCTTCCTTATCTATATTTTCTTGTAAAATAAATGGGAAAATCCCATTGGAGGAAAATTCCACTTAGGGTTAGGGTTAGGTCACCATAACCTGACATAGTAAAAGGTACACTGCCAACAAACTCAGAGTGCTTGGTTATGGTTAGAAGGGCACTAAATTTTCTAGGCTGCCTTATCTGTTTTCTGGTAAAAAACATGGAAAAATCCCATTGGAGGAAAATTCCACTTAGGGTTAGGGTTAGGTCACCATAAAGTTACATACCAAAATGGACTATGCCAACAATCTCAGAGTGCTTGAGTATGGTTAGGAGGGCAGTGACTTTTCTTGCCTTCCTTATCTATGTTTTCTGGTAAAATACATGGGAAAATCCCATTGGAGGAAAATTACTCTTAGGGTTAGGGTTAGGTCACCATGAACCCGTAGAGCAAAATGGACATTGGCAACAATCTTAGAGTGCTTGGGTATGGTTAGGAGGGCAGTGACTTTTCTTGTCTGCCTTATCTAGGTTTTCTGGTAAAATAAATGGGAAAATCCCATTGGAGGAAAATTCCACTTAGGGTTAGGGTTAGGTCACCATGACCTAACATAGTAAAATCAACATTGCCAAAAAACTCAGACTGCTTGGGTATGGTTAGGAGGGCAGTGACTTTTCTCGGCTTGCTTATCTATATTTTCTTGTAAAATAAAAGGGAAAATCCCATTGGAGGAAAATTCCACTTAGGGTTAGGTTTAGGTCACCATGACCTCACATAGTAAAATCAACATTGCCAACAAACCCAGTGTGCTTGGGTATGGTTAGGAGGACTGTAACTTTTCTAGGCTGTGTTATCTATGTTTTCTAGTAAAATACATGGAAAAATCCCACTGGAGGAAAATTCCACTTAGGGTTAGGGTTAGGTCACCATAAACTCATATACCAAAATGGACATTTCCCAAAAACCCAGAGTGCTTCGATATGGTTAGGAGGGCAATGGATTTTCTAGGGTGTGTTATCTATGTTTTCAGGTAAAATACATGGGAAAATCCCATTGGAGGAAAATTCCACTTAGGGTTAGGTTTAGGTCACCATAAAGTCACATACCAAAATGGACAATGCCAACAAACTCAGAATGCTTGGGTATGGTTAGGAGGGGAGTGACTTTTCTTGGCTGCCTTATCTATGTTTTCTGGTAAAATAAATGGGAAAATCCCATTGGAGGAAAATTCCATTTAGGGTTAGGGTTAGGTCACCATGAACCTATAGAGCAAAATGGACAACACCAACAATCCCAGTATGCTTGGTTATGGTTAGGAGGGCAATGACTTTTCTTGCCTGCCTTATCTATGTTTTCTGGTAAAATACGTGGGAAAATCCCTTTGGAGGAAAATTACACTTAGGGTTAGGATTAGGTCCCCATGAACTCATAGAGCAAAATCTACATTCCTAACAAACCCAGAGTACTTGGGTATGGTTTGGAGGGCAGTAACTTTTCTAGGCTTCCTTATATATATTTCCCAGTAAAATACATGGGAGAATCCCATTGGAGGAAAATTCCACTTAGGGTTAGGTTTAGGTCACCATAAACGCATAGTGCAAAATGGACATTGTCAACAAACCCAGAGTGCTTGGGTATGGTTAGGAGGGCAGTGACTTTTCTTGGCTGTGTTATCTATCTTTTCTGGTAAAATACATGGGAAAATCCCATTGGAGGAAAATTCCACTTAGGGTTAGGGTTAGGTCACCATGAACCCATAGAGCAATATGGAGTTGCCAACAATCTTAGAGTGCTTGTGTATGGTTAGGAGGGCAGTGACTTTTCTTGGCTGCCTTATCTATGTTTTCTGGTAAAATAAATGGGAAAATCCCATTGGAGGAAACTTCCATTTAGGCTTAGGGTTAGGGTTAGGTCACCATAAACTCACAAACCAAAATGGACATTGCCATTTTGGGTATGGTTAGGAGGGCAGTTAATTTTCTAGGCTGTGTTATCTATATTTCCTGGTAAAATACATGGAAAAATCCCATTGGAGGAAAAATTCCACTTAGGGTTAGGGTTAGGTCACCATAAACTTACATAGCAAAATGGACATTGCCAACAAACTCAGAGTGCTTGGCTATGGTTAGGAGGGCAGTGAATTTTCTTGGCTGCCTTACCTATGTTTTCTGGTAAAATAAAAGGGAAAATCCCATTGGAGGAAAATTCCACTTAGGGTTAAGGTTAGGTCACCATAAACCTACATACCAAAATGGACATTGCTAACAAACTCCGAGTCCTTGGGTATGGTTAGGAGGACAGTTACTTTTCTAGGCTGCCTTATCTATGTTTTCTGGTAAAATACATGGGAAAATCCCATTGGAGGAAAATTCCACTTAGGGTTAGGTTTAGGTCACCATTAACCCAAAGAGCAAAATAGACATTGCCAACAAACCCAGAGTGCTTGGGTATGGTTAGGAGGGCTGTAACTTTTCTAGGCTTCCTTATCTATATTTCCTGGTAAAATACATGGAAAAATCCCACTGGAGGAAAATTCCACTTAGGGTTAGGGTAAGGTCACCATAAACTCATATACCAAAATGGACATTTCCAAAAAACTCAGAGTGCTTCGATATGGTTAGGAGGGCAATTAATTTTTTTGGGTGTGTTATCTATGTTTTCTGGTAAAATACATGGGAAAATCCCATTTGAGGAAAATTCCACTTAGGGTTATGGTTAGGTCACCATGAACCCATAGAGCAAAATGACGATGCAAACAATCTCATAGTGCTTTGGTTATGGTTGGAGGGCAGTAAATTTTTGTAGGCTTCCTTATCTATTTTTTGCTAGTAAAATACATGGAAAAATCCATGTGGAGGAAATTGCCCACTAGGGTTAGGTTAGGTTCACCATAACTCACATACCAAAATGGACAATGCCAACAAACCCAGAATGCTTGGGTATGGTTAGGAGGGGAGTGACTTTTCTTGGCTGCCTTATCTATGTTTTCTGGTAAAATAAATGGGAAAATCCCATTGGAGGAAAATTCCACTTAGGGTTAGGGTTAAGTCACCATGAACCCATAGAGCAAAATGGACAATGCCAACAATCTCAGAGTGCTTAAGTATGGTTAGGAGGGCAGTGACTTTTCTTGGCTTCCTTATCTATGTTTTCTGGTAAAATACATGGGAAAATCCCATTGGAGGAAAATTCCACTTAGGGTTAGGGTTAGGTCACCATGAACCCGTAGAGCAAAATGGACATTGGCAACAATCTTAGAGTGCTTGGGTATGGTTAGGAGGGCAGTGACTTTTCTTGTCTGCCTTATCTAGGTTTTCTGGTAAAATAAATGGGAAAATCCCATTGGAGGAAAATTCCACTTAGGGTTAGGGTTAGGTCACCACGACCTAACATAGTAAAATCAACATTGCCAAAAAACTCAGACTGCTTGGGTATGGTTAGGAGGGCAGTGACTTTTCTCGGCTTGCTTATCTATATTTTCTTGTAAAATAAATGGGAAAATCCCATTGGAGGAAAATTCCACTTAGGGTTAGGTTTAGGTCACCACGACCTCATATAGTAAAATCAACATTGCCAACAAACCCAGTGTGCTTGGGTATGGTTAGGAGGACTGTAACTTTTCTAGGCTGTGTTATCTATGTTTTCTAGTAAAATACATGGAAAAATCCCACTGGAGGAAAATTCCACTTAGGGTTAGGGTTAGGTCACCATAAACTCATATACCAAAATGGACATTTCCCAAAAACCCAGAGTGCTTCGATATGGTTAGGAGGGCAATGGATTTTCTAGGGTGTGTTATCTATGTTTTCAGGTAAAATACATGGGAAAATCCCATTGGAGGAAAATTCCACTTAGGGTTAGGTTTAGGTCACCATAAAGTCACATACCAAAATGGACAATGCCAACAAACTCAGAATGCTTGGGTATGGTTAGGAGGGGAGTGACTTTTCTTGGCTGCCTTATCTATGTTTTCTGGTAAAATAAATGGGAAAATCCCATTGGAGGAAAATTCCATTTAGGGTTAGGGTTAGGTCACCATGAACCTATAGAGCAAAATGGACAACACCAACAATCCCAGTATGCTTGGTTATGGTTAGGAGGGCAATGACTTTTCTTGCCTGCCTTATCTATGTTTTCTGGTAAAATACGTGGGAAAATCCCTTTGGAGGAAAATTACACTTAGGGTTAGGATTAGGTCCCCATGAACTCATAGAGCAAAATCTACATTCCTAACAAACCCAGAGTACTTGGGTATGGTTTGGAGGGCAGTAACTTTTCTAGGCTTCCTTATATATATTTCCCGGTAAAATACATGGGAGAATCCCATTGGAGGAAAATTCCACTTAGGGTTAGGTTTAGGTCACCATAAACGCATAGTGCAAAATGGACATTGTCAACAAACCCAGAGTGCTTGGGTATGGTTAGGAGGGCAGTGACTTTTCTTGGCTGTGTTATCTATCTTTTCTGGTAAAATACATGGGAAAATCCCATTGGAGGAAAATTCCACTTAGGGTTAGGGTTAGGTCACCATGAACCCATAGAGCAATATGGACGTTGCCAACAATCTTAGAGTGCTTGTGTATGGTTAGGAGGGCAGTGACTTTTCTTGGCTGCCTTATCTATGTTTTCTGGTAAAATAAATGGGAAAATCCCATTGGAGGAAACTTCCA